>NC_092509.1:25110766-25427766 GCF_047511675.1 Marmota flaviventris | reverse complement strand
TAGAGTACTAACCTCTAGGGTATATAAAGAACTCAAAATGCTAAGCACCAAAAAAACAAATAACCCAATCAATAAATGGACAAAGGACCTGAACAGACACTTTTCAGAAAATGAAATACAATCAATCAGCAAATATACGAAAAAATGTTCATCATCATTAGCAATTACAGAAACACAAATCAAAACCATAAGATTTCATCTCACTCCAGTCAGAATGGCAACTATTATGAATACAAACAACAATAAGTTTTGGCGAGAATGTGAGGAAAAAGGTACACTCATACACTGCTTGTGGGCCTGCCAATTGGTGCAGCCAATATGGAAAACAGTATGGAGATTTCTTGAAAAATTGGGAATGGAACCACTATTTGGCCCAGCTATCCCTCTCCTCGGTCTATACCTAAAGGACTTAAAAACAGCATACTACAGGGACACAGCCACATCAATATTTATAGCAGCACAATTCACAATAGCTAAACTGTGGAACCAACCTACGTGCCCTTCAATAGATGAATGGATTTAAAAAATGTGGCATATACATACAATGAAATATTACTCATCAGTAAAAGAGAATAAAATCATGGTATTTGCTGGTAAATGAATGAAGTTAGAGAGGAGAATGCTAAGTGCAGTTAGCCAATCCCCAAAAAACAAATACTGAATGTTTTTTCTAATATAAGGAGGCTGATTTATAGTGCAGTAGGGAGGGGGAGCATGGGAGGAATAGACAAACTCTAGATAGGGCAGAGGGGTGGGAGGGGATGGGATGGGGTATAGGGTTAGAAATAATGATGGAATGTGATGGACATTATTATCCAAAATACATGTATGAAGACATGAATTGATGTGAATATACTTTGTTTACAACCAGAGATATGAAAAATTGTGCTTTATATGTGTAATAAGAATTGTAATGCATTCTGCTATTATATATAAATAAAAAAATAATAAAAATAAATAGATTGGCACTGGGGATGTGACTTAAGCGGTAACGCGTTCATCTGGCATGCGTGGGGCGCTGGGTTCGATCCCCAGCACCACATAAAAATAAAATAAAGATGTTGTGTCCACCGAAAACTAAAAAATAAATATTAAAATAATTCTCTCTCTCTCTTCTCTCTCTCTTAAAAATATAAATAAATAGATAAATAAAATAAAGAGGACAGTGTTTACAAGGTAGAGGTAGCACAGATGAATACAATCTGCAGCACTTCATCTCTTTTTTTAATATTTACTTTTTAGTTGTAGTTGGATACAATACCTTTATTTTATTTATTTATATGTAGTGCTAAGGATTGAACCCAGGGCCTCACATGTGCTAAGCGAGCACTCTACTGCTGAGCCACAACTTCATCCCAGCACTTCATCTCTTATAAACATAGTATTGAACTGTTCAATCAAGAAGAAATTTCATGCATGAAAGGCTATTTGTATTAGAAATCTCATAATTGGGCAATTCCTCTTCCATGCCCTCTGTGGAAAAGATACCTCCAGATAGAGATAAATTCCAAGTTAACAAGGTGACCAAATAATGGTACTTACCTAGAATTTCTTGAGATTAAACACCAACTTCAATGCAAAAAAGCCATGTGTCCTTTGTAACTGATCAAGGAGGATAAATGCTTTTGGATGTGTCAATTTCAAGACTCTGATGATGGGTTCATTTCTCCAAAGTGTTGATTTGGCTCTTTTCTCTTATAAGAATGTATGGAATGATAACCCAACGGTGCCTTAACCATATGTTCAAACTCACACAAAAGTCAAATCAGCTTTCTTTTTCTAAATTATTTCCTCCCTTGATGTATAGACCTTATTTATAATCTCCCTTTGTGCAGCCACAACACTATCACATTGGGCTTAGTTTCTGAAAACCGTAGCAATTGCCTGAAAATTGATTTGATGTCTTTTGCCCATCCCTCCTTTTGGTCCCTGAAGACATTTTAATATGAGCAATGACATTATGATGGATGAAATCTGGCATTTTACTGTAGCAATGCTACTCCCATGTGGAAAATAACAGCTTGTTCAAAAGCTGGTCTTCCAGCCAGATTTAGGATATACAGTAAGCCACATTTCCAATTTTCTAACTTTTCTTTTCTTTAAAAATATCCTTTCTAAACTTCTTTATGCTGATAATCAAATTCTCTAGGTATCACAGATTGAAGCTAATTGAAGGTCACATACTCATAACAATAAATGTCACCAAAAGAGGTCAAATTGTGAATGAGAAAGAAGTTAGATATCTGAACATAGAGTGAAGTAATTTTAACAGTACAAACTCTTGTCTGGAAAAACACCAACTCTGCTGATTCAGAATTATACATTTTAAAGAGATATTAAGTATAAGTCTTACCAAAAAGCTCTCCAATGCCTCTATGCCAGATGAAAAAAAAAAATAAGGCTTATTCTTTATTCTTATTTGTTAATCACAACATTTTTCTAACTTTATTTTAATTACCATAGTCAATTCTTTTAAACATAATAAATACAAATATATTTAAACATTCCCTAATCAAAAGGAAAAGATACTTAAGATGCTACTAGTGTGTGCAATTAATATTATTTACATCTAATTGTCAAGATATCAAGGGCCCTGATGTTTAAAATATATTGGATATTTTGACAACTATAAGGATGACTGATTGCAACTATGTTTTCCATTCTTTTCTGGGTATTTTCTAAAGGACTATTTTCCTTACGAAAATGAAATAGTTGGAGCTTAGAGAAAAGATGGAAATATAAGAAAACATCCATATTTCAATATAGGTAATTAGTATTTATGCCCTTCCCCAGTAGAACTAAATACCTCAAACCCTGCAACAAGCAGGTAGTTGGTTATTACAGCAAAGGAAGCTGTTCTAGTGAATGGTGTCAAATTCAGGGGTTCTTACTTCTTACATCAGGAATCTTTTTTCCTAAGAACTACTTCAGATCAGTTCCAGCTCACGAGAGAACAGAATAGCATTTACATTCCCCACCCTCATTCATGTTTCAATGATAAAACGAGGCAATCATTGTCGATAAACATATAACCTGTAAATTATTCAGCCACATGCATAATTTCAATGTTCATAGGAGATTGAACTGAAGATAAAACTATATCATGCCACGGACATTTTGCATTGGTCGTTTACTTTGTATGCATTAATTTGACTTAATTTACTTTTCAGTTTCACTTTTATTTTGTTCATTTTTTGTAGCTACCTCCTTCAAATTCCTTTGACAACCTGAGAATGTCTTGCAGCTGAACGTAATATTAATTACATTTCAAAGCAAACCTTTATTCATTTGGGGGCAATCTGTGAAACAGAAATCTGTGACTGAAGCTGCTGCCAAGCCAATTACTGCAAAATAACTCAAATATGTCTCGACAGATTGCATTTTTCCTATTGTTAGATTGTTTATTCCGTAGATCAAAAGGCTATATTCATTTTAATTAAAATGAACTAACTTGCATGGCTAAATATATCTTCCATTCCTTGGGACTGTATGTGGGTTTATGTATAGACAGGGTGTGCTAATGAAAATCTCCAGGTTTATTTTTTTTATAACTGTGTAATTTGTTTTTCTAGCTGTTTCTAGGCTTCTTTATGTCAAGGCATCCTTCGTATGAACAAACTGGAGTAGAAATAACTCATCATCACTGAAGACCAAAGTGTAAAGAAATTATTCATTGCTTGAAGGAATCTTCCCTGTATACACATCCCATTGTGTCACATGCAGAAGATGCAGGTGAAAGGCATCAGGTTCCCTTGGAATAAGCACTTGACATTGGAATGCTTATGAGAACCGTATCCGAATGGTTCAGATTTCTGAGCTCTGCCATACAAGGCTGAAAATATTTTTATTATTTTTTTTTTCTGAGGCTCTTGAATTACTGTTACGGGAAGTTTATAAAAGCCCTTTTCTCTTCAGGATGAAATAACATCAATCAATATAAAGAATAAATTTTAACAATTGTGAGATCTTCTAGAAATATCTATCTATCTAGCCATCCACCTACCTATCTTTAAAGCATTTAGTGAACTGTCATCTCACTTTTGTTGTTCTAAAAGTGGAAAAAAAGGCTTTATATTCCCAAATATCACCATCTATTTTTTGCCAAAGATATACTTAGTTTTAAACATGCATTGCATTAAAAGTTCAGTCTGTAAGATGAAATTACTATATGCCAAAATCTCCCTTTCTCTTTAACAGTAGCTACCAAATGATTATTCTGTTTTTAATTTGAGGTGTTTTGATCATTTTAAGGTTCTTATTAGGGCATTATAGTTATATACTATACTGGGGTTTATTTGACATAATTTTTCATGCATGGAATATAATTTTCTCCACTTCAGTCCTCAGACTTACCTATTTCTCTCCCTTCTCCCTATTTCTCTTTCTCTACTCTAGTGGTTTTTGAAAGAAAAGTGACCACAACACTCGGAGCAACCAAGAGATCTTTATTGCAGCAGTGCAACAAAGAGAAAAGAAAGAAGGAAAGAAGTGGGAGGGGGCAGCTGGGGAAGGCTTTTATAGCCCTTCTGCTGTGCTGCCTAAATCTAACAGGGTCTCTGGGTTTGCAAGCTGCCTTGTTGGCACACAAGGGGGTTAAGTGTTTGGCCTTGAGCGGCGGGCTACTTGTTCAGCCTTGAGCGGGAGCTTGGGCGTTTGGGCTTGAAGCAAACAGGTGATAAAGAATCAGACAAAGGGTTTGAGTGGCCAGGTCATCCTGCAGCTAACTTTGTTTGGCATGCCCTGCAGATAGCTTATTCAGCCTGTCCTGCACCTAACAGTTTTCCTTCTATTTATTTATAGTTTTTTTTAATTAGTGCTCTATAGATATACATAAAGGTGAAATTCAATGGGATATCTTCATATATATCCATACATCATTTGTTCATCTTTATTTCATCATTCCTCTTTTCTCCCATCCCTCTTCTCTCCCCTCAATCCCTCTTCCTTACTGCATTTATCTCCCTTCTACTTTCATAAGATTCTATGCTTTATGACTATCTTTTACCCTTATTTTGGTCTAGCTTCCCCAGATGAGAAAAAACGTTTGACCCTTGACTTTCTGAGTTGGCTGTTTTTCACTTAGCATGATGTTATTCAGTTCCATCCATTTACCAGCAAATTCCATAATTTCATTCTTCTTGATGGCTGAGTAAAACTTCATTGTGTATGTTTATCACATTTTCTTTACCCCTTCATCTGTTGACAGGCATTTGGGTTGGGTCCATAACTTGGCTGTTGTGAACTGCACTGCTACAAACAGTGATGTGCATGTATCACTATAGTATGCTGATTTTAGATCTTTTGGATAAATACTAATGGGTGAGAGAGCTGGGTCATACAGGGATGCTACTCCTAGTCATTGAGGAATCTCCACACTGCTTTCCAAAGTCATTGTACTTTATAGTCCCATCAACAATGCATGAAGAGAATTTCTGCACAGTTTACTTTGGCAGGAGAAACAATCTCAGGGATATAAGTTCTGGGAAGTTCCAGCTTTCAACAAGCATGAAGCCAGCCAGGGGAAGAATCATGGTAAGCAAGTGAATAATCCAAACTGAGGAAGAGAAACACTAGCTCAGTACAGTCTCCTCACCCCACACACTGGCTGGAACCCTGCTCATGGCCAGTTTCCTCTGTTTTTAGGTATACTGGGTGAGAAGAGGAGAGCCCCTTCATCACACATTGGCCTGGTTCTTAGTACTATTGATCAATGCATCCCCAAGTCCCTGCGTGGGACTTCACCAATGCGTGCCTGCCTGATACACTGTCTGATCTTATGCTGTAGACTGAGGCAGGGTTACTCTTCAATATAGCATCAGTGACATTCTCTATCCTTCTGCTTTGGGCTTATTCCCACTCCTATCACCTTTTCAGACTCAGGAAGATTGTACATTTTTGTGAAGGACAGTGTTATGTGAAACACTCACAAACAGCAACAATTGATGTGTCTTTTTTTCCCTGACTTCTCTTATAGTGAGCTGTCTTAGATGGAATGCTGTAAGAAAATTTCACAACCAGGACAGTTTAAATAACAGATATTTACTTTTCACACCACTAAAGGCTAGCAGTTAGGATCGAGGTGCACACAAATTTGGTTTTTTGGTGAGAGTTCTCTTCCTGGCTTTCAAACATCTTTCTTGTATATCCTTATATTTCAGAAAGCAAGGTCAGGTCTTTCCTTAATCCTATTCTGGGAGCCCCAACCTTATGACTTTATCTAGACATAATTAAGTTCCCAAACCCTCATATCCAAATGTCATCATTTAGGTGTTGTGGTTCATGAGAGGACAAAAGCATTCATTTCATGAACTACTTTTGTCCTGCTTCTTTCTTCTACTTTTTTAGAGCTATCCTAAGGGAATTTGCGTATTCCAACTCTTACACAAGTCAGTCTCATGCTGGGGAATTGAAGGGAGATCTTGAATAAGAAACAAATCATTTAGAATTTTTAATTTTTTTTTTTAAATTTTCAATTTGGGTGTAGATGGACACATACCTTTATTTAATTTATTTATTTTTATATGGTGCTGAGGATCGAACCCAGTGCTTCACACATGCCAGGCAAGCATTCTACCTCTAAGCCACAACTCCAGCTCCCACTTGGAATTTTTAAATCTATCATGCTAACCTAAGTCACTTGGGCCACAGTCATCCAATATCCCTTTTTTAAATATTTCTAATGGCCAATAGACTACAAACAATAAGCAACAATAACACACAATAGGATTCTAAGAACAATTCATTTACTTGGCAAACTAAAAATTGGAACTGCTAGCTTACTTGGAAAAAGGACATTATACTAAATAAAACAACCTTTATACTAAATATTTTTAACTATTCATAACCTCTCCCTTCAAAAATGTTTATCACTCGTCAATAATCTACTTAATGAACTCAGAATCCTGGGGAAGAATAAAAAATTGGGGAAGATTAAAAAATTAATCAGGTTTATAAATAGTAAGGAATGACTAATATAAAAAAATGTTATTTGTATGTGTTGGTGGGGGGCAGCCTTGAGCTTGTAATACTTGAATTTCTTTTCAAAAGAGGATCAACACAAGAAGGGTAGTTAATGAGCAGCTTTCTGCTGCTGCACCTG
This sequence comes from Marmota flaviventris, assembly GCF_047511675.1. Taxonomy (NCBI): domain Eukaryota; kingdom Metazoa; phylum Chordata; class Mammalia; order Rodentia; family Sciuridae; genus Marmota; species Marmota flaviventris. Next base: position 25,420,667 of record NC_092509.1, on the reverse strand, counting down.
TTGGACCTACCACAGTGTTAGAGCCAAGCCTCAGTTTTCCCAGGCTGTTCTTAGCAAATGTTGGGACTTGGAAGGAATGCAAGAGTTAGTCATGTAGAACTCCGCTCGTGGCCAACCATTACTCTGGCCATGTACTCAGGCTCTTGCTATGAGTCTGGCTAATGTTCAAATGTATGCTATAGTCCAAGGCTATTCTTATCCCAATTGCTTTATCCTTTCCTCTCTTCTTTCACAGATGTCAGATAAGCTTTGCAATTTGAAGGTTTTCTCTTGCCCACTCCTGCTTTTTATTTCCCTTTTATTTTGTACAGATGTTTACCCTAAAGAATTTCTCATACTACTAATTTCATCTTGGTAAAGGTCTCCCAGTGGACCAGAATCAACATAGTGCATATGAATAGTCACATGTATGCACCCCATATAGATTCATAGATTCGTGCACATAGCTGTGTATTGAAATGCACACATATTTATATACATATTTATATAGATATATACAGATTTATATATATATATATATATATATATATATATATATATATATATATATATATATAGAGAGAGAGAGAGAGAGAGAGAGAGAGAGAGAGAGAGAGAGATCTGGATAGATCTGGACACACATGTACATATATACACATGAAGACACACTAATTTAACCCAGTAGCCTTGGAGTTACATTTCAAAAGTTGAACATCTGACCTTCTCACACCAAAATGCTGAGAGTATGCTATAGACAAATTAATTTTTTTAGGATGGTACATCATGACATTTATTAATGGGCTTATTGCTTACATTTTAAAAAGTGAGGGCCATGGATATGATACAGTGGCTGGCCTAGCATGCATGAGGTTCTGTGTTTAGCTCTCAAAATCTTATTAAAAGGAGAAGAAGAAGAAGAAGAAGAAGAAGAAGAAGAAGAAGAAGAAGAAGAAGAAGAAGAAGAAGAAGTAGTAGTAGTAGGAGGAGAAGTCAAAGACAAAACTAAGCTAAAAACTGTGGTTTATGTGACCAATGTATCTAATCTATTCCATTATAGTAAAAAATCCCATTCAGGGTCTCATGTGTAGGATTTCATTTTTCAGTTTTTAACTGGTATTTGTTGATGGTATATGGATACAGCTTCTATGAATAATCTTTTGTAAGGATGTTACCAAGGACTAAGCCTGACCTAGAATAATAACGGTTATTCATTTGCACTCAAATAGAAGTTTGCATCTATCAAATTACTCTGAGAAACTTTCAATACATTGTCCTTGAGCATTGATAAATTTAAGGCTAGTTGTGGCATTTACTATAAATTTTATCTGATGACATGTTGATGACCATCAAGCTTTTGATTAAAAATACATGATTTTGAAACTATGTCAAAAATTTTCCAAAACCAAGATAAGGGTTGATAAGAAACTCTATTTTGCTAACATATTTATTTAGTGGAACACTGTATAAAATGTAATAAACCGATTTTTTTTCAGATATATGGAATATATTTTGTGTACAATACACTTGTACATTTTATACAAATATACATATTATATTTTATATAAATGAAATGAATTCATACCACATACTATATTCTTTTCTTTCAAAATGTAAAATTTACCTTCTTTTCTCTAACTTGTTACCTGAAAGTCCAGCTGAGTTTCCAGGACTAAAAACATTTTTATAGTTTGATTTTGTGATGCAAGAGTATATTAGTCAAAAATCCTTTTAAAATCTTGATTTCCCAAGATTTTCTTCCAGCACTCTTGATTCAACATGCATGACTTGAACTTCAGAAATTCTATTAGCCTTAATCAGAAAAATATTGCCCATTTTTGATAACGAATACATTTTCTGAACAGTGTATTTTTTAATAAATACCCACAACCTCAGCCAAGGAATATATACTTTATATCATTTCATATCTTCAAAATATTACAAAAGCTAAAAAGGACAGATACTCTTTCTATGATTATTGAGCACAAATTAAACATTTTAATGAAGTATTGATAGTAAATTGGTTACCTCTCGGACTTTTACTGATACTACTGTGAGAAAAATACATTGCATGTATTTTGCTTCTTCCCCTTGTAGTTTTTTGAAAATTAGATTATATTTTCACATCAGTAGAAGACATTTTATTTGACATTAGATTTGTCTATATAGAAAGATATATTAGATGCAGAATGATATAATGAAAAATGTGCCTTCTTCCTCCTGTGCCTCCTGATTGCCTCAAAGACTCCAACATCCTCCTCTTCTCTTGCTCTGAAAGAGCACAATTTCAGTTGGTTGTGCAAGGGGGTAAGATAAGCTGATGTATGAGTATCATAAGACAGTCACAATTTTTGAGAGAGAAAAAACATTACACATTATAAAAGCTGATAAATTCTGAAACTCTCATTCTGGACTTTAAACAGTTCTTCAAAAATCAAAACGCAAAGAATGTCCTTAAATTAAACAAATTATTTTCCTTAAATTTCTTACTTTTTTGATGTTATTGATGCAGAATATGGGAGCAAGCCAATCATGGGATAAATATTTGAAAGATTTTTGGGAAAATGATCTCACCAGTTGCCTTATCTATTTTTGGAGCTTATATCCTGTGTAGCTGAATATACTTAGGAAAAGGCTGCCAGCCAGATAACTTCTCTAAAAGTCTAGATTAGAAAGAAGAAAAGAAGCTAAAATCAGTGTTTGAATAAATGGATCTATGGCTCTAATAGAATGGGCAGATAATGATTGTTTCATTCTATTAATCATTAGAAAGGTTATTTAAACACCAATAATGGTTTTGAGAATTTATCTCAAAATGGTCTGGGAGGCCAAATCAGAGGTAAAAATATCCTGAATCTCAGCCTCTGCTTTGACACTCAAAAAACAAAGTCTTCCATCAGACATTGTTTGAATGCTATTATTGACCGAATCTGTGTACACCTTCTCCCTGTCCTGTGCTGAAGACATGGGATAGTATTTGAGATGGGTTTGGGGGCAGGTAATTAGAATTAGGTGGGGTCATGAGGGTGGTCCCTATATGATGAAATTAGTTCCCTTATGAGAAGATTCACCAAAAAACTCATTCTCTCCCTCCATCTCTTTCAAACATAGCAAGGAAAGACTATGGGATAACACAGCAAGCAAGATGAAGATTTTTTGGCAGGAGGGAGAGCCTTCAGCAGGATCAAATGAGAGCTTGATATACTTAAACAATCTCCAGAACATGAGACAAAAAAACTTTTTTGTTTAAGCTCCTCAGTTTATATTAGTTTGTTGTTATAAATGCTTTTCCTAGCTTTGCTTCACCAGTAGCAAATTTTTTCTCTTATTTAAATCAAAGAAGAAAATCATATAAGTTCTAGTCATGTTCATAATAAGACTTACTGAAATGGACCAAAAATAACCAATCTGATTTTGGGAGCTTGTGAGAACTAAGATTTAGTTAATCCTCTAAGGGATAGGGAGTATAAAAAAAGAGTAGAAAGGGCAATCATATGTATACTGTGTACAAGTTAAACATCCATAATGTGAAAATTTGAAATCCAAAATGCTTCAAAACCTGAAACTTTTTGAGAATCTTTATTTTCAAATCCAAAAATGTCTCCAAAATCTAGAACCCCTCTAGTCTCACACATTTCAGAGAAGGGATACTGTCTTAGTCAGCATTTTTGCTAGAACAAGTTTAGAAGAGGAAAAGTTTACTTAGGACTCAGGGTTTCAGAGGTCCCCATCTATAAATGGCTGACTACATTGCTCCGGGCCCCTAGGTGAGGCAGAACATTATGGCAGAAGGGTGTGGTAGAGGAAAGCAGCTCAGGATATGGCACCAGAAGCACAAGAGTATACTTGGCTCACCAGGGACAAAATACATACCTCAAAGGCTTACTCCAAACAACCTACCTCCTTCAACCACATCTTACCTACCTACATTACCAACCAGTTAATTCTTATTATAAGATTAATACAAAGATTAGGTTAAGACTCTCACAACTCAATCATTTCATCTCTTAAATTTTCTTGCATTTTTTCACACTTAAGGTTTTGGGGACACCTAATATTTAAACCATAGCAGACACTTTATTTATATTATATTCTTAACAAAAAATCTACCATCATTATTAAGAAGGCATGAAGGTTTTGGAAGAAACCTACATGGAGACTTAGATGGGGGAATTTCTCTGCTATCCAGAGCACTGTCAATGGAGTAAAGGATATTTTGACCACTTCGCCCTCATATTTATCAGCTTTTCATTACTACAATAAAATACCCGAGGCAGCCACATTATAAAGAGAAAGGCTTATTTAACTCACAGTAGTGATAGTCAAATTCTATAAAGCATATCACAGGCTCAGATAAGGCCTCTCCTGGACTCCAGCACCTCATGGTGAATAGCAGGAGTACTTACTAGGAGCAAACAATTCCATCTCAAACCAGGTGCAGACAGCAAAAGAAGGATCCTACAATCCTTTTCCAGGGAAGATATCCAATAACCTTCTCTTAAGACCCCACTTTTTAAAGGTCCACAGCACTTCCCAATAGTGCCACCCCAGGAACCAAGCCTGTAATATATGGACCTTTGGGGGACTCTGAAGGCCTAAAGCTACAGCATATCCCATGGTTATTTCCTAGAAGGTCTTTGGACTCTAACAGTGTGTGTAGAGCTGCATTTTTGCCCCTAAGTCTGTTTCACTGGTTGCTCCTCTTTTGTCTGCTATTTAAGAACTAATATCCTGTTGGGTTTCACCCTTGTCAGTATATTAAAGATCAAGCTATTTAAAACACTTCAAATAAAAGAGAGTCAATATAATCAAGACTGGCTGAACAAGGAGGTGATTGATTTTTTTTACCTAATGAGTAGACCTGGGGTAAGGGTAGCTTCAAACACAATTGTATTCATGGCTTCAGAAAAGCATTCAGGACTCAATTTCTGTTTTCCATATTCATTTCAAATTCAGGGTCCATGTTTTAGTGAAATGGCAGAAGTGATCCTTCATTTCACTTCTCAGGTTCAAGTCTAGACAGAGAGATTACTTGCCACTACTTCAGAGAGTTCAGTAAAATCATCAGGATGATTTTATGATCTCTGAAGAGGTAGTTCCCAGCTCTGACCCCATCACTGTGGCCTGGGGGCACTGAGGCTCTAAACAGTCATGTTTGAGGACATGCTTTCTTCAGCTTCACTGCAATTATATTGATGGAAAGGAGGGACTTATTTTAAATATTTTTTTAATTTGTTGATGGAGCTTTATTTATTAATTTATTTATATGTGGTGCTGAGAATCAAACCTAGTGCCTCACACATGTAGGCAAGGCTCTACCACTGAGTCACAACCCAGCCCTGAAGGGAGGGACTTTAAGGATGAAAACCAGCTTTAGCAAAGCTGAGGAAGTAGATGGTTGTTGACTCTTGAACAAATATTTCCCAATACCCAATTTTTTGGCTGCCTTTTAATCCAAATATTTCTTACTATGTATTCCATGAACTATCTTTATCTTTATACAGTGCATCTACCTTCTCCACAAAGAAGATGCCGTGACCAGTTCTAAGCTTAGTGTCTACCAGTGAAGTTCTTTTCATTAAGAAAAGAAGAAGCCCCTGAAGTACTCTATGAAAGTGAAGGGATAGAAGGAACATGGCCACTCTGCTGCCTAGCTGGGAGAGGGCTTCAGCTCACTTTGCTCCTCAACTCCTTCTGGATACTTCAGAAGTCTCTGAGAGTTGAGGAGTGGCTTAGGTCCTCCCAAATTTTGCCCAGATGCTGCCTTTCAGGAGTTAGAACTTTGGTGCATTTTCCTTTTCTCTTATGGCTGTGGTAAAACATGCTTGTGAGATACTTTGACACACATGAAACACTGCAAGTTTGCTTGGTTGCAGAAGAGGACTCAACTGTTAGGAGAGACAAACAAATCTGTGATATAGGAAGCCTAAGAAGAACATCACCAAGAATATTCCTGGGGGGAATCAAGAAGAGGCAGAACTGTGAGAGAAATGGGCAGAGAGTAGATACTTATCTGGGTATTTTAGGCTCTCTGAGGAATATTTGAAATAAGAAATATAAATGTCAACTAAAAATTTGATGAACAAATAAAGAACTAAAGAATATATTCTTCTGCTGAAATATTTAATGACAAAACACTTTCTTTTTTGGGTAACAAAAGAATCATTGAAAACATGAAAGACATGTATATATGTGAGTATTGGCAAAAGTTTTGAATTGCAGGGATAAAAAATTATATACCTAGAAATTAAATAAATATAAACACAAATTATTTAAGCACTAAAATGAGTTTGTGCTTCCTAAAACAAGCAAAAGTTTAAATCAAGCTGCCTCAGATTCCTCTAAAACACAAAATATGAAGATAAGGCAAACCAAACTTGAAAGGAAAGTGACCACAACACTCAGAGTGACCAAGAGATCTTTATTGCAGCAGTGAGAAAGAGGTGAAGAGAAAGAGAAAGGGGGGACAGGCAGGAAAGAGTTTTTATAGCTAAAATCTAATGGTGTCTCTGGGTCTGCAAGCTGCCTTGTTGGTGTACAGTGATTGGATCATACAGTAGTTGCTAAGGGTGTCATCTTCTGCCTTCAGGCAGATGGGGCAGGGGTCAGATGTGGGTTTCCATTGCACCAGACAGGTGGGGGTTGAGTGTTCAGCCTTGGGTGGGGTTGAGTGTTCAGACTTGATGCAAACAGGTGATAAAGGACCAGACAGAGGGGGGTTTGAGTGCTGGGGTTATCTTGCAGCTAACATTTGTTCAGCCTGCCCTGCAGACAACTTAGTTTAGCCTGCCCTGCACCTAACAAGACTCAATTTCATAGAAGAGAAAATTGATAGAGATCTAAGAAGTTATGTTATGCCTATGCGTCATTTATAATTAAAAATGCCTGAAAATAATAAAATGAGAGTAATAATCATAACAGTGTAAAAATAGAAACTATTATACAAATAGAGCTCAACATTCATTAGTTCCTGTTCCAAAAATTAGTATATATCTACAGACACATTTAATTCTTACAACAAACCTATCAAGTACCATTTTTATTCTAATTTAACAAATGAGTACAATTCCAAGAAAAGTTAATTCCTAAAGGTCATGTAACTAATGCATAGGGGAACTGTGATTGATTCCAGATTTTCTGGCTCCAGAATATATGTTAAAATGGTTTTTAAATACTGTTACTGAAAAATATAAAAAAATACACTGTATCCAAATGAAAACTCAATATTGTAAATTTTGGAGATATAAAGGATTTCCCTATCTGGATTTTCCATTGACCAATGGATGTTGAGGCTCAAGGATATGATAAGTACTATAAAATATACAAGCAGGGAAAGTTCTGGAAAGAATTACAATATATTTGGGAATAGAAATTGTTGATTATATCCCTTTGTTAATTTTCCATATTTCTCAATTTGCATTGATTAAACATAATTTCTTTTATAATCATAAGAACACATTGTATTCTAACTCTCACAACATGACAGTTGAATTTTTTAAATATGCCTTAGTTTTATTTGTGTGAGTTGTCTTCTACTCTTGTCTTTTTAATTGGAATCACAGGATAAATTAGAAGGATTAGTTGTAAGCTTGTACCAGTCAGTGAATGAACCCTTGTTTTAGTTTCTCTGATGCTAAAATATGTATCATATTTCCTGTGCAGATCAGATATTAGAGGAATAAGAAGCCAAGAATTTGTGTGGGAGAACAAAGATTATTTTGTGTCTTTTACATTTTATTTCTTTGTTTGTTGTGTTTTAGATATATTTAAAGGAGGTCATGACCTTTGTGAAGGTTAAAAAACAAGAACTTTTAACTAATTCTATCCCCCTTTTCAGAAAATGCAGACTGATCTAAAATGAACCAACTGATCTAATCCTATATTGACGCAAACTAATATTCATTTTGACTGCAAAAATTATTCTAAAACTAACACAAAATAAAATCAGAGCAAAATTTTAACTTGGGCCATGCTGTTGAAAGACCTTATCATTAGTTTCTAAAAACTTCTATAGAGATTTGGGTTAGATCTTTATAATTTCCTGGAATAAGCTCTTAAAAGGTCCTAACATGGTCAAATGCCATTTAAAGACCTACCCTGAGTGAAAGGTAGTTTCTGGAAAACCTACTCTATATACATATACTCAATGATGGAGAAGTATAGGTGAATGGGGAATTCAAATTATGAAACCTAATGTACAGGACTGTGCAATTAGTGACAGAATCTGTTTTAAAGAATTAATATTTTAGGGGGCCTACTTTACTAATTTTGTGTGAAATAGTAAGGGAGTCAGAAAATTTATCAAATAATGACAGGTCTAAGTTTGCATTAGCAAATTGGGTCTGATATGCAACTTCCTAATATACGTAGAACAGAGGAAAGTTGGAAATTTTGCATTAATTCATCCATGGACGATTTCTATTCCATTTTAAACTCTGTTAATCTCTTTGCTTGAAGTAACATCCTTCACTGTTGCCTTTTGGAAAACCTAGTTCAGCTAGAATAGGACAGTGATGGATCTTTTCTGATGAGTTTTTTTTCCCCTTGAAATCTAAAATATGATAACAATGCATGTATGGGTTGGCATTTCCCTACAAATACATTTTCTTGCATTCCATTATCAAATTCTGGAAGACAGGGAGGAAATTAACTAATTCTTCTCTAGTTCTATAAATAGAGTTTTGGAGATTCTTTTTTTAAAAAAAAAATTATAGGGACAATATCAGATTGAGATATTATTTACAATATAAAATATTCTGAAAGCAGATATAGCAAAAACTGACATAAATATTTTCAAAAATGAACAAAAGCTTCATTATAATGGGAAATTTCAACACCCTTTGGGTAATTATGATTATATATACATACACATATGTAAATATAAATCGCCTGTGAATTATGATACATTACACAACAAAGGCATGTTACACAACAGCATGAACATGAAGTGAGTCCACTAACATGAAACAATTCTGGTAATTAAAAAGCTTACTAATGCCAAGGTGTACCATGTTAATTAGGACAGAAACATGTTGTATAAATAGCAAAAGAAAATTTCAGTAAATCCTATCAAAATAGCATTATACTCCACAGGGGTTAGCCCAACACTTTCTGTGGTATATGTGAACAAAAAATTATGTGTCTTTAATAAGTGAGAACAGATATCAGTGATCAGGAAACTAACTATAAAGCACTTCAATTTAAGGGGGAGACATGGTAGATAAAAAATCATCCTCCCATGGAGGCATGTGTGATTTGGAGAAACATTTTCAGGAGCAGGTGGAAGATTAGCTGCAATATGTAATTAGAACCCATATAAAATGTATGTATTTTCATATTGCAGAGCTGGTAGGAAGTAGTAAAAATCCCCAAGGTACAAAGTGCAAACAAAACAACAGCATGGCAAAGACAAGTAAATAATCAAAATGATAGTAAAACACCATCAAGACTGAACAATATGTTGTTTACAGAAGATGCAACTAAAATTTAAGAAAAAGCAAAGATTACATGTAAAAGGATGAAACAACAAACAACCAAAAAAACCTAGAAAAATACCAAACAAAAGCAAGCTTGTTACTATGAAACAAATTAGGCACATTTAAAAAGAAAATCCATTATTAGGGACAAAAGCTCAAGATAACTATTTTAACTATTTTAATTTTCATGCACCTAAGATAGTCTCAAAAGAGATATTACAAATCTGATACAAGTATAAAAAGAAATAGACAAAACCGTCATCACAGTAGGAAATTTCAACATTCTTTGGGATTATTTTTGTAGATAAAATGAACAAATAAACAATGAAGTTAAAGATTTAATTGAACACCATAACTATCATGACTGATCTCATCCATAGGTTTAAAATCTTGTTTTGAATTATGCATGTTCTTCTCAAGCATAGGTGAAATTTTTTTTTAAAAAAAAGACCATTTACATGATCCTAAAGAAAGTCAATTATTACAAAAGAACAGGAATATACATACAATGACCACATGGCAAGTAATTTAGAATATTAAAAGTAAAATTAAAATTATAGAGTTGAGAATTCTATAACACATAAATAAACAACTTACATCAGAAGAAATCATCATGAAAATTTTTAAATACTTTCAACTTTATAATAAAAATAATTAAAGTTAAATTTATATGAGAAAATCAAGGAAATTTTCAAAGCAGAGTTAGGGTTGTAAATGTCCAAGAGTGGAGAAAAAATGAAAGTTAAAAGTGAAGTAACTATGAAGTTAGTACTTTCAAAGAATGAAAGCCAAAAAATTGGAAGTTGAGAGGAAAAAAAAAAGGACACAAATTAATGAATAGAAAACAAAGACACAAGATCATTGATCAACAGAGTAAAAATTTGTTATTTCATAAAACCTAATGTGATGGGTAAACCTCTATTGACCTTGAAAAGGAAAAAATAATAAAGGTTTAAGGTAACAATAAGAGGAATGAAACAGGAGGACACAACACCCATGCAGCATACATTGCAAAGACCTTGAAGGCATTTCCAGATGCCTGATAAAGGATCTTTAGGGAACAATAACTAACTCTCTTGCTGCAGACAACAAAAATGCCTGATGGGAATAGAGGACCCTGTTAGCCAGTGTTGATGGCCTAAAAGGCTGGTGACAGATTTCTAGGCAGGAATTTGGAAAAGAGAAGAATTCAAAAAGATGAGTCCAGAGGTTTCAGTCCCAGAGTACACCATTCCAGGAAATTGGACTTGAATCTCAGCTGTTTCTTGCTAATGTATTAAGGCCATGGGACAGGGGTTACAGTTCTATATTTAGGAAGTTAAGATCTATATAAAGCCCTTCTCTGAACAGTATGCTTCTTTTGCCTTACTGTACTACCTAGAGCTACAGGTAGTAGCTTTTTTCCCCCAATATTTTAAAATCTATTCTAACTTGTTATACATGACAGCAGATTCCATTTCAATTAATAGTATACATATAGAGCACAATTTTTCATGTCTCTACTTGTACACAAATAGAGTCACACCATTCGTGTCTTCATACATGTACTTAGGGTAAAGATGTCCATCTCAATCCACCATCTTTCCTTCTCCATTGCCTCCTCTCCCCCCACCCCTTCCCTTTACCCTATCTAAAGTTTAGAGCTGCAGTTTTTACACTAGGACATTGGTCCATCTCAGGAGGCACCCAAAAGATAGTTCTACTTGGTAAACACCAAGTGCTGAAAGAACCAGTGGTTAAGCCCACTACCCTTCTGAGTTACAGATTCTAGCATACAAATCCCTTCTCTCATTTGGGGGTTAAAAACATTCCACAGATTATATTCTTGTAATTATTTTGGTACTGTAAATAATTCCAGGCTTTTTCCTGGAAGAAGAAAATAAAAACCCTTTTTAGAAGCTAATATTATTGTATATCATCTCTAATTATATAAAATGTAATTAAAATCTTACATACACATAGCATTTGTGTTCACTCGTACCAATGTGCTGCTTAGCTATTGTGTTTCCCTTCAACTTGTTAAGATTTATTGTGTAGAGTCATGAAACAGGTACATCAGAGATTATAAAGATATTTAAGATACTTTAATAGTCAATGGGATATTAGCTAATTTGGGCAAACTGTCCTACATTGTCAGAAAAACAAGTCTAGGGGTGTTACTTGTGGATGTTTTGATTTCTCTCAATAATGTCAATTGCTATGATGAGGACTTCTATATATTTTGTTTTATTTATCATTCATGCTTGATTTTTTTCAGATGCAATTATAAATATCTTAACTTTTCATATTCTACTTTTTCTAAATATAAAATACAAATGATTTATATTTTACTTTAGCACGACTGCTAAAGTAAATTATTTTTAGTAAGTGGGCTGTCAATTAATTCTTCATCTTACAACTTTGAAAGAAATATCTAAAATACTACAAAGAAATTTTTATTAATAAGATTTTTAAAAATTTAGTCTGGATAATTACGTTGCAAATAGCTTCTTCTGCTCTGTAGCTTATCTTTTTACTTCTTTAATGCTGTCAGTTGGTAAGTATGTAGTCTTCTTTTATGTTGTTTAATTTCTAGATATTTTTATGGCTACTACAGTGTTGGCCTTGTTTAAAAAACATTTTCCTAGAGCTTGTACAGACTTTTTCTCTACATTTTGTTATTTTGCCTTTAATTTTAATTTGTAAAAGAAAAGAAAAATGTAATAAATTTTTAAAATGGTATCATAATAGGAATCAAGGTTTATTTTTCCCCATGTTGATACCCATTTGAACAGTCTCTTTTTTTTTTTTTTTTTGGATTGGTACCAGGGATTGAATTCAGGGGCACTTGACCACCGAGCCACATCCCCAGCCCTTTTTGGTATTTTATTTAGAGACAGGGTCTCACCGAGTTGCTTAGCACCTTGGTTTTTTGGGGAAGGCTGGCTTTGAACTCTGATCCTCCTGCCTTAGTCTCCAGATCCACTGGGGTTACAGGTGTGCACCACCTCACCTGGCTGTCAATACTGACTTGAATTTTGATTTAAGAAACCATGCCCACCTGAACAGCCTCTTTTTTAACAAAAGTTGCTTAGCAGTTCCCACTTTATCAACAATTAAATTATCATATATGATTGGGTCTGCTTCTGCATTTTTACCTTATTTCAAAGCAGCCATAAGATTGGCATCTTGTAGCAATGGCCATATGCTAAAGGCTTGGTCACCAGTCTAGGTTGCTACCTGTGGAGGTCTTTGATTTCTCTCAATAATGTCAATTGCTATGATGAGGACTTTTATATATTTTTTTTGTTTATCATCTATGCTTGATTTTTTTCAGATACAATTATAATATCTTAAGTTTTTAAATTCTACTTTTTCTAAATATAAAATACAAATGATTTATATTTTACATTTGTATTCAGCGAAACTGCTAAAGTGACTTATTTTTAGTAAGTGGCCTTTCAATTCATATTACAATCACATCAGTCTACAAACATGAGTATTTTAATAACATAATTTCATATCTCTATAACTTTGGTATTTCTTTCTTGACTTATTGTAGTGGCTAAAGTCATCAATGAATGTTGAAACAAAGTAGCAATTAGAGAATTCCTCAAGTAGGTTGCTTGTTTTACCTATTTTTTACAACTCTGCCTGATTAAGAAATTCATTTCTAATTGTAACTGATGTTGAAGTTTATGAAATGCTTTTTTAACAGTTGAGATGATTGCATTATTTTTTTTCTTTTGTATTCTGGGAATGTGATGAGTTATTTTGAGTTTAAGATGTTCTTAAAAGTTTCATTTCTTAGATAAATCTGGTTCCTGATTATATATTTATATACTCATGCTTTATTCAGTAATAGTTTGTTTAGGATATTTAAATCCACCTTCAATATTGACACTAGTCTATACCTTCCTGTCCTCATCTTTATTATGTTTCATAGCATAGTTACCTTCTGAAATTCTCTTGAGTTATAAATCTGGTGGGTTTTTCTTGAAGTATTCACTGATTGTGATGATCCATTTCAGAGACTTGACTAGAGTAAGGGACACTCTTGTTCTCAGAGCTCTAGCAGGCCCCGAGTCTATCCTTCTTTGGAAAGAGAAGGCCAGTGGATGGAGTGATTGGGTGGCCCTAGGTGTGTCACTGAGAGTGTTTCTGGATGAGATTAAGTCAGTACCCATTGTAGGTGAACTGAGGGGGGAGATCTGCCTTCAAAGCCAGCAGGCACCATAGGATCAGCTGGGGATCCAGATGGAACAAGATGGAGAATAAATTCTCTCTTCTGGAATAGAGCCATCTACTTCTCCTGACATTGATCATTAAACATCAGCCTTGGCCACGTTTGGACTCCAGGAACTTGTGTCAGCTTCAGAATCCCAGCCCGCAGCTCTCTTGATCTCCACCTTGGACTGAGACTTATATGGTAACTTTCCGTGTCTGATACCTTTGGACTTGAACTGAGCCATACTTCCAGCATCCCGGAGTCGCCATCTTCTAAACACCCTGTTCTGGGACTTCTCAACGTCTACACTCACAAGCCAGTTCCCTTAATATATTCCCTCTCTTTTATCTATCCATTCTGTTTAGTTTCTCCAGTGATCTCAGACTAAACAGAGAACATTTCTTTCTTGACAAGTTCTAAAGATCAAATTTGTTTAGTATTTATAACAATGTCCATTTTTATCACTTCTTTTGTTAGTTTTAATAAGTAATATTTTTTAGGAGTTAATTTGATTAAATTCAAGTTTATTGGTACAAGTTGTCCATCATACCTATATATAATTGTCCTTTTTGGGGGTATGATTTAGTTGAAGAACTTTTTTACTTTCCATTTTAAAGTAATTTCTTGTTTCTCACATTCATATTTCAAAGAATCACTAATTTTGTCAGATTTCTCTGTAAAACAACTTTGACTTTTCTTTTCTTTGTTTTCTGCATGCTTTACATTTTATTCATTTCTGAATTATATACCTTTCTTTAACAGTTGATTTTAATTTTAATTCATTCCCCCGATTTTGTGTGAGGGATTGAACTCAGAAACTTGAACATGCTAAGTATGTGTTCTAACTCTGAGCTGCATTCCCAGCCCCCAGCTGTAACTTCTTAATGTTTTTTTTTTTTTAAATATTTAAATCCAGGATTCTTTCTTTCTTAATATATACATGTAAGGCTATAAATTTCCCTCACAACAAAGCTTTAGTTGCACGTAGAAGCTTCTAATATTAAGTATGTTCTCTTAGAAATATGATTCTTTCTTGAAATATGGGTAACTTTTTTTTAAATTTTTTATTGTTGGTTGTTCAAAACATTACATGTTTCTTGATATATCATATTTCACACTTTGATTCAAGTGGGTTATGAACTCCCATTTTTACCCCATATACAGATTGCAGAATCACATTAGTTACACATCCATTGATTAAAGTTTAATTTAGTTTTTGAACTTTTGGGGGGAAGGAGGGTACCAGGAATTGAACTCAGGGGCCCTCAATCACTGAGCCACATCCCCAATCCTATTTTGTATTTTATTTAAAGACAGGGTCTTACTGAGTTGCTTAGCTCTTTGCTTTTGCTGAGGCTGGTTTAGACTTGCAATCCTTCTGCCTCAGCTGCCTGAGCCACTAAGATTACAAGTGTGCACCATTGTGCCTGGCTTCTGAAAAGTTTTTAATCATTTTAAATTTGCTGTGATTTTCTTTGTGACCCAGCATATAGTAATTTACTTTAAAAGTATTTTATGTGGACTCAAATAGATGTATATGAATTTTAATTCCACATATACTCAATATTCCAAAACGCATGGCTATTATTGCTTTACATATCCAATATTCACTTAGATTTCATACATGTGCATTTTACTGATGCACTCTGTTTCTTCTTCTGTCTCTGAACTCTCTGGGATCACTTTTTCCTCTTTGAAGAACATGTTTAAGTATTTCCTTTAGTATGGGTTTGCTGGTGGAAATTCACTCAGTTTTTGTTTGCCTGAATATTTCTTTATTTTAGCTTAATATATTTCTGGATATTTTTGACTTATTATCTGGAATTTTTTTTTCTTTAAAGAAAATTATTGTTACTGTTCTGTGGTCTTCTAATCTTCATCTTTTCATTTAAGAAAATAGTTTCCAGTGGTTTTGAGCTCTTTGAAGGAAATGTTTTCATATTTTTGGCCACTCTATTTCTTTGTCTAGTACATAGAATTTTAAAAATCCTGTTTGCTGTTTATAAGCATTTCTCAAGTCTGTGTCTTCACATCTTGGCCAATTTGGGAAAAGTTAAAAACATGATTTCTTCATATGTTGTTTCCATTTCACTCTCTTCCTCTGAGAATTCTAATTACACAATTGTGAGGTATTGTCTGCCTTTATAAGATTCTTCTTCATCTTCTTTCCTAAAGTTTCTCTTAGGAAACTTTAACTTTAGATATTTTACTCCATTCACTAGTTCTCTATTTAGTTGTTTCTAAATGGTATTAAGTCTAAATATTGAGCTCTCAATTTTGGTGAGGATCTTTTGAAAGAATCTTTGATCTTTCCACTTCCATTTATTTCAACAGAAATTCTTTGTCAAAAGTTTTAATCCTATGCCATATTTCCTTGGATATACAGTGTGTATAATTCTTTCAAAGTACAATCTCCTGTGAAACCATTCTTATTGTTTGGTTTTTGCTGTTTTTCAGTCATAATATTATATATTTTCATGTGTATTCTTAGTTTTCATCTGTGCTAACCATGGAATATGAGTAACAGGAAATATTTGGTCTCACGATGATAAATTTCTCTGTTCTGTCAGGCATCTGGGGACATTAGATATCCTTTAGCAACATAAGTCAATTTGAGAGACTAAAATTATTCAAAGGCATCAGGTCCTCTTGAGGGCTCCTCTATTTCTGGATCATTTTTATTCCTGTTACATAGCCTTTTGTTATCCCAGTCTGATCTCTACAGCTCCAGACACAACTTCCTGTCTCTTATCTCTGTTGGCTCTGGTATGACTGTTACAGTTGCTACAGCAGGGGCTTCTTATAAGATGTTTGGAATTTGGTCCTGGTCACATAAATCTCCAAATGTATTCTCTCACTTTCCCTGAAATGTGCCACCCAATATCATCAATGTACTTTTTGCCTACTTATATTTACTAGAGTTGTCTTTTGTAACTTGCAACTATCTTTATCTTAATGTTGAAACACCTTTCATTTGTAGAATACTCCATTTAGTTTACAGATATGTTTCTTGAACTTGATTTGTTCAAATTTTATTTAGACATTCCATATATGTATTTATGAATGAAATCATATTCTTTTGTGTATCTTTGGCTAGAATGTAGGGATATGGAAGCTTTGAAAAATGAGTTTGGATGATACTGAATTTTTGGTAACTATAAAATTGCAAATTTATTTCAAAACACAGTTATCCCTCAATATTCCCTGGGGATTGGTTCCATGACCCCCATGGATACCAAACTCCACAGATGCATTAGTCCTTTATGCAAAATGGCATGGTACTTGCATTTAACCTATACACATTAAATCTTCTCTGAACAACTTTTAATACCCAATGCAATGCAAAAGCTATGTAAATAGTTTTTATTTTGCATTGTTTAGGGAATAATGACAATAGACTTGAAACAGATTATATTCTTATTCAATACATTCACAGGTGGATTGTTTTTCTCCAAAATATTCTTTGATCTAAGATCAGGTGAATTGGCAGATGTGAAACCCATGGACACAGAGGGCTGGTTAAATATAACTATAATATAGTGGCATTCATTTTTTTTTCAAATTGTTCCATATAATTCTCACTTTACATTCTTCCATGTGTACTTCATAGTCACTCTGACTCAATTAACCACTTGGAATTCTGACTGAAATTGTTAATTTGTGTAAGATTGGCATTTTAATGACTTGTCCTTTTTTCTAGGAAGTAAATGTTTTTCTCTAATTACTCAAACATTTTTCACTTCTTATAAAGCTCGGTGATCATCTCAATATTAGGCCCTGTACCTTTGTTTTCTTTTATTTATTCTGACTTTTATTTATTCTGATTTTTTGTTTGTTTGTTTTGATATTATTCAGCTAGGATCTCGCTCTGTTTCTATTTCCATTTCAAAGCATTCTTGTTAATAGAAACTATACATTTTGGCATATTTGTTATACATGCAGGGGCTTTATCAAAATCTCTTAGTAATTCTAAGCTACTTGTTAGTTATTGGTTATCTATCTTGTGTTTTCTAGGTCTTTTCTTTTTCATTATTAATTTGAACATAGTCAGGTATGTGCAATTTTACATGGTATTTTGGACATATGTAGAATCAGACATTGTCAATTTAAGTAAATTCGCTTCCTATTTTAAAAAACAAATAAGTATATGAAAAACGTAAATGTGAATAAGTTAAAAATATCCTTTTAAGTATTTTGAATGGTAATAATTTTACCCTTTTCCTATATTTTATAGTAATTTCATAAACTGAAATACATTAAAAACATAACGTGAAACAAGAAAAATGCTGAAATACCTTTCAATTCTGGAATATCTCAATCATGATGCATAGTAGATGTATTTATTAAATGTGATTGATTAAAATTATATTTACAAATTTTACTCTATTTATAAATGAAATTATATATTTTTGTATATGTTTAACATAACTAAGATTTACACATTTGAAAAAAATTAAAAATGAGTTTGGAAGCTTCAATATTTTTTTATCTTCCACCTACTTCAAAAACATACATATATTTGTTATTTAATGTTGTTCCTTTCTTTTTTTAGTTATATTTTCAAGAAAATCTTTTGATTTTTATATAATTACTTTGTCAAATTTTCTGAAGCATCTCGAATCAGTTTTGCGATTTTTTTTCAGATAACTTTACATTTCTTTTAGATTCTCAACTTATTGCCTTAATACTGTATCGAAAATTTTTTTTCCAGGTACTTTTAATGCTTCTTGTGTCTGCAATTGCATATCTACTTACATTTGTAAGGCTGTTAATTTGGTTATTATCCATTAACAGTCTTATCAAGTTTTTTTTTTCTATTTTGTTTTTAAATAGAAACTATTCAATCTTATAATAATTTACTAATTTTTTCTTCTTTCGTTTATCTTTACACAACACTGTTCTCCTGCTATCTACATAATTCATTATCAGTCTGTCATTTTTTATTAAAAAAACTTTAAAAAAGAAAAATCTAAAATTCCTTTTTGGACAGCTTTATCTCTATATCACATAATTTGGTAGGGCTTCAGTTTTTGATGTTTAGGTTTTTGTTTTTTTTTTTTTTTTTTTTTTTTAATTTTTTCTATGGGTTCAAGAAATGTTTAGGAAGCAAAGTCAACAGTGGCTTTGGGGCTTTGCCAAAGCTACAAAGGTTAATATATGACTTAACCTTTGTTCTGACAAGTCAACTGACCCAAGAATTGTCCATGTTAAATTCTCCCTTCCAGTTTGGCTTCTGGGTCTCAGGCCTCCTTGGTAGAAAGGAGTGGGGCTGGGGCTAGAATGTGAGGTTGACAATGGAATTCTTATCACTCTTCCTCCATGACAGGGGTACTGGCAGGCTCCTGCTGCCTCCCTGCTCTCTAACAGGCTTCCCAGACAACAGAAGGCTGCTCCTGCTGTCTTCAGAGCTTTCCAGGATTAAGACCTTGTTTGTTCCTGGGTCTGACATTAGGTCTCTTTTCTTCTTAAAGTCATTCTAGCACGGATTTGGAGCTGGTGTGGGTAGAAGGCATCTTAAAAAGTATTCAGTAAGCTCTCCTCAGTAATATAGGTCTCTCTCTTGGAATAGTTTTTAAAGTTGCTAATCATCAGCTTTTCCTCTCCTGTTGCCTTAACTGAAACCTTTATTAGCTCTGTCTTGGCCTGCTAAAATTGTTTCTCAACTACAGTGTCTCTAGCTTATATCACCTTAAAATCAATCTATCCTCCATCCTCTCAAAGTTATCCTTGAAAACACCAAGTTAGCTTATGAACTTTCTTTGCCACGTTTTCAGGGTTTTTCACTGCTTACAAAATCACAGGGAAGTCGTAAGTCCTCAGAGGACTTACAAGTCCCTTTCACACCAGGGTAGCTTATCATTAAAACATTCTCCTGAAACTCCCCCTTTTCTTTTTCCTTCAGCATGTCTGTCTTTACCACTTTCTGTTGCTAATATACTCATAGCCCATATGCTAAAATCTCCCAATTAGTTGCTCTCCTCTAGTTATCATTTCAGATTTTCCTTAATCACTTATTCTAATACCAAGGTTAAAGAGACCCATTGGACATTTTAGGGAATAATTTGTTTCTGCATCCATTTTTTTTTTTTTAACTAACCTGGGTAATCATTCAAGTCAAAGTATGTCAAAGACCATGAATGATCATTAGAACAAAAAAGAATATGAAAATTTAAAAGAATGCATTTCATTAAGAATAAATTGATTGCATAGTATCAATGCCATTATACAGTTCCTTTATCTTATATTCAAATGGTAAAATTTTAAGGGTATACATATCATAAGCAACCGTCTAGAGTGTAAAATAGGTGGATCACTGGGATTGCTCAGTGAAATAATTTTTCTAATTAAAATTAATCTGCAAGAAGCCCATCAGCAACAATAATCAGAAGCCATAATCAGCCATTTAACATGTAACTATAAGGTAAGTTTGTGTCTGCCACAAAATCCAGAAACTGGGCTTGGTGAGAAGCTTGACTACTAATCAAAATATCAGGCATTTATGTCCATATTGCTCCTGTTGGGAAAAAGATAAATGTGAGAGCCCAGCATCTGTGTCTTGGAGTTGCCAAGCACATCCACTGAGTGACCATTCTCTTGGCTTAAATAATAAAACATATTGAAAGGGGGTGTGGGAGTCCACCCGCGCCTGCACTGCCAGCAGGATGACAGCTGCAGGCCAAGCTCGCATCATCCTCTATTGTAACAGCCAGTTGGTCATGGAACTGCACTTTGCCAACAAAAAGGCAACATTGTGTTTGGAATCCTGCGAATTTCATGCTTCTTTACCCCACATTACAAACTGTAGTCAAGGTGAAAATATCAATTTTTTTGTTATTAGTTTTCTTGTTAAGAAACAATTCATGACTTTATAACTCAACAGATTGGACACAATGAAACAGATAGAACAAACCACTAGGACTGGCTTTAGTACAAGGAAACAAAATGACAGAGAATCTGTCACTGATTGGTGGATTACTAGGAAGAAATGGGAAAGATGATTTCATGACTTCTTGTAAGTAAAATTCCTTACCTTTATTTATTGGGAGGAGAGAAAGTCATCTTTTTCACAGAAGAATTATTGCGCTTTGTGTAATATTTAAGTAACCAGTATAAGGTGACATACAAAACAGAAGTCAACATGCTTGTCTTCAAGTGGAATTACCTTCATTTATCTTGTTTAACTATGGGATCATTAAGGCCAGAGAGGAGCAGGGGAGAAAAAGGAAGGTTAGGTGACAAGAAGTATATTAGGGACCTGAAACAAAGGAAAAATCCATCTGAGTTGAGTAATTTTGTTTTCTCTGTAATCCCAACTGAATTATTAGTTCAGAAATGAAATTGAGAAGTGATTTAGAGAAACTTTTGTATATTACCCAAAGAGAAAAAAAATGTAGACTCCAAACACATTGAAAAAAAATCATTATTTTTCAGATGGTTTAGATGATGATACACATGATTTATAGCTTGTTATTCATTCCCACAGTATCTGAAGTGTGGCCCTGGAAACACAAGCTCACAGTCTACTAATAGACACTGTGCATAAGAAAAGGGTCCCTTGACAAATAGGTTTTGTTTTCTAATTTCTAGGGACACAAATAGAATTATTAATGTGATACAGAACAAAATTATTCTCAATGTTGAAAAATTGAAAACCTTTTCTCTAAGATCCAGAAAAAAGACAATGTCCACTCTTAACACTTTTTTTCAATGTTATTGAAAATCCTTTCCAGAGGAATAAAGCAAGAGAAGAATAAAGAAGGCCACTAACTAGGAAAGGAAAAAGTGAAATTGTTACTGTTTGTTAATCACTTGAACTTATACATATTATATATACATATATGTATATATATAATTCTAAAAATTCCACCAGAAACTACTATAACTAATAAAATAATTCAATGAAGTTGGAGAGCACAAAATCAACATACAAAACTCAGTAGCATTTCTACACACTTAGAATGAAATAAATACTAACAATGAACTAAGCAAAACAGAACAATCCCATTTACAATAGCTACAAGAAAAGCAAAAACAAAAGAAAAATATCTTAGAAATAACTTTACCAAGGAGATGGACAATCTGTACAATGAAAATTATAAAATTTTAATGGTAATTCAAGAGGATGTGAATAAACTGAAAGACTCCCTGTGTTCAATGAATGGACATTGTTGTAATGTCCACACCTACCAAAACATTTTACATATTTAGTAAATCTCTATGAAAATTCTAACTTCATTTTTCATGGAAGTAGAAAAAAAATGTCTTAAAAGTCATATGGGAACCAAAAAAAAAAAAAAAAAAATGGCCAAATAGTCAAGGCACCACAACCCCACAGGACAAAGTGAGAGGTATCATACTACCTGATATCAAACTGTACCACAGAGCTAAAATAAAACAACACAGCAATGATGTAAAAGTAGACACATCCATTAATGGAACAGAACTGGGAGCACAGAAATGAACTCACACATGTAGAGTCAACCAATTTTTGACAAAGGGGATAAGAAATCCCAATGAGTGTCTTTCCAATAAAGAGTAGGGAAAACTAGATATCCATATGAAGGAAGAAATCAACTCAAAATGGCTTAAAAGTTTAAATATAAGTCATAAAACGGTAAAACTACTAGACGTACATGGGGGAAAAAAATCACAGGATATTGTTCAAAAGCTTCAATATGGAACCATTTCAAAGAGGGTCAAGAAAATAGAATTTCCCAAAATTTTTAGGTCAGTAATTTTTGCAGTGAGGTTCTTACAGGACTAACACTTCATGAAACAAATTTAGGAAACATAATATTGACAATGTTCATGAATCCTTGTTTCTGAACCATTGTCACCAACTTCATTACAATTTTTTTCTTTTTCAATACTGAGAACAAAATCAGTACTTTGCATGTGCTATGCATCCCCACTCTACCCCTTTTTCTTTCTTTAATTCTATTTTGAAATAGAGCCTCACTAAGTTGTCTAGTCCGGCCTGGAACTTACAACTCTCCTGCCTCAACCTCCAGAGTTACTGGGATTACAAGTGCCCCCCTCCCCACTTGCCTGGCTTCATTACATACTTTCTATTGTTCTATAAGGATGACTTTGTGTCTCAAGAGTAGCCATGTCTTGCAAAGAGACTGGAAAGATAATTTTGTATCCTTCTGACAAAGGGGTGAAATCTGAGTAAAGAAATTTATTGTTTAAAGAATCAATTTTCTTTTTTACATTCCCTGACTGCCTTCCCATTCAACATCAAGTTTAAAATTGACATAAAAGCTTATGAAAGTTTTAAAGAAATGTGATTTCATCAGCTGACTTCTCATCAATGATACAGAGCCTAGAAAGGTAGTTAATAATGAACTCAAAGTGCTCAAAGGGGGAAAAAATACTGTTACCCAAGAATCTTATATCACCAAATCTATCTTTAAAAATGAAAGACATTCCCAGATTAAAAACTGAAAGCATTTTTCACTAGAAAGTTCTTCAGGCTGAAAGCAGATGACCCCAGATGGTAATTTTAATTCACATGAAAAAACATGGCACAGGTAAAAGTAATTATGTAATTAAAATCTCATATTTTCCTTCATTAATTGATTTAAAAAACAATTTAGTAAGTACAATCTATAAGTATATATATTTATGTGTTGATTTGACTCCCTCCCATATGCCCTTCAATCCTAGCCCTACCTGTCTTCTGAGGTCCTTTTTGGGGCAGTTTTCTCCTACTTCTCATATATGCAACCACTACTCATTTGGGTAGTGCTACTTATTGAATAAATTTGGTTAAGTTTATGGCATTATGAAAATAACCAAGAAACATCTATTGATTCTCTGTTCTCACTAGCCATGACATTTTGTTTCATAGCCAAATTTGTGAATTCTCCTCTTACTTCCTCAGTTTCTCTGACTTTATTCATCCTTGATTCACTTGGGTCATATTTTGCTCATAATACCATACAAAGAGCTCTTTCTGAAGTTGCTGAAGGTCTATATTTCTCTAAATGTAAAGCTTGGGTTTATGCTCCCTTGACTGTTCAGCTGCCTTTAACAATGCTGAGCACTCTATACTTCTTTAAACACTATTTTCCATAATTTTTGGATGTGACCCAATGGTCCCTCCTTCCCAGTTTCCACTGGACCATTTTTCTTGGCTATTCAATCATTAGTTTCTTCAAGATACAGCCCTAGTAATTTTTTTTTCTTCCTCCCCATGTAGAGTCAGGATTTCAAGATGATGGAGATTCACCACCCCCCCAACACTATCTATATCTATATTCCCAATTAATACTTCATAGGAACTCCCAAATACTATCTCCACTGCCCTGAATGTTTTGTCCACTTAGATGCCTGTGTCAAGGTTTCTGCTATACTCTGAGCTCTGAACTTAACATTTTATGCTCCACTTTGTGATGCTGTGACTGGTACCCTGTAAACCACATTTCTTTTTGGCCAGCTGGCTTTCTTACAGCTTCTGCCAATAGGGGTATTAATGAGAGACTGAAGGCTGGATGAAGAAATGGCTCAGAGTTCATTTTCTTTTTCATCTTCTGTTTTTCTTCTTGTATGAGTTTGCTTCCTGCAGACTTATTCCTGCTTGAGTTTACTCCCTGTTGGTGTTTCCATTACAGAGGACCTTTCCTAAATCAACAGATGAATCTAGTTTGCAGATCTTCCAATACTTGCAGAAATTAATTCAGCCCAGAGGTACCAGAAGCAGCTGCTGTAGCCTGTTCCTCAGTTGTCCCAGGGCCCTGGGGTCACATCTTTGAATTTAGAAACACCCAATGTAGGCCAACAGAGGTGCCTCCCTCTTAGAGGTCTACCTTGCAGGATTGCCAGGAATCTCCTCTAAGATACCAAGTTGTTCTCTGTATTTCCTTTACTCCCTCATCTAAAGGGATGACAGATTACTCTCATAGTTTTACACCTTTGCAATATCTTTTCACCTTTTCATTAGTTAATAATTGCTGCAGTCTGGCTGGGAAAACTAACCTGGGGGGGAGTGACAAGCAACTTGTGAAGGTTGATACAGCCAGCGGGAGCTGCTTTATTCCAGGACAGAGAAGTATATATACCCAACTAATTACACACAGCTTAACTTAATTAACAAACTAGATATAGCAGTCAACCAATAAGGAATCCTCATCATCTTAATGATTACACACAGCTTAACTTAATTGACATAATCTAGACACAGCAGTCAGTCATTAAGGAATCTTTATCATCTTAATGGCTCGCTGGTGTTACTTCTCAAACCACTCCTCTAGGCAAAGTGCCAGGCGCCATCTTGACTTGGTTGTGGCTCTCAACATCTCCCCCCTTCTGTTTAATTAAACAACAAGTATGTGGCTTAGGGACCGTGCCTGTTTTAGGTTGTCCAATACTACATATGGTCCTTACCCGTCATTGGATGGTCTGACCTCAAATCGTCAGCCTCCTGTCTTAGGTTGGTACCATTGCAATTGGATCTTACCCGTCTTTGACTATCGGCCCAACACACTCAGCCATACTTACACAAACACCATAAATAATCTGCTACAAGCAGAAGGGGAGGATACAAAACGCCATGATACCAAGCCAATTGATGGCTCCAAGTAAGAAGCCCTTGGTAAAATTGTACCACAGATGACACCATCAGCAAAGATACCCTGGTACTACCGGTACTACCACAACTTGTTGCATCAACAGATAGTTCACAATGCATATAAGTAACACATAGTCCAGGTAAATCACAGTCCAGGTAAGTTCACAGTCCAGGTAAGTTCTGCAGGCAGCTAGCTTGATCTGAAGTCTCGTCCAGTTCTCAGCAACACTGGAAATCTCTCCACCCTCACCAGCACTGGGACGAAGGCAGGAACTCCGACAATGACGGCTAAAGAAAATCCTGTAGTATTCCAGCAGGAACTAAGAAAACAACCTTCTGAACAATTTAGTACATTATCTCAAGGTTTTTTACATTTGAAACAGTCCTTAATGGTGCTCATTACTCATTAGCCTCCAGGTGTGGGAGAACCATTGTAGCTATTGGCATTGGAAATAACCAAACTTCAGAGATGCCAGGGCGTCATCCACTGCTGGCTGCAGCGTCCTCCGGCAATCCCATGGTGGGGGGGGAGCCTGCAGCCGTTGCCATGGCTGGCTGGAAACCCACATTTGACTCAAGTTATTCAATGGCTTCTCTCACCTCTGAGGATGAAACAAAATTCTCATCTCTGTTGTAAGATTTCACATGTCTTTGCTCCTCTCTTTCTCTCTTTCCTTAACCTGGTCTCTTTCCTCCCCAGGCACTCTGCCCAGCACTGATAAATTCTTTCAGAACTCTCAAATTCACTCTGCTCCTTCCCTAGACTCTTTATTGCCGTCTCTATTTGGAATGTTCTTCCTGTTACCACGTTTTTTCTATTTGACAATTATACTTCAGAGTTTGGGTTGAATGTTCTTTTCAGAACAGGTTTGCTTGTTCTTCAGTTTAGATCAATTTCTTTAGTTTTATAATCTCAAAGAGACAGAGTCTTTTCTATCTTGGCACATATATTGCATATTAAATGTGATCTTTGATTAAATGATTAGATATATCTCATGTAATAGATTGCAAACTCCATGAGAAAGAGTTTTACCAATAATTGTATTCCCAATACCTAATGGTATGGATGGGAAATTGTGAAAATCATAGGTTTACAATATGTTAAATAAAATAGAAATATACATCATAAATATATGTTAAATAAAATAGAAATGTACATCATAACATAAAGGAATATGAAAACAGACATACTTTATGGATGGGAAACTATATATATGAGGCAAGACATGCTCTATAATATGTATCAAGTGATTTGTTCATTTTATTTTTATTGATGCAATTTTTTAAACCTTCAAGTTTTCCTTTATGAGATTCCAATGAGGAAAAATTTCAGTAAAAGTTTATTTTCAGTTAGTTGTGAATATGTACATGTGTTTGGTGACAATGTTACATAGAGTTGCTAGGAAGACAAATGTGGGCACCACAATCTGGTAGTTCTAAAGAGAGGTCTACTCAATAACGAAAGTTTTAAAATAGCCTCCTCTTTAGCTGAACACCCTGCCTACAGTTTTTCATACCATGTTCAGTTGAGGCCATTGAGACAAATGTGCCATCACTATAGAGATCTAATCATGGTTACAAAACCAGATCTGGTCATCCGCCTATTGGGAAATGTAAAATATTTATTAGGAAAAAAAAAGCAAGAATGTGTCTAGGAGTTAATAAGGGGGATATAATTTCAAATAAATTCCAGGTTTTTAAAAAATATTTCAAGTACAATTTTTTTAATATTTCAAATAGATATTTGACTATAAATTGTTTCATCATTATAAGAGTTCCAACTGCCATTGTCTAAACTGTCATGCAATTTATTTATGCAAATATGTACACACACACACACACACACACACACACACAAGGCATGTTGTCGTATTGGCCAGTGCCTAGAAGTTTGAATTGAAATTTAGTGAATAATCTAATTTCTTTTCTATTTTAATGACAATTTAAAATATTAGAAACATTCAGTTCTTTCTGTGGTAGGAAAAGATCAACCTCATTTCACATATAAAAGCAGAAGCAAGAAACAAAATTCTTAATTATGTTTATTACTTTTCATGAAGAAATATTACACATATAAAATTCACCAAAGAATTTAAAAGTTATTGGGTCATTAGTTTTAAGCCCTACAGGCAAGTTTCAAAATGTGTCTTTCTTATAGTCCCCTTTCGATCTTTAAAGAGAGAGAAGAGGGAATCTATTTTACAGAATGGAAAACAACTATATAGAAAAAAACTCAAAAAAAAATTCTTAACCATGGTATAAAATTACTTGGAGTTAAAGAATTAGTATTTCTAAGAGATAGTCCAAGAATTTAAATAATATATAATGCCTTTGGAGGAAAATATTTAGGCAATATTTTTTGTAACATTTTAAAAACTTATTTCACTATTCAATTGTTATATAGAGTATTTAAGCCAGTTTTCTGAAAGCTGAGGGACTATACATGTTATTAGTTTTCCCCATGTGGTGCATAGCAAATCAGACTCTACACTCTTTTCTGTCTGTTTTGCAGAAAATCTTTGATTTTTCCCCCACTTTCTCCACTCACACCCGTTATCCTCAGGGAATATTTCAGATGTTGTGGTAGGAGAAAAATGCAGTACTGAGAGATTAATGTTGTAACACAGACCAGCCAGAGTTTTAAATTCCAAAATAGGGATAGAAGTAGTCCAGCCTTTTGGAATGGCTCCTGGATATCCTTGTAAAGAATGACTTGTTGAAGGATCTGAGGATTCACAGAGAAAAGGGAAGAAAAAAGTGAGCTCTGGGGGCATTGCAAGAGCTTTGGTGGATCCAAAAAAGGAAGGAACTTCTCTTTAAAGAGTTTCGCAAAAGGTCCCAAGCATTAAGAGTGACAGGTTTGAATGTGAGGCCAAGAGGCTGTTCCTCTGCAATTAAAAAACACAGTTATTAGGCCAATTCTCATATCTTGTAGCTATATTTCGTAATTTATAAATTGATGGAAAAAATATTACTATCTCATATTTCTTATGAAATCTTCTAGAAGATACAATATACTCTTCCCCTTTCTAAGTTATTTCATAGCATAATTTCAATAAAGTAGGTGAACATCAAAGAAATGATTAGATTTTGAATATGTAAAAGATATTAAATAGGAGGGCTTTATTTCAAGCTACCAGCTATTTTCTCCTGCCTGGAATGTGGCAAGATGGCTATAGCTCCAACAATTTCTTTTGAGACTTTGAGTTCAGGAGTTTTCTTTGAATATAAAAGTCAACTAGGTAAGATAGAGCAGAAAGGATGGCAGAACCTGGCCCTGCCATCAGTATCTCAGCCCTGGACTACATACCAGCTTCCAGATCAGTACGTTATTGAGAACTCTGTATGCGTGTTAGTTTTCTAGGACTTTCATAACAAAATATCACATAGTAGGTGGCTTTAAAAAGATAAATTAGGACTGGGAATGTAGCCCAGCGGTAGAGCACTTGCTTACCAATTGCAGGTCCCAGGATTCAATCCCCCATATCATAAGAAATTAACCAAGAGAAATTCTTTTTCTCACAGTTCTAGAAGCTGGGAATGCAAGATCAAGGTGCCTCAGGATTGGGTTCCTCTGAGGACTCTCCTCAGCTTGCAGATGTCCCCAGATCCTTTGCTGTTTTGTTGCATGGTTTTTTCCGGTGTATGCACACACCCTTGGAGTCTTGCCCTGTGTCTTAATCTTCTCTTCTAAGGACATCACTAATATTGGGTAAGGATTCACTCAAAGGGCCTCACCTTAACTAACATCTTTAAAGGCGTTGTCTCCAAATAAAGTTAAATTATGAGTACTAGGATTCGGACTTGAATATCTAAATTTTGGGGAGACACAATTTGGATCATAACAATGTATAATTCTAATTTGTTTAAGCTACTCTTATTTAGGGGGTTTGTTTTAAACATGCAAGTATAATTACTAATTTGCAAAAAGAGTACATACACAGATTATTATAGATGTAAAAAGCAAAATGGCTTTTCATGAGGAATTAGATTTTCACATTATAAAACTATTTTGTTTAAAGCTGTATATATGCATTATTTTCATTAAAAACTAAAGCAAATTTAAAAACAACTATTGCTTAAAATTATCAGGAAGCTTGGTGGAACAGCTATGCTGAGTTTCAAAGGTTTATTTTTAGGAAATGCAATTAAGCAGACATTTTGTCAAAAAATATTCTTGGTTATCTTTACTAATGGTCGACATACCTTTTTAGTAACCTGAAAAATCCATGTAATTTATCTGATTTCAGTATGGTGCCAATGATTAAACAGTGTATGGAGGACTAGATTATACAATTAAAACCAAACTGCAAAAAGAGTGTGAATTTCACAATTTACCAGTACTACTACTAAAGGCAAATATATCTCTATGCAGTAGTGTGTTTATGTGTGTGTGTGTGTGTGTGTGTAAAATGTGGGAAAATATTATCATCTCTTTTTTTTTACTAAGAGTTGATAGATCTGAATTTTCTACAAATCAAATGTAAACTACATATAGTTTTTTACTCATGGTTTTAATTTTGGTACCTTTTATATCTTACATTTTAAACTTAATTTCTTTTTGTCTTGATTAAATTTGACATGGTTTTCCTTTATTAATCAAAATTTAATTAATGGTATTATTTTATATTTTATTAGGTTTTTTTACTTCCATTTTAATAACTTCTCTCTTGTATTTCTGTAGATTAAAAAGTTAAAAAAAAATTAGGTTAGATAAGGAATACTCCATGTGGCATAGGTATGTCATTACACAAAATCGAACTAACTCTTTCTCTTCCACCTCTTACTCAGGCCCTCACATCAGACACACATGGGTTAAAGATGCAATTTTGGATTTTCTGAAATTGAAATAAAGAGGCATTGACCTTAGTCACAAAGGCGTACATTAGCCCTTGTAAATTCTGTGTTCAGTTGCTTTCCCTTCATTCAAGCTGAAATCTCATCTCTCAATCATTTCTGCCATTCAGGAAACTGGTTCAGGGAGATACAAGGTTTTTGCATCATATAATTTGTAGATAATAGAATCAAGATTCCAAATCAGAGGTTTCAGTTCCAAAACACATACATAAATAAAACCTACCCTCAAGGAGTCTGCAAAGTAATGGGGGGGGGACAGAAAAGTATAATATAGTGCAATAAACATCAATATGATAGAGCAGAAAGAGCAGACAAAGAGCAGATGATTTTTGAGTTTACTTGGTGGGTGAGGAAAAGGAGGAGCGATGAAAAAATGCCCTGGGGTTTGGGGCGAGTATCAGGGAAGAAATGATCCAAGAGCAACACCAGGAACAGAAGCTTAAAGGTGGATAAATAAATACCATTTTAGACCAAAGCACTTTATTCTGTGCAGCTGAAGTACACTATCAAGCGTGAGGACAAGCAGAAGCAGATGAGGTTAGAGCAAAGGGCTGAGGTTCTACCTTGATGAGGAATAAATACCATGTGAAGGAAATTGAACTTCATCATTTCAATGAAGAATAGCCTATGGAGCTTTGTTTATTTGTTTAATAAATGTGACTTGACTAGACCTGAATTATATAAATTTTATAGTACTATGGAGTATAGATTAGAGAGGGGATAAAATAATAAAACAAGGGCTGGTTAGGACAACATAATAAAACTCAGAATAGGAGATTAAATCACAAGCCAGGGTACTGGTTGTAAGTAATTCAGGACACCGAAAACATTTCACAGATAGAATCAACAGAGCTTGCTGATTAAACAAGGGAAAGAAAGGAGCTGGGTGATCCACCCTCAAGCCCTTCATTGATACCCTGTATTTGATGGGGAGCACAGTTTGGATATGTTGAGTTTATATGTCCTCAAAACATTTCTGCTGCAAAATCCAGTACATAGATGAAAGTGTCAGAAGATGGTTGAGCTTTAGGACTGATCATCTCACTTTAAGTTGTGAATTCCCTAAAACTCCTGGCTGCATTTTCTCCACTTTAATGTATTTCATTCACTTTAAGACAAACATTTTTATACTTGAACAGTTCCAAAATTGGGGTGTGTCTTATAATCTATGGAGTCTTACAATTTGATTGCACATAAATGACAAAAACAGAGATGCATCTCATATCATGGCATCAAATGTTTGATAAAACATTTTTACTTTCCATATTCAGTTTTTACTTCCTTTGCTGGAATATAAGCTCTGTGAGGGCAGGGTATTTTGTTTCACTTTGTTTTCTTTTTACATTTTTTTTTTCTATTCGGTGTCCCACATACCTAGAATCATCCTGGTACATGACAGGTCATCAGTAAGTATCTGCTCAATGGATGAATATTTCCAAGAATTGTTTTAGGTTCCAATTGAGAATGTGGCTGTTTTTACCAAAGGAGAGATTAAATGCATGTAGGAAAATGGAGAGAAAAAAAATGGTAATAACTTTGGACACATTCAGGCATTCAAAACACCTTGTCTATGTATTGAAGATCTGTATGTGATGGCTCAGAGGAGAGTCTACCCCTATGGAGCTTTGTTTATTTGTTTAATAAATGTGACTTGACTTGACCTGAATTATATAAATTTTATAGTACTATGGAGTATAGATTAGAGAGGGGATAAAATAATAGCACCAAGATTCAGGTGTTCAGGTAAGGAGAGCAGCATGTAACATCCTAGATCATCTAGCATTTCTTTAACAAGCCTTAAGCAACAGTTTAGGGATGGTTTTTCATTGTTTGAGAAGAGAGACATGTTGTTGTTTGACTTCATAATGGCTGCCAATCTAACTGGAGTGAGATGGTATCTTAGGGTGGTTTTGATTTGCATTTCTCTGACTGCTAGAGATGGTGAGCATTTTTTCATGTACTTGTTGATTGATTGTATGTCCTCCTCTGAGAAGTGTCTGTTCAGGTCCTTGGCCCATTTGTTGATTGGGTTGTTTGTTCTCTTATTGTCTAATTTTTTGAGTTCTTTGTATACTCTGGATATTAGGGCTCTATCTGAAGTGTGAGGAGTAAAGATTTGTTCCCAGGATGTAGGCTCTCTATTTACCTCTCTTATTGTATCTTTTGCTGAGAAAAAACTTTTTAGTTTGAGTAAGTCCCATTTGTTGATTCTAGTTATTAACTTTTGTGCTATGGGTGTCCTATTGAGGAATTTGGAGCCCGACCCCACCGTATGTAGATCGTAGCCAACTTTTTCTTCTATCAGACGGCGTGTCTCTGATTTGATATCAAGCTCCTTGATCCATTTTGAATTAACTTTTGTGCATGGCGAGAGAAAGGGATTCAGTTTCATTTTGTTGCATATGGATTTCCAGTTTTCCCAGCACCATTTGTTGAAGATGCTATCCTTCCTCCATTGCATGCTTTTAGACCCTTTATCAAATATAAGATAGTTGTAGTTTTGTGGATTGGTTTCTGTGTCCTCTATTCTGTACCATTGGTCCACCCGCCTGTTTTGGTACCAGTACCATGCTGTTTTTGTTACTATTGCTCTGTAATATAGTTTGAATTCTGGTATCGCTATACCGCCTGATTCACATTTCCTGCTTAGCATTGTTTTTGCTATTCTGGGTCTTTTATTTTTCCATATGAATTTCATGATTGCTTTCTCTATTTCTACAAGAAATGCCGTTGGGATTTTGATTGGCATTGCATTAAACCTATAGAGAACTTTTGGTAATATCGCCATTTTGATGATGTTAGTTCTGCCTATCCATGAACAGGGTATATTTTTCCATCTTCTAAGATCTTCTTCTATTTCTCTCTTTAGGGTTCTGTAGTTTTCATTGTATAAGTCTTTCACCTCTTTTGTTAGGTTGATTCCCAAGTATTTTATTTTTTTTGAAGATATTGTGAATGGAGTGGTTGTCCTCATTTCCATTTCAGAGGATTTGTCGCTGATATACAGGAATGCCTTTGATTTAAAAAGGGTACACTTGTACATTGCTGGTGGGACTGCAAATTGGTGCAGCCAATTTGGAAAGCAGTATGGAGATTTCTTGGAAAGCTGGGAATGGAGCCACCATTTGACCCAGCTATTCCCCTTCTCGGTCTATTCCCTAAAGACCTAAAAAGAGCATGCTACAGGGACACTGCTACATCGATGTTCATAGCAGCACAATTCACAATAGCTAGACTGTGGAACCAACCTAGATGCCCTTCAATGGATGAATGGATAAAAAAAATGTGGCATTTATACACAATGGAGTATTACTCTGCATTAAAAAATGACAAAATCATAGAATTTACAGGGAAATGGATGGCATTAGAGCAGATTATGCTAAGTGAAGCTAGCCAATCCCTAAAAAACAAATGCCAAATGTCTTCTTTGATATAAGGAGAGTAACTAAGAACAGAGTAGGGTCGAAGAGCATGAGAAGAAGATTAACATTAAACAGAGATGAGAGGTGGGAGGGAAAGGGAGAGAGAAGGGAAAAAGCATGGAAACGGAAGGAGACCCTCAGAGTTATACAAAAGTACATACAAGAGGAAGTGAGGGGAAGGGGAAAAATAATACAAGGGGGACAAACGAATGTCAGTAGAGGGGGCAGAGAGAGAAGAGGGGAGGGGAGGGGAGGGGTGATAGTAGAGGATAGGAAAGGCAGCAGAATACAACAGACACTAGTATGGCAATATGTAAATCAATGGATGTGTAACTGATGTGATTCTGCAATCTGTATATGGGGTAAAAATGGGAGCTCATAACCCACTTGAATCAAATTGTGAAATATGATATATCAAGAACTATGTAATGTTTTGAACAGCCAACAATAAAAAATTAAAAAAAAAAAAGAAGAGAGACATGATACTAATTATAGCATACTTCTTAAAAGAAGTTATGCTAACCATAGATAGATATATAGATAAATAGATAGACATAAAAATTATGAGGCTAGATAGGAATTTCATTTATTTCTGCTTTATACCCAGACTTAACCTATTAAAAAATCGACACATACACATACACAGAAGTTAGTACCTGTGAGAAATAAGCTGTCCTCAAATAATCAAAAGTCTTCCTCAGGGGAAAAACAATGATGCGTTTTATGCTGCTGCAGAGGATGCTCTTAAAAGCAGCAGTTATAGGGGGAACATTTTGGCTTGAAAAGGGGAGAATATTCTAATAAGTAGAGCTGATCATCATTGGCAAAGGCTGACTAAAATGGCTGTAAAATGTTTACACAGAGGCTGAATAATGCTTGTAAGTGACACTTTAGGGCTCTCTGTGTAATCTCTGACTATAACACATCTCTGTAAAGCCAAATAGGATGGTAAATTGTAGCTTCCTCTTTACATGGAAGGGAAATGATGTTAATATGAAACTTAAATGGCATCCATGTGATTTCTTTTCCCCCAGGGGTGTTAATCGACAGTGTCCTCAAGCAGCAACAAGGCCAGAGATCATGAGCCCATTGGCCACAGAGTAGCAGGTCATCCCAGGGGCCCATTTTCTCCTTGATCACATTCTCTGTTACTTCCTGTGTGTTGTCTGCCCTTTCCTTCTACATATTCCCTTTGTCTTCATAACTCAGAGCTCCCTACCTTTCTTTGGGCTTGAGCATTCTTTCTTTAACCCATTTTTGTGGTTTGCAATTCTCTTGTAAAATGTTCTTCCTTGGAATAAGGGAAGGTTTTAGGAAATACATACATCACAGCATAGGTTTAGGTGGGAAGATGGAGAAACAGATTCCTTAGAGATATCCTCAGTTATTTTAAACTTGGAGGTTCCATGATTATCAAAGTATCTGCTTAGCAGATTGAATGAAAATCAATCATTAATTCATAAAGACCAGAAATCAAGGATGACTGATCTTGTTTTTCAACTGTTCATATCTGAAAGGTAATTTTAATATTTAAGCATAAACAACATAATACATTTTATCATTCAGACCATTTATCAATGAAATCTTTATTTGAAAACAAATTTTACCAAACCAGATAGGCCTATCTCTGTGATTTTAGACTGCCAGACAGACAAGTTGGAACTTCTGAAAATGGTCTCAAATATGTGGGTTTTCTTATAAGACACAGAGAATAGTCTTTCTTTCTATTTAAGAAAAACTTGTGATTTTACTGAGGATATGCTATGGAACAGGAGATTACATACTTTAACCAAAAGGATCTATTTATTTGGAGAACTTTAGGCTTGAGCTCAAAAGTGTTTGTTCCAATGTCAATCCATGCTAAGTCCTTCCAATAATGCAAGCATGTATAAACTTATCAGTTTGCTTTCTCCTATAATATTACTATTATAAGAACAAAAGAAAAATTATTGAAACCAAATGCAAGTCAGACCACCCAAGATTAGCATTCAGGAATTACTTTCCTAGTAACATGTAATTAGTTTACCTGTTTTGAGAAGCATGAGCTAGGAGAATTACTCATATGGTGATCATGCAAATGCTGACCACCTGTGGTACTCAATCACTTCTCAATGACCAGAAGATTCACTGAACTTTTTCAGAACATGCATGTTTTATTGATATGAAAAGTACATGGTGAATTCTTTTAATTCATGTATTTTTCCTCCTCCTCCTCCTCCTCCTCCTCCTCCTCCTCCTCCTCCTCCTCCTCCTCCTCCTTCTTCTTCAGAGAAAAACTGTTTCCCCTCCTCAGTAAACTCTGCCTGATAAGAAGTAATTAAACTGGAAAACAAATATACTATTAAAAAGCTGTATGTGTGTGTCCCTTTATGAGCACTAGAGTCAGTATTTAGGGCCTGGTCATATGTATATTTATTATGCTTTCTGGGTTCTACTGATGTACACTGCTTACCCAGAAACTCAATTGTTTTCAAAGAATATTTTTAACATTATCATTTTATGACCATATAGTGCACATTATCATTAGAGTAACAAGTATCAAGTAATAAGTGGAGTATCAAGCAAATGTATTAATAAACAGAAGCAAAGGGATTTTAAAATCCAGTTTTGTGTGAGCAATCTGACGGAACCAATATGAGTTACTGAAAAGGACTGTGATATAGACCCCACAGCCAAATAAGACATTGGAAAAGTTAAAAATAATGCAGAGGTATTTTTAGAGAAAGCAGCTTTATACTCTTTGCCTCCTATGAGGGAGGAATGAGCTGAACCCCTGAACCTAGAGATAACAGGAGTCAGCAAGATCTCTTGTTTAGGTCACCATGATAGGAGTCTCCATGGCAAGAGACCTATGTTCTGTGGTATTTCTGGAAATGATTAGCATTTGAGTTGGTGGATGAGTGAAGCAGATTGCCCTTCCCAATGTGAATGAGCATCACACAACCCATTGGGAGCCCAAATGAAAGAAAAAGGCAAATAAAGGTTGAACTCTTCCTTTGTCTTATCACTTGACCTGAGTCATAAGTGATAGTACTTAGGATTTCTCACTTCTTCAAATTCAGACTGAATTCCATCATCCATTTTGAGTTTTTACTTGTAGATGGTAGGTTATGGGTCTACTTAACCTCCATAATCACATGAACTAAGTCCTTATAATAAGTCATATGCATACTCACACACACATATATGTATGAATACATGCAGATATATGTAGGAGAATATATAAACATATATATGTTTATAATTAACATATATTAAAATTATACATTTATATATTAATAGGATAATATATAGAGATATTATATCATCCCATATAATTATAATTATATCTGCCACGCGACCAGCACTAGCTTCATGAAAGAAGGTTCAATTCATGAGTAATTGCTAGGGAGTTTTAAATTAAAGAGACAAGACTCTTACTACCTTTAAAACCAGCTCCTGGACGGCTTCTCCTAGCTCCGGCCTCTAGCCACCTAATGTGGTAGCGAGGTTTACAGAAGAGACTAGAGAGAGAATACGCCAGGGAGTGGACTTTTATTGGGGAACAAAAAATTCCAGGGAAAATCCCATCCAATGAAGGTTAAGGGGGGGGCAGCATCCCAAGGTCAGGGGTGACGATTGGGTCTTTGGGGCAGTGGCCAGACATGCCTCTGCACTGACAAGCCCTCGGACCTGGGAAAGAGTGGGGAAAGCTATAACACAGCTGTGTGTAAGCGCCTCTTACCCAGCCAGGGAGGTAACTCAAATCACATGTGAGGATGGCATCCCACAATTATATACATATATTATCCTATTAATTCTATTTTTCTTGTATGCCCTGACTACTGATACAGCAGGTAATCCTCTGCCTGGGAAAAGAGACAAGTCTTAACAATGGGTGGGGTCAGAGTAAGAGTGCAGTGAAATCCTATATGCCTATGTCAAAGTATTTAAAAGTCATATGGTGAAAGAAAATACATTTTCTTGTCATACTACACAAATCCCTCATAATTAAAATATAGAAAAACTACTTTTAAATCTTCATTATCATTTGCCTGACAGTTGGTACAAGTTCAAAGAAGTTAGAGAAACTACCATTGTATAAGACTAGGTGTTCAGAAACTGGGTTAGCAATGTTAGAAATAATAATAATAAGCATAAGAAATGTGATCTACAAGTTATCATATATTTTTTCATATATTTTTCTCCATTCATTTCAATAAAATTGCTATTTATCTCATATTTAAGATTTTAATATAAAGTGATCTATTGAAAATAGTGCCAAATTAGACAACTGTTATAAAATTGTAATAGGCAGTATTTTATGTTTAATTATTACTTTAATTCAGGGAAATATCACTTAATTGATTGTACCAACTTTAGTCACTTAGCTAGCTAGGTAACAAAATTCTTAAAGCAATATTTTAAGAATAAAATTATGAAAGTACATGTCATGTTCAAATATTTTGATAATTAAGAAAGCATCATTATAACAGAAAATATTATAAACTATTTTGATATCAAATAAATTATTTTTAATGTCTTTAAAAGTAGTTTCAAGATGTTTACAATATTGTGAAAGATTGTTACTTTATTTCACAAATTCATAGCTATTTGCCTATCTACCTACCTATCCATCCATTCAATTCTATTCCTCATCAATCAATCAATCAAAGGTTTTAAGACTAGTGTGAAGACTTTTATGCTCCAAAACAGTCCTCAGCAAACAAATTTGGCTAACAGTTGCAAATGCCATTTCAATTCATGAATATTTCTAGAACCATTGATGTGAACCTGGAGAAAGTCTAGAAAATATATATTTAACACTACTGAAAAACAATATCTTATTATGCAAAAAATCTATTATATTAATATTTCTACAGAGAAAGGATTTGACAAATTGTGTTTTCTGTTACTGGAAATGAAGGGGCTAGAAGCTGACCTTTGATCTATTTTTCTCCCATTTTCAGGACAAAGGTAATGTTAGACATTTTTATTGTAATCTAACAACACTGAAAAAAGATGTTGTTAGAATTAATCATTTTGTGCTCAGAATTTCCTACGTCTCATTATTTTATGGATGCCAAAGAGGTATATCACCAGTATAAACTAAGATTTTTCACATACAAAATCTGTAAAATGGAGATATTCTCCTTTTCCTTCTGAGATATCATGTGCATTATTTATTATTTTCTGGGAATCTCTGGAGTTGCCCTACAGAATTTTCTATACAGAGAATCTTATATTTTCCACAGCAAAAGTAGTTATAAGATGTTATATAAACCTAAAATAATTTTGTATTTACCTTTCAATCCTAACATGCAAAACACCAACTCATTTTGTCTTAATAAAAGAAAGAACATGCTGAGGAGAATAATCATAAGTAAATCTAGAGCCAAAAGTAAGCTCATCCTGTTGTAAAATCTGTACATCTTACCAAAAATTAAATAAAAATCTTATTTTCACCTACTTATAGATTCACTGTGGAAAGATCTGCCTAAATACATCAGGTAAAATTTACCTAAACATTGTTTTATGAATGATTTGTTTTTATTATTTTGACCCCTTTTTATTACTTTGGAATTAGGTACTTTTAAATACTGCAACAAAGATTAGATGGGATATTTCCAGCACCCTTTGCCATACTAGAACTGATTAAGGATTGAGCCTGCTGAAATGGAAAATAGCCAGTGCAGTTCTGGCCAGATCAGTGGGAAGCAATGGCAGCTGGTGAACAGACTGCATTCAGAGGCCCAGCTGGACTCTGGGAGATATGGAAAAGGTTTCTCAGGGGTGGCAGTGGTGTGTCTCTCCTGGAGGCCTTTAAAACTCAGATGGGCACCCTTCTGTCTGAGTTGGGAAGACTGCTCTACTGGATGATAAATAGGAGAGAGCATTAAGGCATTCCTGCCAGTTATTGAAATTTGCTCAGAATTGTTATGTGCCAGCTGATGGAGACACCAAATGGACAAAATGGACATGACTACTACAGTGCCTATAATTCTCTGAAATCAGCATTCAGCAAATGAATTAGTCTTTAGTAACAAGGAAATTCCTCAATACAAGATGTTTTTAATTTCAGTGTAGCTGTGGTCTTTCATTTGCTTCTCTGAGCATCCTGTATCAAATTTCTGAAGTAATGAAGCATATTCACACACGAGGACCCTTAAGAAAACCTTTTTGATCTAGGCTTGGTTCTCAGTTAACAGTATTGTAGAAGTTTTACTCCATTAAGTTGCAAATCCTAAACTGTTATAAATCTTTCTATTGAAAAAAAAAATATGCCTAGGGCTGGTATATCTTTTTCTGGACATAAAGAGATTTGCTGCACAGTGTTAAATGAACCTCACAGAGAACCAATGGAACAGCAAATATCTTTCCAACAGGGAGAATGCAATCTTGTAAAAACATCAAGATCAAGTCCCACTGCACATGTTTTTTGATTTTT
Source organism: Marmota flaviventris (assembly GCF_047511675.1). Taxonomy (NCBI): domain Eukaryota; kingdom Metazoa; phylum Chordata; class Mammalia; order Rodentia; family Sciuridae; genus Marmota; species Marmota flaviventris. Next base: position 25,380,730 of record NC_092509.1, on the reverse strand, counting down.
TTTTCAAGAACCATGTTTTTAAGAGCCATAGAAACAGGGACTAAGATGTAAAGTCATTAATCCTCCTTCTGTTTATGGGTAAGGACGAGATATCACTTCCTCTCTCATAAGTGTGGAAGTTGATCACTTCCTCTCTCATAAGTGTTTAAGAATATCTGGATCACTGATTACAAGTTACAATAAAAATGTAACACATTGGATCAGTGAGGCTTTGCTGGATCTCATTCCATTCTCCAAACTATAACTGAAGTTACGTAGATTGCTTTAGTTACAAGTTGCCTGAAAGTAGCCAGTGTTTACTCTCTGGAGTAAGATAAAAATCATTCCAGTTCTCAATTCATTGGTAAATACAGTTTTAAAATACAATATCTGACAGTTTAAAAAAATGTATCCAGGCTACAAAGAATACAAACAACATATATAAAAAGTAACAAAAACATGAGAAAAAAGAGCCAAGTCTTCCAGAGTTCTAGATACTAATGATTCAAACACTTATCCTTACTATATTCAAAGGAATAAATACACAGTAAATTTTTGTTGTTGTTGCTTTTTGTTTTGGTTTTTTTTTTTTTTTTTTGGGGGGGGGGTAAGCCAGGGATTGAATTCAGGGACACTGGACCACTAAACCACATCCCCAGGCCTATTTTGTATTTTATTTAGAGACAAGGTGGTCACTGAGTTGCTTAGTATCTTACTTTTGCTGAGGCTGGCTTTGAACTCATGATCCTCCTGCCTCAGCCTCCCTAGCTGCTGGGATTACAGGGATGCACCACTGCACCTGGCCAATAGTTTTTGTTTGTTTGTTTAAAGTCTAAATTTGTTTAAAATCTAAATTTGTAACTGTGGGTACAAAAAAATAGAATAGTTAAAATGAAGTATCAGTGGATAACTATAAATGGATTAGAAAAAGTAAAAGAAAACACAAGAAATTAAAAAAACATATCAAAAGAAAATAACCAGAATAAAACATGAAGAGATTAAAAAAGTGGAAAATATGACATAGTTGGAGATAAAGAGGATATAAATAAGGGACTCTAATATTTGTATAACTTGATTCTGAAACATGATAGAAGAAATGGCATAGATGTAATAGTTACCAAGATAAGGACTATCAACTCTCCAAAACTGATGAAAGACTCTACATGACAAATTAAATATATCCTGGGAGTCCAAGAAGGTTACAAAAGAAAGGAAGTTACAAAAGAAGGGAAGGAAGAAGGTTGAAATTAATCATATAGTTAAAATTACCCCAAACCAGAGAAAATATCTTAGAAACAGCCATAAAAAGACTGATTACTTTCAACCAGAAAGAATTTTAGTTAACAGCTGATTTTTCAATTGAAATAATGAAAGGAGTAGGCAATGGAAATGAAATAAATAATTACAAAGCAAATTCTCAGTAATAATGTCTGCAAGAATAAAGATAGAATAGGCATTTTAGACAAAAAGGAGTGAATACTCAATAAATATAATGCAATGGAGACTTTCAAATGTGAAAAAAAATGGCCTACATGACATTTCAGAGAGGCAAGTAGAAGAGAGAGGATCAAAAATGGTACATCTGATAGTAGAGGGAACTGGGACCAAACACAGAGCAGGCCCAGCGGCCTGCTGAGGGGCAGAGCCGCCCCCCACCCCCCTCGCCTGCCAGGTAGGGGAAGGGTGACCACCGACAGAAAAGGCCCAGTGGCCCGCGGCGGGACAGAGCTTCCAATCACTCCTGCAAGGTAGGCGGGCCTGCGACCCACCGGCAGAAGAGGAGCAGCCGCCTGCTGAGAGGCTGAGCCGCCCCCTCCCCCTGCGCCGGCATAGTAGAGGGAACTGGGACCAAACACAGAGCAGGCCCAGCGGCCTGCTGAGGGGCAGAGCCGCCCCCCACCCCCCTCGCCTGCCAGGTAGGGGAAGGGTGACCACCGACAGAAAAGGCCCAGTGGCCCGCGGCGGGACAGAGCTTCCAATCACTCCTGCAAGGTAGGCGGGCCTGCGACCCACAAGCAGAAGAGGAGCAGCCACCTGCTGAGAGGCTGAGCCGCCCCCTCCCCCTGCGCCGGCATAGTAGAGGGAACTGGGACCAAACACAGAGCAGGCCCAGCGGCCTGCTGAGGGGCAGAGCCGCCCCCCACCCCCCGCGCCTGCCAGGTAGGGGAACTGTGACCACCGCCAGAAAAGGCCCAGTGGCCCGCGGCGAGACAGAGCTTCCAATCACTCCTGCAAGGTAGGCGGGCCTGCGACCCACCGGCAGAAGAGGAGCAGCGGCCTGCTGAGAGGCAGAGCCGCCCACTCCCCCCCCGCGCCTGCAAGGTAGTCGGAACTGAGACCACCATCAGAACAGGTCAGACCTGCAACCGAGAGACAGAACAGGCCCAGTGGCCTGAGGAAGGGTAGAGCCGCCCCACCCCCCACGCCTGCAAAGTAGGCGGACCTGCGACCCACTGGCACTACAGCCCCAGAGGCCTGCAGAGGGGCAGTGCCGCTGCCTGCGCCTGCAAAGTAGGCAGATCTGCGACCACCGACAGAACAAGCCTAGCGGCCCGCAGAGGGACAGAGCCGCCGCCCGCGCCTGCAAGGTCGGCGGACCTGCTACCGACTGGCAGAGCAGGCCCAGCGGCCTGCCGGCGTGGTAGGCACATTGCCCCAATTGGAGGAGGGGCAGAGCCGCCGCCTGCGCCTGCGAGGGAGACTTTGCAACTATACAAGACCAATATAAATATATAGGGGGAAAATTCAATAGCACAACAGTTTCACCAAGAAGAAAGGAACGCGAACAGTATGAAGAGACAAGGAAAGAAAGGACCACAAGCATTGCAGGTCAACTCAACGTTAGAAGAGGTAATAGCTGCAGCTGATGGAATGTCAGATAAAGAATTCAGGATATACATGCTTCAGATGATCTGGAGTCTCAAGGAAGACATCAGACAGCAAAATCAGACAATGAAAGATCACTTCAACAATGAATTACATAAACAAATCCAAGAAGCAAAAGATCAACTATACAGGGAAATAGAGGTTATAAAAAACAAACAAACAGAAATCCTAGAAATGCAGGAAGCAATAAGCCAACTTAAAAACTCAATTGAGAATACTACCAGCAGAGTAGAACACTTAGAAGACAGAACATCAGACAATGAAGATAAAGTATTTCAACTTGAAAAGAACATAGACAGCTCAGCAAGACTGTTAAGAAACCATGAGCAGAACATCCAAGAAATATGGGATAACATCAAGAGACCAAATTTAAGAGTCATTGGGATACAGGAAGGAACAGAGTTTCAAACCAAAGGAATGAGCAATCTATTCAATGAAATAATTCGAGAAAACTTCCCAGACTTGAAGAATGAGACAGAACCCCAAATCCTAGAAGCCTACAGGACGCCGAATGTGCAAAATCATAAGAGACCCACACCTAGACACATTATAATGAAGATGCCCAACATACAGAATAAGGAGAGAATTTTAAAAGCTACAAGAGAAAGGAAGCAGATCACATTTAGGGGTAAGCCAATCAGGATAACAGCTGATCTTTCAACACAGACTCTGAAAGCTAGAAGATCCTGGAATAACATATTTCAAACACTGAAAGAAAATGGGTTCCAACCAAGAATTGTGTTTCCAGCGAAATTAAGCTTCAGGATGGAAGATGAAATTAAAACCTTCCACGATAAACAAAAGTTAAAAGAATTTGCAGCTAGAAAACCATCTCTTCAAAACATCCTTGGCAAAACATTACAGGAAGAGGAAATGGAAAATAACAATGAAAACCAACAGTGGGAGGTAGGACACTAAAGGGGGGAAAATAATCAAAGTGGAAAACAAACCATGTTTAGTAACATAAATAAACAAATATGGCTGGAAGAACAACCCATATCTCAATAATAACCCTAAATGTTAATGGCTTAAACTCACCAATCAAGAGACACAGGCTAGTAGAATGGATCACAAAACAAGACCCAACAATATGCTGCCTACAGGAGACGCATTTGATAGGAAAAGACATACATAGGCTGAAGGTGAAAGGTTGGGAAAAATCATATCACTCATATGGACTTCGGAAACAAGCAGGAGTATCCATACTCATATCAAATAAAATAGATTTTAAGCCAAAGTTAATCAAAAGGGATAAAGAGGGACACTACATACTGCTCAAGGGAACCATACACCAACAAGACATAACAATCATAAATATATATGCCCCAAACAATGGTGCAGCTATGTTCATCAAACAAACTCTTCTCAAGTTCAAGAGTCTAATAGACCACCATACAATAATCATGGGAGACTTCAACACACCTCTATCACCACTGGACAGATCTTCCAAACAAAAGTTGAATAAGGAAACTATAGAACTCAATAACACAATTAATAACCTAGACTTAATTGACTTATATAGAATATACCACCCAACATCAAGCAGTTACACTTTTTTCTCAGCAGCACATGGATCCTTCTCAAAAATAGATCATATATTATGTCACAGGGAAACTCTTAGACAATACAAAGGAGTAGAGATAATACCATGCATCCTATCTGATCATAATGGAATGGAACTGAAAATCAACGATAAAAGAAGGAAGGAAAAAGAATACATCACTTGGAGAATGAACAATAGGTTACTGAATGATCAATGGGTTATAGAAGACATCAAGGAGGAAATTAAAAAATTCTTAGAGATTATTGAAAACACAGACACAACATATCGGAATCTATGGGACACATTGAAAGCAGTTCTAAGAGGAAAATTCATTGCTTGGAGTTCATTCCTTAAAAAAAGAAAAAACCAACAAATAAATGATCTCATACTTCATCTCAAAATCCTAGAAAAAGAAGAGCAAAACAACAGCAAAAGAAGTAGAAGGCAAGAAATAATTAAAATCAGAGCTGAAATTAATGAAATCGAAACAAAAGAAACAATTGAAAAAATTGACAAAACTAAAAGTTGGTTCTTTGAAAAAATAAACAAAATCGACAGACCCTTAGCCATGCTAGCGAAGAGAAGAAGAGAGAGAACTCAAATCACTAACATTCGGGATGAAAGAGGCAATATCACAACAGACACTTCAGAAATACAGAAGATAATCAAAAATTATTTTGAATCCTTATACTCCAATAAATTAGAAGATAGTGAAGGCATAGATAAATTTCTTAAGTCATATGATCTGCCCAGATTGAGTCAGGAGGATGTAGACAACCTAAACAGACCAATATCAATTGAGGAAATAGAAGAAACCATCAAAAGACTACCAACTAAGAAAAGCCCAGGACCGGATGGGTATACAGCAGAGTTTTACAAAACCTTTAAAGAGGAACTAATACCAATACTTTTCAAGCTACTTCAGGAAATAGAAAAAGAGGGAGAACTTCCAAATTCATTCTACGAGGCCAACATCACCCTGATACCTAAACCAGACAAAGACACTTCAAAGAAAGAAAACTACAGACCAATATCTCTAATGAACCTAGATGCAAAAATCCTCAATAAAATTCTGGCGAATCGGATACAAAAACATATCAAAAAAATTGTGCACCATGATCAAGTAGGATTCATCCCTGGGATGCAAGGCTGGTTCAATATACGGAAATCAATAAATGTTATTCACCACATCAATAGACTTAAAAATAAGAACCATATGATCATCTCGATAGATGCGGAAAAAGCATTCGACAAAGTACAGCATCCCTTTATGTTCAAAACTCTAGAAAAACTAGGGATAACAGGAACATACCTCAATATTGTAAAAGCAATCTATGCTAAGCCTCAGGCTAGCATCATTCTGAATGGAGAAAAATCGAAGGCATTCCCTCTAAAATCTGGAACAAGACAGGGATGCCCTCTCTCACCACTTCTGTTCAACATAGTTCTCGAAACACTGGCCAGAGCAATTAGACAGACGAAAGAAATTAAAGGCATCAAAATAGGAAAAGAAGAACTTAAATTATCACTATTTGCAGATGATATGATTCTATACCTAGCAGACCCAAAAGGCTCTACAAAGAAACTATTAGAGCTAATAAATGAATTCAGCAAAGTGGCAGGATATAAAATCAACACGCATAAATCAAAGGCATTCCTGTATATCAGCGACAAATCCTCTGAATTGGAAATGAGGACAACCACTCCATTCAAAATATCTTCAAAAAAAATAAAATACTTGGGAATCAACCTAACAAAAGAGGTGAAAGACTTATACAATGAAAACTACAGAACCCTAAAGAGAGAAATAGAAGAAGATCTTAGAAGATGGAAAAATATACCCTGTTCATGGATAGGCAGAACTAACATCATCAAAATGGCGATATTACCAAAAGTTCTCTATAGTTTTAATGCAATGCCAATCAAAATCCCAACGGCATTTCTTGTAGAAATAGAGAAAGCAATCATGAAATTCATATGGAAAAATAAAAGACCCAGAATAGCAAAAACAATGCTAAGCAGGAAATGTGAATCAGGCGGTATAGCGATACCAGACTTCAAACTATATTACAGAGCAATAGTAACAAAAACAGCATGGTACTGGTACCAAAACAGGCGGGTGGACCAATGGTACGGAATAGAGGACACAGAAACCAATCCACAAAACTACAACTATCTTATATTTGATAAAGGGGCTAAAAGCATGCAATGGAGGAAGGATAGCATCTTCAACAAATGGTGCTGGGAAAACTGGAAATCCATATGCAACAAAATGAAACTGAATCCCTTTCTCTCGCCATGCACAAAAGTTAATTCAAAATGGATCAAGGAGCTTGATATCAAATCAGAGACACGCCGTCTGATAGAAGAAAAAGTTGGCTACGATCTACATACGGTGGGGTCGGGCTCCAAATTCCTCAATAGGACACCCATAGCACAAAAGTTAATAACTAGAATCAACAAATGGGACTTACTCAAACTAAAAAGTTTTTTCTCAGCAAAAGATACAATAAGAGAGGTAAATAGAGAGCCTACATCCTGGGAACAAATCTTTACTCCTCACACTTCAGATAGAGCCCTAATATCCAGAGTATACAAAGAACTCAAAAAATTAGACAATAAGAGAACAAACAACCCAATCAACAAATGGGCCAAGGAACTGAACAGACACTTCTCAGAGGAGGACATACAATCAATCAACAAGTACATGAAAAAATGCTCACCATCTCTAGCAGTCAGAGAAATGCAAATCAAAACCACCCTAAGATACCATCTCACTCCAGTTAGATTGGCAGCCATTATGAAGTCAAACAACAACAAGTGCTGGCGAGGATGTGGGGAAAAGGGTACACTTGTACATTGCTGGTGGGACTGCAAATTGGTGCAGCCAATTTGGAAAGCAGTATGGAGATTTCTTGGAAAGCTGGGAATGGAGCCACCATTTGACCCAGCTATTCCCCTTCTCGGTCTATTCCCTAAAGACCTAAAAAGAGCATGCTACAGGGACACTGCTACATCGATGTTCATAGCAGCACAATTCACAATAGCTAGACTGTGGAACCAACCTAGATGCCCTTCAATGGATGAATGGATAAAAAAAATGTGGCATTTATACACAATGGAGTATTACTCTGCATTAAAAAATGACAAAATCATAGAATTTACAGGGAAATGGATGGCATTAGAGCAGATTATGCTAAGTGAAGCTAGCCAATCCCTAAAAAACAAATGCCAAATGTCTTCTTTGATATAAGGAGAGTAACAAAGAACAGAGTAGGGTCAAAGAGCATGAGAAGAAGATTAACATTAAACAGGGATGAGAGGTGGGAGGGAAAGGGAGAGAGAAGGGAAAAAGCATGGAAACGGAAGGAGACCCTCAGAGTTATACAAAAGTACATACAAGAGGAAGTGAGGGGAAGGGGAAAAATAATACAAGGGGGACAAACGAATGTCAGTAGAGGGGGCAGAGAGAGAAGAGGGGAGGGGAGGGGAGGGGAGGGGTGATAGTAGAGGATAGGAAAGGCAGCAGAATACAACAGACACTAGTATGGCAATATGTAAATCAATGGATGTGTAACTGATGTGATTCTGCAATCTGTATATGGGGTAAAAATGGGAGCTCATAACCCACTTGAATCAAATTGTGAAATATGATATATCAAGAACTATGTAATGTTTTGAACAGCCAACAATAAAAAATTAAAAAAAAAAAAAGGAAAGTCAAAAAAAAAAAATGGTACATCTCTACATAAATCTAAATGAAAATAATTTAAAACATACGATCAATTCATTTTGTTACTTAAAATATTCAATTAAAACATAGGACTATAGTAGGGTAAAATCAGAACATGGGAAACAAGACTGAAGTCAATGGAGTTGCAGTATATAAGTTATTGTCCAGGGATAGAATAAATTACAGAAGAAATTTACATTCGGAAAAATGTATGTTGTATTCTTCTAGGTAACCATTAAAAAACCAGAAAGAAGGGGGGAAAGCAATTTAGAACATGAGATAAATTAATATCTAATAGGAAAAGGGAAAACTACAATCTACCAATATTATGAAAACTTAAGGAAATAAATGTTTATAGCAAAAGATCAAAACCAACAGATTTTTTTTTCCAAAAGAAACAACTTTGTGGTAGGTGAAAGTTACACATATAAACATAAAAATGCTTAAAGTTGAATATAAAAATATGGAAAAAAACAATCCATGCAAACAATAAGGATTAAAATCCAAATATATTCAAATATTTAAGAAAAAATAATTTTATTATGTCTATTTTAGAGTGCATCAAATCAGTAATGTTTCATAACTCATCAAATAATACAAGCCTGTATCATACATATTCCCACACTTAAAACATCTAAGAAAAATCTTATTAAATAATTCCATCAGTGTATAAATAAAACACTGTGGTAGTTAACAAAAATGGCCCTAGTACTTTGTAACAACTCCATCAAGAGATAATGCCTGTTTTACCATCCCATGAATCTGTATTAACCATGTAACTTGCATTAACTATTGATACATTAACAAATAAATGCAAACAGAATCTTTAAAAACTCTTGAGCTTTGGGGTTTGCCATGCTTGTGATACGATACTGCTGTTATGTGAACAAAGCTTAGCTTTCTAGATGATGAATCCCACAAGGTGAAGTCAAAACTTTATCATCCTAGTCGAGAGCCAGCCAGCTACCAGCCATCAGAGACTGGGTGGAAAGTTCCAGTTCTCTGGCAAACTGAAAACTGCTGCACACATGTGAGAACCTAGCTCAACTCAACAGAATCCTTCCAGATCAGATCTACACAGCAAATTCATAACCTAAATAAATGAACATTGCTTCAAGCCACTGTTAACTATTACAGAAATTATAACCATGTTGGTTTTAGCTCAGAAATGCAAAGTTTTAACTCCAATAAACTCATTCTATTGACAAGGGTCAATTCAAAGTATGTGTCACAATCATATAATTGACTACTAAAATACTGAAAATTCATTTTGAACATACACAAAATATGTAAGGGAAAAGAGATTGAAGGTGTGGCTCTTCTCCAGGGTTATGGCTCACTATCAAAAATAGAGAAAAGAGTTGAGAGGTTGGGTGTCTAAAATAGAGAAGCACAGGGCTGGACAAAAAAGAAAAAAAAAAGGAGAAGGATGAAAAAAAACTAAGAACCTTATAAAACAGGTATGTAGCCATTGAAATGTGAATTGGCTGAACCAAATATACGTTAAGTTCCTGAGACAATGACTGCTACAGGAATGTCCACACTAAGGAGTCTGAAACTGTTTGAATTTTGAAGCAAGCTTTAAGACCAGTGGGAAGTTTACTGGGACTGCCACAAAGAAACAACCAAAGCATTCTCTACACAGCTTGATGCAGATAGAAGCCAAAGACCCTGATTAAAACTTAAGGGCCCTCAAGAGAGAGAATCTAAGACCCATGTAGCATCAGAGTATAGATATGTTAATCCAAAGATCTGAATCAATCTTTTCAAAACATTAGGTATTCTAAATCTAAGGACTGCTTCCATTGTGTACTTAGGGAAATTGAATAATTGTTATGGATCAATGGCTGCTATATTTCTTCTATTTGTCCTTATACAAATCGAAAATGTATTACTATTATCTTACTCATATTCCTCCAATGTGTTCGAGTTACATTTATGTTCCACAAAACTTCTTTTCATTTTCCTGGATCAAGCAGAATCACATCCTACCTGAGATTAATTTATCTTATGCAGGGATTTTACACCTTGACTTCAAAGTTGATGCTGTTTGAAACTATCTCAATTACAGTGAGCATAAACACAAGCTCATTATGTGAGTTCCAATAAACCAAGTGTTTGGAGAAATGAAGGAAATACTCATACACCATATTACTCTTCTTCAATATGCAGTTCACTTCTTTTTTTAATATTTATTTTTTAGTTATAGGTGGACACAATACCTTTATTTTATTTTAATGTGGTGCTGAGGATCAAACCCAGTGCCTCATGCATGCTAGGTGAGCTCTCTACCTCTAAGCCACAACTGCAGCCCTGCAGTACACATTTTTTTTTTTCAGAAAGATTTTACATGTGAGAGGTTTTGGTCAGTGAAATGTGATTAGAAGTGATCTGTCATTTCCAAGTAGAAGCTCTAACAGCCAGTGCATGCTTTGCCACTTTCTTTCCTATTCCTCATAATTACTACCTACATCAGACAACATTCCAGGTAGTAGCTTCTCCACCAGATTCATCAGAGGGTAACCATGGGAACTCCCATGGTGAGTCAGCAGCCAATTTGCAATGAACATGGGCATGAGTGAGAATTTTTTCATTAAATGAATACACTTGAAACCAACACTTACATCATGAAATACCATCGGAAGGTTTCTCTCACCCTCCTTCCCTTTGTCTAATGTCCCCGGCCACTTAAAGATAACCACCTCATCAATCATTTCTTATATTTTTCTCTCCATTCTACCTATGTTTAATTCACATGCCAGAACACCGCAGTCTATTTTTACCTGTTTTGAACTTCACAGAAATAAAATGATAAAGAATATATTTCTTAACATGATAAATTTCTTATATAACCACTGAGATTTGGGGATTTAGTTATCTTGATATAATCTAGCTAGTGTTGACTGATACAAATTCTAGTGTGTATCATTATTGAAAAAGAATAAACTAAATTGCTGTATAATCATACAATAGAATGCTCCATAATAATTAAAATGAACAAATTTTGCAACAGAAAGACTAATTTTTATCAAGATAACATACAGATTAAATAAATCCTCATTATGAAATATATTCTATAATTCAATTTCTGTGAAGTTCAAAACAGAATATAGTGTTTTGGCATGTGAACTTGCATAGGTAGAACATAAAGAAAATCTAAGAATGATGAAGAAGGTGGTTATCTTTAAGTGGCAGAAAGCATTAAGTAATGGGGAAGGGATCTGAGAGGGCTTCTCAGATTCTATCTCTTGATGTAGGTTTCCAATGTATTTGTTTAATGGTAATTTCTTGAGAATTATGCATTTAGAAAAAATTCAAAAAGTGATTCCATATACATGGAAGGTAAATTGACTGTATTAACTGTGGTCTTACACTTTCATAACTCATCAATCTGATGAGTCTTATTAACTTATGCAAAAACAATGAGTAAATTAATCACTAGAGTTAACTTATAAACACATAAAAAAGAATACCAAACTCCTAACCTGATTTTAAAATCACCAGTGATTTTAGATATGTTTTGACCTTTTAATGATTCCTTTGAAGCTCTAAAATAGATTATAAATAAGATTAATATACAGCCACATTCCCAATCAGTTTGTTTTAGTATACAAGCAATAATTTTGAACTATTAAATGAAGAAAAGGTCACCATTTGTTTTACACTATTGAGTAGAAGAAATCAATAAGGTGTTTTTTTCAGAGCAACCAATTTCCCTCAGCAAAACTATTTGAACATTATTTGTATCTTTATGCCATTTATATTAATTAGTTACTAAAAGGCTTTGTCATGGAGAATTGTGACTTTTCTACAGGTTTCTGTTAAATTAATCATTAAGAAATATTTTTTAGTACAATAAAATCCAATGAACAGACCCTGATAATAGCTAGATCAGGTCATGGTACCAAGTGACAATAAAATTCCTAAATGGTTCCCTATTTCCAAAATGAGTGCTATCTCGTTCCCTTAAATTTGAAGCTACCAACTACTAAGCACAACATACACTTCTCTTCAGAGCTTCTGGCACTAACAAGAACACATTCTATTTATTCAGCAAGACTTATTTCAGTATTGACCCACGGATGCACTCCACATATTCTCACTGCAAATTCCCATTCTTATATCTGTTATATATCATATAAAATTACCCATCCATCATTTCCTGCCAAAAACATGACAATAGAACTATCTTCCTTTCATTAAGATTAAACCACTGGATTATCCCTGTGGAAACTAAATGATGATTTCATTTATAATGATTTTTATAAGAACCACAGAATGGTTTCTTAGGATGGGTTCCTGAGTATAACAGAAAGTCCCATGGCAAAATTTACAAAAGGATCATTTATTCATAATAGATTCATCAGTGTTAATGGTATTTCAGGTATTTTTCTAGGTCCTGGAAATAGAGAAGAGTGCAAAGAATACATGCAGAAATCCTGTTCCTGACATTTATATTCTAGCAAAGGAGAAAAAAAAGATATACTTAAAAAATATAGATGCATATGAGTAAAGCATATGTTAGATGTTGGTAGGAATAACTGAAAAAATAATGCAGAGAAAGGTTAAGGAACACTGAGGATTTCAAATTTCAATGGTACATCAGTGAAGGCCTCACTGGGAAGAAGATATTTGATTGAAGTCCTAAGGGAAAAAAGTCAATGAGTCATGTTGATGTATGGGGGAAGAATTTTCCAGGCAGAGGCACAGGAAATAGCTAGTGTAAAACATCTTGAAGTGGGAGTATGGCTGTGCTGTTTGGGGCAGAGCTGGGGATAGACTAGATTAAAAAAGAATGAGCAACCATAAGACTGATAGGAGAAGAGTTCAGTTAATGTGAAGTATCATACACTTCAGTTAGCAGTTTGGCTTTTGCTGTGTGAGATGAGGTGGCTGCTATGGATAGAACATTTGTCTTCTCCAAAATTCATATATAGAGGTTTTAATCTCCAATGTGATGGTATCTGGAGGTGGAAATTTGGGGAGGTATTTAGGTTTAATGTTTTATGGAGGTGGGAACATCATGATGAGATTTGTGCCCTGAGAAGAAGAGGAAGAGATTGGAGCCCACTTTATTTCTCTCCCTTTTTTTTTCCATGTCAGTTTACAGAGAGGAGGCATCTGTCTGCAAGCCTGGAAAAGGGTCCTCTCAGTGAGAAATAAATGCTTGTTTCTTAAGCTACCAAGTGCATGTTATTCTGTGATAGCAGCCTGCACTAAGTCAGGGGCGTTGCAAGGTTTTGAGTAGTAAAGTGATTTCACTTGGCTTAGTTTTAATAGAATTGGTGTGGCTCTTGAGAACAGACCAGAGATACGAAGTGCAGAATGAGGGAAATTGAGAAATGATGATGGTCTCATCCAATTTTATAGAGTGAATGTGATAGCAGTGGTTGGATCTTGAACAGAGTTTGGGGATACCTCTGGCAGCATTTGCTGAAATTCACTGTGGAGTATAAAAGAAAGGAAAATAATCTAGAATAACTGAAAGTTATTTGCCAAAGTCATTGGAAGGATTGATCTGAAGTGCAGACACAAAAAATGTTTAGAGAGCCGAATAGTTGAAGTGGAGTTTATGAAAAGATCACACATTTTCACAGTTTCGGGGACTACTTATGACTGTAACAATGTGTGGCCTAGTTAGGGGAGAGTACTAGATAGGTAAAGGAAAGTAGCTTAAGGTACGATAGACTAGATTATTGAAATTACCAAGAATTATGAGGGAAGGGGTTTTGGAAAGAAGGATGGTTGTGCTAGGAAGTAAATCCTTACAGGAGAAGAAACTCAGAATTGCAGGAAAGAGCTAGACTAGGTAGGATAATATGATGCATACCTGTCAAAGCAGGAAGTTGGGGAAGGAGGTGAAGAAGACGACGAACATCAGCTTCCCTCTGGGTCTGAAGTAAGAGTATAGAGGAAATAAAACATCATTTGCTAGAAAGTATAATGGGAAGTACTGGAGAAAGTGAAGGAGGCATTTGGAGAAGAGGATTGGGCATTATTGTTATTTCTAATCCCTGACTGACAGAGCCAGAGGGTCCATTAGGCAGTGTTGGACCCTTTGAACGAGAGGATGATAGGGCCAGGGAATTCAGGATGTTCTGGGAGACTGACACCTTGGGGTTACTGTTGTGAGATCAATGTGAAAGATCTCTAGACATATAATTTCTGGAGACTAAGCATTTTAAGGGGTGCGGAGGCTGAGATTTCTTACCAGTTGAACACAAAGTTGTGATTCTCCCATCGGACTTCTGCTGGGATACATAAATAAACAAAAAAGACTCATCCTCCAAATCTTTCCTGTTGACTTCTGCCCTTGGAAGATTAGCTAACTCACAAAGTCCTTCATACATTTCATAAATTCTTTTGAGGGTCCTCAAGGCTAAGGGGAGAGTGGAATACAAAACCAGAGAATGTTACTGTTTTTAATAAAGAAGCTAACATTTTAGTAGGGGTGGTGGTGATGATGGGGGTTTTTGACATCACTGCTCAAATTAAAAAAGAAATATATCAGATAATAATGGCATAAAACTAAAGAGGGTGAGTGATACAGATGGTCAAAGAGGTGCTATTTTATATGGGAGGCCAGAGGCTACTTTAAACAGAATGTTGGGTAAGGGGAGATAAGCTATGTCTGGTCTAGATTAAGAGCAGCAATGGAAGGAGCAGAGAGTTCAAATGATGTCCCAACTCATCACAGAACCCAAATCAACTGGGCGAAGCAATCATAGATTGAAACCTCCAAAACTGTGAGTTCAAATTTTTTTTTCTCTCCATAATTCTAATTTCTCATGCATTTTGTTACAGTAACCCAAAGCTGACTAACACAGAAGGTGAACAGTAGAAAGAATGTTTCATTCATTATTTTATCAGTTGTTCAGGTAAAAGAACTGGGAGGTAGGCTCAGATATCAGCATGGAATAGCAAAGATGTGATGATAATGGTGCACCTATGAGAAATGATTAAAGTGAGAATATCTTTTGAAGTTACCATCAGCAAAGCTTGTAGCATTTTGGATATGAGCACTAGAGGGAATAATAACTGCAAGGTTATTTATCTTGGCATTTGGATATTGTATATTAAGATGTGAATAACTGGGAATGAACAAGATTGGAGTGAGAACGAAGGGATTAAGACATGACTTAAAACACTAATTAGAAATCCAAGTGGACACTCACATAGGTAAGACTGAATTTGATCAGATGATGGAGCTGGATAAATCAAATTTGGGATAATATTTCAGATGAAATCTGCTATAACAGAGTTCGACAAACTTGAGTGGCTTATCCAGAAGTTTATCATCTGGAGGTTCTGGAAGCTTGAAGTCTTAAAGTGTTGGCCAGGTTAATTCTTTCTGAGGATTAAGAAGAAAAACTCTTGTCTCCACCCTGGATCCTGATGTTTTTCTGGCAGTCTTTGTGTTTTCTTGGCTGGTGAATTATTTCTCCAATCTGCCTTCAACTTCACATATCATTCTCCTTTTAACTTTGCCTAAATTTTTGCTTTTTATGGGGATACCAGTCATTCTGACTTAGGGGCTCATTCTACCCCAATCTAAACTGACTTTTCAACATAATTATACATGCAATGACCCTACAAATTTTAACACTCTCACAATGTATGTTTCCATAAAATTAGTATCTGGTTTTGGGACATAAAAATTATTTCCAATTATATTTTGAGATAATGGACTTTAAGACTTCAAGATATGAATATCAGGGATATAAAATTCAATACATAATAGCATGCAATGTTATTAAAGATTGCATTTGAGGTACTGGGACTTGATGAAATATCTGAATGATGGAGGAAGACACAAGAGAGACAGGTTTGGGAGCAACAGAATGCACAGACCAAAATGTAGAGCTCAGCAATAAATAGATGAACCAATATAAAGCTCTTTAGAAGAAATGACCACAATAGCAGAATAAAGACACTAATGTGTGTAGAAACAAAGTCAAGGAAGTGTTTAAGGTACAATTGTGAGAAACACAATATGTAGGATTTGACAATTGCCTATTGGATTCACCTGGTTGGAGGACCTTAGTGAGCTAGATAAAGCATTTAAGATGAATGTATGATGGAAAAGAGTTTAGGACAAAAAAATAAGATGTTCGACAAAATAAATATAGAAAAATTCTTTTAAAGAGTTTTTGTGATCACAGTTTTTCTAAGAGAGCAGAGTTCTAGGAATCAGTAGACTAAAGTGTTTCCTGAGGTATTATTTCTGTGGATAACCTGTTCTAAAATCTGATTATTGCATTCTTGTTTTTGGTTTCAGCACAATAAATGTTTTATATTTCCCTGTGTTCACAGGACATTCCTATTTTATCTAAAGACAAATCTTCACTAATATGCTCTCTGTTGTGATAATTTAATATACATTATATGAAAAATAATTATTCAAGAAATAATTAAGAACTAGCTTCAAATCATATGATTGTATTTTGTCATTTTTCTCAAAGAGTATTATCTATTAACTAACATATATTAAGAAACTTGCTTGAACCAGCCAGGTTAAAATTACTATTTTTTCCCCACACACACAATTTTAGAAGTACTTAAAAAATATGTAACTATAACATTTAAAAATAATTTCATAAAGCTTATATTTACATAATGCTTTGTTATAGTATATGTGAGCCTCATTTTATAAAAGAGTTGATATTTAATACAAAGATAATAAACAATGAACTTTTGTGGCACGATTATAAGATTTGTATATCAAGTAAAGCCACAGCACAAATTTAAAAAAAAAAAGTAGTAAAAAACAATATGTGCCTCCATAAAATTGTTGACAAACTTGGGGGATGCTGAAAATTAATCTACATGTCCTATAGTTATAAGCACAAGTAGAAGTTGGTTTATATATGTTAATTACTAACATCAAATGTCTCAAGTTATTTTCAAAATCATTAAAATTAGATGGAGATTGTTTCATTTCTTCCAGCTCACACCTGTCTTCTTGAACATTAATGGGACTGAAAAAAGTTATGCTCTGATATTTCCTTCTTTAATTGAAAAAAGATACACTTGGGGCATCTTGATGCCAAGTTAATAAATCCTGAGGAAAGGATTTAATATTGGGAACATGGATAGAAAGTTGGAATGGACTGAATTGGCTTTACTCTAATGAACTGTGACATTTAATTCATAATGGCAGAAATTGCAGCTTAAATCCTCATTAATCAGAATGAAACCGAATCACAAATCACTAATCATGACTTTCTTCTCATTCCCAAAAAGATTTTTAAAAATAATGCAAAGAAAATCACAGCAGGACACATTGGTTTGGCATTCTCACATGATTTTATTTAGCAGAGAAAGGAAGAAAAGAAGAAAAATTAGTCCAAAGTGAACCTTAAGCCCCTATTCTTTCACAAGTGGCACTTGACTTCTTTATGTGTGTGCGTGCATATATGCAAGAGTGAGAAATCAATGCTTTTTAACAGACTCTGTCAGAGAAAGCCCTACCTGGCATAGGGTCCGTGCAGAGGGAAACCCACAACCCCAGGAAACTATTTCTTCTTGTTCCCACTGATTGACTCAGCATGAGGAGATTGCTAAGGCTACTAACAGGAAAAAGAGAAGAACGGCATCTCAAACACATGGGCATTTGAGTGCAGCACACCAATAGCATGCACAGACAGGGCTCTCTGCAGCAATTAGTCGCCATCCTCTCAGACAGAAAAGCCACACTCACTGCCTTCCACCAAGCATGAGGGGCAGGATACAATAACTCTGCTTCTAATTCAACTTCCTTCAAGCCATTGCCTTTCCCCGTGGTCTCCTAGGAATTCTTAGTGATTTAAAATGTTTTGAATGAACTCAGGAAAAGTTAGCGAGACAAGAAGGAAGAGTTCCATTTATGTGGAATGCTCCAAGAAGACAAATTTATAGAGCACAGATCAGTGGTTGTCTGATCTAGGGGAGTGGGAATGAGAACAGACTGACCATGGGCTCAACAGAAACGCTTGGGGTGATGGAAAATTTCTAAAAATGGATTGTGGGATGGTTTTGCAAGTCTATAAATGTTAACAAAAAGTACTTCATTGAACCCTGTCAATAAATAGGTTTTTTTTTTAATTTCAAAAGGTACCATCATTTGTTTTCAGTTGACATTCAATATTCAAAACATTCACTTTATTTCTTTTATTGGTCATTTTTAGTTATTCAGGACAATGGAATTTATTTTGACATAAGTATAAAATCATGGAATATAATTTGTTCTAATTCAGTTCCAGTACTCTTCCTTCTCCTCTCTTACTCCAACCCCATGTTTCCTTCTCTCTACTCTACTGATCTTTCTGCTATTTACTATAGTTTGTTATTATTATTATTATTATTATTATTATTATTATTAATGTCTTGTGGATGTTCAGGATGGTAAGATTCACTGTGGTATATTCATATATGTACATATGAATGTTAGGTCAGATTCATTCCAGTGATAAAAATACATTTATGAAAGCATGGCTCATGTGTAGGTTATATTAATAGAATAAATATTATTGACTCATTATTAAAGGAAATTTAATAATGCAACTATTCTTTTCCTGGATAGAAGTTATGAAAACAGGAAAAAAATTCTCTCAAAGAAATACTGAATAGTTTTATGACCTTAGACTTTGAAGCTATTCATGCAAGGACTTTAAGGCAGGTAATCAAATCCTGGTCTTACAGTGATAAATTGATTGCCTGTAGAGAAAGCAAAGAATATTCTTGCTTTCTCTGATCTCATTCTTACTTTGGCTCAATTATATATTTTCAATACCTTAATAGAACCTTTTGGTCACAATTCCCAGCAGTATGGCACCGATTGTTAAGGGAGATAGGTGGATTTACTCTTTACATTCAATGGATATCCTGAGCCCATTGCTGGAAAGAAAGTGTTAGCAATAATAAATCCAGTAAAGTTCAGGTACAGAATCAACATACAAAAATCAATAGTGTTGTTATATGGCAAAGGCAAATTAAAAGGAAAAAATCAATACAATTTACAATAACTACAAAAAATAAAATATGTGGGATTAAATTTAACCACAAAGGTGAAATATCTCTCAATAGAAGCTATAAAACATAGTTGAAAGAAATTGAAAAGAACAGAAAAACAAGAAAGATATGCTGTGTTCATGGACTAGAAGAATCACTCTTGTCAAAATTTCCTGACTGCCCATCATGATCTACAGTCAGTGCAATCCCTGTCAAAAATGCCAATAACATTTTTCACAGAACTAGAAAAGACAGTACTAAAATTTACATGGATCCACATAAAAATCAAAGCCATCTTAAGCCAAAAGAACAAAGCAGAAAACATTAAACTATATGACTTCCCAAAATACTACAAAGTTGTAGTAATTCAAACAGCAAGGTGTTGGCATAAAGACACCTAAGCCAATGAAGCAGGACAGCATTTTGAAGTAAATCCACACATCTACAGCCAACAAGGGTGGTAAGAACATACACTGGAGAAAGGATGGTCTTTTCAATAAAGGGTATTGAAAAAAACAGGATAGCTACAAGCAGAAAAATGAAATGACCATCTTCCACCAGTTACAAAAGTCAACTAAAATTGGATATAAGACTTAAAGGTAAGACCTGAAATTATAAGAGTACTGGAAGAAAACAAGGAAACACTTCAGGACACTGTAATGAACAAGGATTTTCTGGAGATTGCTCCATCAGCTTCAAGTAAAACAGAAACATGGGATTGTAATAAACTATAAAGCTCTCAGCAAAAGAAAGAATCATCAGAGTGAAGAGACAACCCAAACTAGACATATGATAAGGGGTTAACATCCAGAATATTTAAGGAACTCTAAATGCTAAATGGCTACAAGGGGTGGGAGGGTGGCTGGGGAAGTAACCTGATTTAAAAAGTGGGAAACAGACCTAAACAGAAGCCATGCAAATGACCAACAGGTAGATGAAAAAATGTTCAATGTCACTAGTGAACAGGGAAATGCAAATGAAACCACAATGAGCTATCACCTCACCCCAGAAAGAATGACCCTTAACAAAAAGACCAACATAACAAGTGCTGTACAGTAGAGCCATTATGGAAAACGGTATGGAGGTTGCTGAAAAAATTAAAAGTGGAGCTAATGTACCATCCAGCAAAACTACCGCTGGATATATATATCCAAAGGAAGTGCAGATGTCTTTTTATATGCTAGCTTCATTTCCATTTGTGATATTCAAGAAATGGCAATGATCTAAATCTCTATCAACTAATGAATGGATACAGAAATGTGATACATGTATATCACATATATGGGTAATATATATGTTTATATATATTATGTAATATATATTTGCCATATATATGTTATATGTGCCATAAATTATTGCTATTTAGTTGTAAAATGCATAATTCTATATTAAGTGAAATATTCTGGCACAGAAAGATAAGTATTACATAACCTGATTCATATGTGGAATATTGAGAAGTTGATCTCACAGCAATTGAGAATGGAATGGAGACCATCAGAAGCTGCGGAGAATAGGAGGGAGGGAGGGATGGGGAAAGGGTACTAAGATACATTTAGAGAGGAGTAAAAATTCTGGTATGCTGTTACATAGTAGGATCAAAACAGATAATAACTATGTACTGCATAATCTCAAAACCTAGAAGAAAGTATTTTGTATGTTTTCCCTGATTTGAGTATTATATAATATATGCATGTATGAAGCATCAGATGGCACCATTTTAATATGCAGAATCTTTGTTTTTAAAGCATCAGTCAGAAATGAATTTCATAAAAGGAAACAAAGATGAGTATGATGTGTTCCAATTCTAAACTATCTAGATTCCCTTCTAAGTACTTCAATCATTTTTTCCTAATCTTTAATGACCTCATAAATGCAGTTTTATCAATGTCTTTATATAAACCAGTAAAACTCAGGAAGAGAGAATAAATAACTTGGTACTAATCTTTGTGTAACTATGAACAAAATACTCAACAAGAACAACTTAGTGCAAGAAAAGTTTATTTTGGGCTCATGGTTTTACAGGTTAGTCCAGGGTCTGCCTACTCCATTGCTCTTGGCCCCAGCTGAGGTAGAAAATCATGGTGAAAGGGTGTAGCAGAGGAAAAGTACTCAGCTTATGGCAGCTAGGAAGGACGGAGGGAGAGAGGGAGAGGGAGAGAGGGAGAGGGAGAGAGGGAGAGAGAGGGAGAGAGCGGGAGAGAGCGAGAGAGAGAGAGAGCGAGAGAGAGAGAGAGAGAGAAAGGAGAAGGGGAAGAGGAAAAAGAAAAAGGAGGAGGAGGAGGAGGAGGAGGAGGAGGAGGAGGAGGAGGAGGAGGAGGAGGAGAGCGAGAGCATAAGAAAGGACAGGGACCAAATACAATCCCCTAATCCCCAAAGACCCATCCCCAGTGATATACTTCTTCCAGTCACATTCTACCTCCTAGAGTGACCACACAATACACAATAATCCATTCAAATTATTAATCTATCAAATACATTAATCCACTGGTTTTGTTACAGTTCTCCTAATTTAATAATTTCACCTCTGAACATTCTGCATCAACACATGAGCTTTAGGGGGAAGACCTCATATCCAAACCATAACAGTTTTGGAGTTAATAAGTAGTGATATTTAAAATGAAAATTTAGACATGTCTGATTCAAAAACTGAGATTTCCTTCTCTTTGAGAGAAATTCAAGTTCTGGTTTTATGTTTTCTTTTATAAATAAGTATATTATTTCAAACAATTTGTAATAATTACCATTATTGTTAGAAAGTGGACACATTCAAAGGGGACTAAATACAGCACTTGATTCCATTATGCTATTTAGTACTGGTGCTTCTCCTCATATAAGTATTTCATTAAGACCACCAGAAACTTTCAGCAACCATGAGCGATGCGGTGAGTGTGACTATAAGCAATCACCCCAAAATATAAGTCTCACATATCCCAATTGAGTAGGTTTTTCTCAATCTGTTTATTCACTCACTTACAACAAAGAAAAAAAAATATGTGTGTGTACACATATATTTTTTTTGTGTGTGTACACATATATTTTTTTCCATGTGAATTTTATGCCATACACTATCCTAGGTACTAGGGATACTCATGAAAAACAAAATATCTTTCCTCTCCGCAGACGTGTTCAGGCTTTTTCTAAAGAGAAGCCAGAAGTCTAACTGAAGAAAATGGAACAGAGTCTAAATAGTGATGTATACCACGGTTTGTTCCCTTGATGGAAAGATTGGCTTAGAATATTTGTTTTAACAAAAGACCTGATCAGATTTTAGTATTAGTCTGGCCTCTCTTACATGTCAGAAGAGACCAAGAAAACAACATCCTCACTAAACTATGTTAATCGAGCCATGCCGGTTAGATTTGATTCTCAGAAATGTCAGGAAATTAAACACCAGAGTTCCCACAGCAGCTCTCCAATAAAGCATTTTGCTTGTAACAGGAGTCAAAGTACAATTAAGAACCATCCCTTTCCATTAGCTTCCTTTCCTTGGCTACATCCCCCACTCCTGCCCCTGGCTTCTTCAGAATGTTTTCAGTGCAATGCGCTGGAAGTATCTGTAACTGAGCTGAGAGATGTAATATGGAGAACTAAAATAATAGTACTTGTCATTAGAACCCTTTTATAGTCTAACTGCACATTCTCATTACTATAGGCTTTTGCAGGCTCATTACATTATTAAAAGAATATCAATAAAAGAAACCTTTTTCCTGAGTCTAAATAAATATTTGTCCTGTGACCTTTAAATTTTCCACACTTCTCCAATACCCTCCATCAATGACCTTGGAGTTTTAGGCTTATCTGACAGGGGCTTGGGATATGAGACTCCAAAATTCAAGGTAGGATGTTCAATTTCCTAAAGCTTTTAATAAATATGGACCATAAATATTATCAAAGTAATTCTTAGCCCTCAAACAATATGGAATCTAATAGTGTCATTGTGATTCTAAGAATAAGAGAAGAATTTCCAGATTTTTTTGAAAGATTTATAATATTATTATTTATATGTGTTAAAATGTACGTTTTTGTATATATACAATTCTATAAATTCTGCAAATGCAAAAATTATGGGGCCATCATCAATATTGAGATATAAAAGAGTTCTATCACCCTCCAATATCCACTCATGGTGCATTGTCAAATTTAAAAAGAAATCTTTAGTCAAAATTTAATTTCAAATAATGTTATCCTGAATCACATGAAGTTTAAAACCCTTATAACAATTTCATCTCAATTTTTCCTTTATATCTAATATGTCATTCACTTAATTCTCTCAAAGTCAACTAAACAGCAATATCTTGGTATAGTGGTACTATTTTTTGCTTTAGACAAATCAATTGTTTTTAAAAGAATTATAACAAGTAAAAATTTTTCATATTTACTTTCACTTTAACCACTCCCAAGGATAGTCATTTCTTTCTATAGATTACAGGTTTTTTTATACATTCCCTGTGCCATAAGAAATTTTAACATGTCTTACAGTGTTGCTGTATAGCTAAATAAATCTATTAGGTTTCATTTACCCACTTTTATTATTATTGTTGTCACTGTTGTTATTATTGTTATTTACTGGAATTGAAGGCAGGGTTATTTTTCCATTGAGCTACATTCCTTTTAATTTTTTTTTATTATTTTGACAGAGCATCTCCATAAGTTGCTGACACTGGTCTCCAACTTGTGATTCTCCTACCTCATTTCCTAATCTTTGTGATTGCACATATGCACCTTTGTGCCTGGTTCTTCTTTATTAGTTTTGAAATATATTTTTACTCAATATAAAATTCTACATTTGCAGATTTTAAAATATTTTACTAGTGAGTTATAATTATAAATAGTGAGGTTCATTGGGACATATTCATAAATGCATGTAACATAATATTCTCTATTTCCTTTCCCAGAACATTCCCTTTTTCTCCACTTCTCCCTCCCCCTTGATCAACTTCCTCTTCTCCTCTACTCCACTGATCTTCCTCTATTTATTTTTTTTTGCAATTGGTGCATTATAATTTTACATTAAAATGGGATTCATTGTGATACATTCATATATGGCATAATTTGGTTGATTTCATTTTGTAGATCCTATCCTTCTCTACCCTTATATTCCCTTCTTGTATTTTTGTCCTCCTTTCTATCTTAATGAGATTCCCATCACATTTTATATCAAAGTTCCACATAGCAGAGAAAACACTTGACCCTTGAATTTCTGAGTCAGGCTTATATCACTTAGCATGATGTTCTCCATTTCCATCCATTTACCAGCAAATGACATAATTTCATTCTTTTTTATGGCTGAGTAGAATTTCATTATGCATATATACCACAATTTTTATCCATTTACCAGTGGACAGAAACCTATGCTGGTTCCATAACTTAGTTATTGTTAATTGTGCTGTTATAAACATTGGAATCAAATATCACTACAGTTTGCTGATTTGGGCTTTTTTGGATAAATACCAAGGAGTAGGATAGCTGGGTCATGGTTATTCCATACCCAGTCTTTTGAAGCATCTCCAGACTGACTTCCATAGTGGTTGTACTACTTTGCAATCCCACCAAAAATGTATAAATGTTCCTTTCTCCTCAAATCCTTGCCAACATTCATCATTTATATTTTTGATGATTGCCATTCTAACCAGGTTAAGTTAATGTCTCTGTGTTATTTTGGTTTACATGTTGTGATTTCTAAAGATGTTGAACATTTTTTCATATATTTGTTGGCTATTTTCATTTCTTTTGAGAAATTTCTGTATAGTTCATTTGCCCATTTATTGATAGTGTGTGTGTGTGTGTGTGTGTGTGTGTGTGTGTGTGTGAAGTTCTTTATAAATTCTGGATTTTAATATTCTGTTAGAAGAGTAGCTAACAAAGGTTTTCTGTCATCCGATAGACTCTTCCAATGTTGTTAATTCCTTCCTTTACTGTGTTAAAACTTTCCAATTTAATACTATCCTCTTAATTGATTCTTGGTTATATTTCTTCAGCTTTAGGAGTTTTTTAAGGAAGTTGATGCGAAACTTGTACGTTGGAGTATGGGCCCCTTGTTTTCATCCAGCAATTGTAAACCTTCTATTCTAAATTGGTTTTTGTGCAGGAAGATATACAAGAATGCAGTTTCATTCCTCCTCATGTATATATCAGTTTTCCATATTTATTTAAAAGGCTGTCTTTTCTCCAAAATTTGCTTTTGTCACCTTTGTCAAGGATGAGGTGATTATATCTGTGTAGGTTTGCCTCTATGTCTTCTATTTCATTGGCTTTCCTGTCTGCTTCTGCCAATGCCATGCTGTTTCTGTTACATGTCTCTTTAGTATAATTTGAGATCACATGTTGTGAGGCTTCCAGCCTTGCCCTTATTTCTCAGAATTGCTTTGGGTGTTCTGGGCCCTTTAATTTTTTCATATTAATTTTTAAAATGTTTTATTTTATTTTTCTATTTTTGTGAAGATTGATGGGGATTGCATTAAATCTGTAAGTCATTTTTTGTAGTATGACCATTTTGAAGATATTAATTCTGCCTATCTAAGAACATGGGAAATCTTTCCAAATTCTAATGTTCTTTACAATTTCTTTCTTCACTGATCTACAGATTTTATGATAGTTTTTTTACTTCCTTTGTTAGATTTATTCCTATGTACTTCTTTATTTTGGAAGATATTGTTAATGGAATAGTTTTCCTAATTTATTTTTTCATCATATTCCTTATTGGTATACAGAAAATATTTATTTTTTGTAGGTTGATTTGTATCCTAATATTTTGCTGAATTTATCAGTTCTAGAATTCTTCTAGTGAAATTTCTGATCTGTTGTATCTAGTATAATAGCATCTTCAAATAGATATAATTTGATTTCTTTTTTTCTTACTTTATTTCTTTAATTGCTTGTTTTTGCCTAAACTATATTGAATAGGAGTGTTCAGAGTGCACTGTTTGTCTCATTCTTGATTTTAGTGAAAGTCTTTTAGTTTTTCCTCTTTCAGAATAATGTTGTCTTTGGATTTATTATGTATAGCATTTATCATGCAAGATAAATTCTCTCTATCCCTATTTTCTTCTTGTTTTTAACATCAGTAGGAGCTGAATTTTGTGTAAAGCATTTTCTGTATTTATTGAGATACATATCATGTGATTTTGTACTGATTATATTAATGTGATGAGTTACATTTATTGATTTCTTTTTAAAATTTATTTATTTATTTGTTCTAATTAGTTATATATGATAGTAGAATGCATTTAGATTCATAGTACACAAATGGAGCACAATTTTTTACTTCTTTGGTTGTACATGATGTCAAGTCACACCATTTGTGTCTTCATACATATACCTAGGGTAATGATATCCATCTCATTTCACAATCTTTCCTACCTCCATTCCCCCTCCTTCCCCTCTCTCCTGTACATTTATTGATTTCTATATGTTGAACCAAACATGTATCCCAGACATGAAACCATTTTGATTATGGTGTATAATATTATTTATGTATTTTTGAATGCAAATTGCTAAATCTTATTAAGAATAGATGCATCTATATTTATCAGGACTATTGGTCAATACTTTTCTTTCTTTGATATGTCCTAATCTGGTCTTCTTTTTCACATGGGTTTCCACTTTCTTTTTTTATTTATATAACAGTGGAATGCATTACAATTCTTATTACATTTATAGAGCACAACTTTTCATATCTCTGGTTGTATACATAGTATATTCACACCAATTTGTTTCTTCATACACGTACTTAGGATAATAATGATCATCACATTCAACCATCATTAATTACCCCATGATCCCTTCCTTCCCCTCCCACCCCTCTGCCTTATCTAGAGTTCATCTATTCCTCCCATGCTCCCTCTTCCTATCCCACTATGAATCAGCTTCCTTATATCAAAGAAAACATTCCTCATTTGGTTTTTTGGGGATTGGCTAACTTCACTTAGCATTATCTTCTCCAACTCCATCCATTCACCTGCAAAGCCATGGTTTTACTTTCTTTTATTGCTGAGTAATATTCCAATGTGTATATATGCCACATTTATTTTTTATCCATGCATCTATTGAAGGGCATCTAGGTTGGTTCCACAGTTTAGCTATTGTGAATTGTGCTGCTATAAACATTGATGTGGCTGTGTCCCTGTAGTGTGCTGTTTTTAAATCCTTTGGTTATAGACCAAGGACATGGATAGCTGGGTCAAATGATGGTTCCATTCCCAATTTCCCAAGGAATCTCCATAGTGCTTTCCATATTGGCTACACCAATTTGCAGTCCCACCAGCAGTGTATGAGTGTACCTTTTTCCCCACATCCTTGTCAACACTATTGTTGTTTGTCTTCATAATAGCTGCCATTCTGACTGGAGTGAGATGAAATCTTAAGAGTGGTTTTCAATTGCATTTCTCTAATTGCTAGTGATGATGAACATTTTTTCATGTGTTTGTTGATTGATTATATATCATCTTCTGAGAACTGTCTCCAGGTCCTTGGCCCATTTATTGATTGGGTTATTCATTTACGTTTTTGGTGTCTAGCTTTTTGAGTTCTTTATATACCCTAGTGATGAGTGCTCAATCTGATGTGTGAGGGGTAAATGACATCAGAATGCATTACTATTCTTATTACATATATACAGCACAATTTTTCCATATCTCTGGTTGTATATAAAGTATGTAGGCACCAATTAGTGTCTTCATACATGCACTTTGGATAATGATGTTTATCAGATTCCACTATCCTTGCTAATCCCCTGCCCCCTCCCTTTCCCTGCCACCCCTCTGCCCTATCTAGAATTCACCAATTCCTCCATGTTCCCCCTCCCTACCCCACCATGAATCAGCCTCCTTATATCAGAGAAAACATTCAGCATTTGTTTTTTGGGGATTAGCTAACTTCAGTTAGCATTATCTTCTCCAACACCAACCATTTACTTGCAAATGCCATGATTTTATTCTTTTTTATTGCTGAGTAAAATCTTGGTGTCAAAGTTAATACTGCCTTTATATAATGAATTTGGGAGTGTTTTATATAATGAATTTGGTCTTGGTGTCAAAGTTAATACTGCCTTTATATAATGAATTTGGGAGTGTTCCCCCTCTTTTTCCTTGATGGAATAATTTTTGAAGAAATGTGATTAATTCCTTTTTGATTGTGTGATACAATTCTGCTGGTACAATTCTACAAATCTGGTACTACACTATTCTTTATTGATAATCTGTTTTTACTGCTTTAAACTTCTTGTTGTTAGAGATGTGTTTATGTGTCCTATGTCCTCTTGATTTCATTTGGGTAGGTCAGATGTGTAGAAATTTGCAAATATCCTCTAGATTTTTCACTTTATTGGAAAATAAGTTTTCAAGAGTCCCTAATTTCAGGCATGTCTGTGGTGATATCTTCTTTTCCATCTCTGTTTATGTTGATTTGAGTATTCTGTCCATTTTGGCTAGATTGATTAAATATTTATTAAACCTTGCTTGTCTTTTCCAACAATGACTCTTTGTTTCATTGATCCTTTCCATTTATTTTTTTTATCATTCTCTGTTTTTTCTTTTCATGACTGATCTTAAATATTTCTATTTTCCACTGGTTTTGGAATTAGTTTGTTCTTGCTTTTCTGTGGCCTTGAGATATAATGTCAAATGGTTTATTTGGAATCTTTCCATTTATTTGTTTAACATAGGCATTCAATGTATAAACTTTCCTCTTAGAACTGCCCATAGTGTCCCAAAAATTTTGATATGCTGAATCTCTATTTCCATTTGTCTCTCTAAAATTTTTCAGTATGCAAGTACTATCTCAGTTTGTGTGTGTGTGTGTGTGTGTGTGTGTGTATCTGTGTGTCTATATGTGTATGTTTGCTAAGACTTTATTTATGTTCTAAAATATGGCCTGTTTTGGAAGAAATTCTATGTGCAGCAAAGAAGGAAGTGAATGTTATTGTTGAATAAAATATTCTATACGTGTCTGTTAGATCCATTTAATTACTAGTAATTTTCAGTCTGAAGAGTCTTTCCTTTGTTTATGACATAATTTTTGTGAGACAGTTTTGTTGAAATCACCCAGTATTATTGCATTTGTGTTATATCTGAATCTTTATGTTGAGTAAAGATTTATGTAAGAATGTGTACCAACATTGGGAGCATAAATATTTACAATCATTATATCTTTGGTTGAATAGTTCCCTTTGCCATTATGATATGACCTCCCTTGTCTCTTTTGAAGAATTTTGGCCTTAAGTTTGCTTCATTTGATATGAGAGTAGCTACTCTTGCTTGTTTTTGTTTTCCATTTGCATTGAAGTTCATTTTCCATGACTTATATTCAGCCTATCAATGTCTTTGCCTGTGAATCTCTGGTGAACAACATATACTTAGGTCTTGTTTTTAATTCAATCTGCCAGTTTACATCTTTTTTTTTTTAACTAAGAGATTGAACCCAATGGTGCTTTGTAACTGAGCTACTTCCCCAGACCTTCTTATTTTTACTTTTTATTTTGCTAAGTTGCACAGGGCCTTACTAAATTGCTGAGGATGGCTTGAACTTGCAATGCTCCAATTTCAACCTCCTGAGTTTCTGGAATTACAGGTGTGCTCCACCATGAATGGCAGTGTACATATTTTAATTGGACAGTTTTGATCATCTAGAGTCAGTGCTATAATAGAGAGATAATCATTATTTTATGCTATTTTGATATATCTCTAAGGTTTAATTCAGAATTTATTCTCCTTTACTTGGCTACCCTTTCAGTGAAATTCATTTATTCATTGACTTGGAGGTTTGTTTTCAATTTCATTGGCATGCAATATTTCTTTAAGTAATTTATGTAATGCTGGCTCAGTGGACATGAATTATTTTATTTTTTGCTGATCTTAGAAGATTTGTGTTTCATTTTCAATTTTGAAGAACAGTTTTGTTGTATTTAGCAATTCTGACTGCAATAATTATCTTTCAGGATTTGGTAAGTAGTATGCTAAAATATTCTGGCTTTTTAGAGTCTAGGTTGAGAAATTAGTGTTAACTTGTATTAGTTTACCTTTAATTATGACCTTTCATTTTTCTTTTATGGCTTTAAAAATTCTATCCTTGTTCTTTATAATAACCTTGTTCTTTAACCATATGCCTTAGGGTCTTTTCATTTTATTTATTTGGGGTCATAAATGACTTCTTTATTTGAATTTCCACTCCATCCCCAAGGCTTAGAAATTTTTCAGATATTATTTCACTGAAAATTTTGTGCACTCCTAGTTTGTATATCAATGCTTTGTTCTACGATATTAATTTTTAGATTTGTTCTTTAATGTTCTGCCATATTTCTTGAATATTCTGATCATGGTCTCTCATCTTCTTTTCTTTGTTGCCAACTGTTTTTTTTTCTAGATTATATACCCTGCTAAAGAAAAGTTTAATGTATTGGAAGCTCTCAAATCTCGTGTGGTCTAATTTCAGCATGTGCAGGTTTGGGAGTTCTAAGAAAGGGGTTCAGGGGTCTGGCTGAAGTGGTCCACAGAAGGTACAGGCCTGCTTCCTCTATTACAGTGCACAGATTGAAGGAATTGTTTCTGGGAACACTGGGCAATGGCTTGTGTCTATGGGACATTCATATGTAGAAACCCTCTGTGGGATGCACTAGACTGCCTTGCGAGAGGGTCTCTGATGGCTGCTTAGGATTTTGATGGTTTCTTATTGGCCCCAGGAGACAGGCTTCCATGGGTGTATGTGTGTGATCATGCTCTGTGACTAATGGTAGCCTTGGGACCCATGAGTGAATACTCTGAGAGGTGCTATATGTTATTGGGGCACAGGAATCTCTGTTCCAGTTACTACATGTTATGCTCAGCTTACTATATTGCCCAGCCTAGTCTCCATCTCCTGGGCTCAAGTGGTCCGCTTGACTCAGTTCTCCAAGGAGCTAGGACTATTGGCATGTGCTGTCATGCCCAGCTGAGATGACAGATGTTTATCTTTAGCACTTGATTCTCTTGACTTCCTTAAATTTGCTGTAATCATTTGTTGTTGTTGTTCCTTTGTGTGCAATGTGTCTTTTTTTCTGACTGCCTTCAACATTTTATGTTAACTTTGTTTTTCAGAATGTTGTATATTATGTACCCTGAGGACTGTGTGTGTGTGTGTATGTGTGTGTGTATGTGTGTGTGTGTGTGTGTGTGTGTGTGTTTAGTCTTTTGTGGTTGGACCTGGATTTTATTTCTATATCCATTACTTAAAAAAATTTTTTGATGGTTTTCTCTTCAGATATTTCTTCTGCTCCATTCTTTCTTCTTCTTAGATTCCAATTACACATATGTTAGACCATTTATATTTTTTAGTATTCATTGGTACTCTGTGCTTTTTTACTTTTTCTTAGCTTTTCAATGATATTTTCATCCCCCCAACCCTTAGAGATATCTACTGGACTAAGCAGTAGAAGATTTTCTGTGTTGCCTCCAACAATAGTGTCTCTGTTTTCTTCTCCCCTTCTCAAGTCAGTCAGCCTTTATCTTTACTCTGTGATAAGGCTTTTCTGCCTCATCTTGAGTGGATGAAGATTTTTTTATCACAAGCAATACAGGAATGGTTGTGGCTTTAAGCATTTTCCATGTTTTTTTTTTTTTTTCTCTTCATTGAAGCCTGTACCACCAAACACAGGTACCATTTGGATCCAGTTTTATACATCCACATTTTTTCAGTATTGAGCATTTAATAGTATCAGTTTTCCATATTTTCAAGTTTAAAACCATAGAGCTAAAAGAATTCCCTCACTGAGAATTTTTAACCAAAGAGTTGAAGCACTTTAAAAGGAAAGTGACTGTATTTAATTTATAATGAGATTTTGTTGTTAATGGCATATCATTAAGTTTTTAAATGGAACCATATTTAATCAGTGGCCTCTTAAAAGTATTGGAATTTGCTAGTATATAAACATAACAGCAAGATTGTAAATAACAATTTTAAAGAAGAATATGTTTTTTCAATGGTTGACAAAATTCTATGTTAATTGTTAAACAAAATAAAACATAATTATCTTCTATGCACAGAAATAAATTACCCATTGGACATCAAAAAGCTTACATTCTTGATTGTAGAAGAAAGGAGACTGTTAGTAACAATTAATTGATTCCATCATGAATTTGGGAGAGTAGAGTATCCATGGACACAATTAAGTACATGTTTTGTAGTAATTGATGATAAAAGGAAAATATTCAACTAACACAGCATTCTTGTGTTAAATGTCTTATGTGATTTTATCTTAATATTTTTGTTCAAAAAAGTGAATAAGCACTAGCATCTGAATATTTTACTTTATTTTCTAGTGAGTGCAACTGAACTGGTCTTAGGTAAAATAATTAGAAAAACATTCCTTCTGTTCTCATTGTCATTGTTAATTTGTTATCCAACTGATTTCTCACCATCTGTAGATAACATGACATTAGTAAATGTTTGTCTAAAATTTAACATAATATTTTGCAAACTACATGAACTTTAGAGGTGTACCTGAGTTTTGAACTCTAATCTGCCCTTTTTCAATTATAGGATCTTAGCAAGTTAATTAATGTCTGTAAACCTTATTCTCTTCCCTGCAAAAAATGACCATTACCTTTGTGTCGGAAACACGTTAGCAAAAATAACTCAACACACAAAACTTCAAGTTCAGTAGATAGCATGCAGTCAATATTTAACAACATTATAAAATTTGCTGTTATTAATTTTATGGTGGCATTTATTTTGATAGGTGCTGGATTACACTTACTAAGAAAGTGCCTCTGGTTAAATTTCTTAATGTCTTTTTGTCAGTATTTTCTTCATGACAAAACTGATATTACAATGATTGGTGTGTGGATAAAAATGAGTCAGTTCATATATCAATCATTGTGTCTGAATACTGTAAATATATAAATGCTGTTTCTCATTAGTGCTATTGCTATATTTAGTGTAGAAACTAATAGGTTATTCAGGCTTTCCTTACTCTTAAACACACCACTTGACCCTCCCTTAGCATATAAATCTCCAGTGAAGATTCTGCTTACATAATATATTAGTCAGCATGAACTCTTGTAATAATCAACCCTTAAAATTATTGGTGACTTCTAATAATACCAGCTGAATTTCTGCTCAGGCTACACAACCTGTGAAAAGCAGCAATAGGCCCGTTGCTACATTAGGGACCTAGTCGCATGGAAATTCTATTATTTTAAACATTTTGAATTTTTCTGTCAAGGGAAGGAAAGTCTATGAATCTAAACAGGTTCTTTTAATTCTGTATGTTAAAAATCATAATTCTAGTGGCTACATCACACTACATGTCCATATCCAACTTCAAATGGATGGGGTAGGGCAAAGTTAACATGGAGTTAGAATATTTGTTGACAACATTAATGATTCAGGGATAGCAAATAACTTTTATGCCATGTTATGAATTAAAGAAATAAATTCATAAAATTTTGTGCCATAAATATAGACATTATTATGCCACATATATTGATTTTTGTTTGTCATTAGAATATGGGGTCTTCTATGCAAAATATCAAAATTAAGCTTACAAAGATCATTATAAATAGTATAATTTCCGATAAGAAAAAAAAAATTACCTAGTAGTCCAATCCATGTAACCAATTTAATAATTTGCAGTTTAACCTTGAAAATTATAAATATGTAAATATATTGTCTGTGGGCATCCATGTGTATAGTTTTACAATAAATGTAATCAAAATGTTTTCAATCTATATTTCATTCCACTTTAATAAATAATATTATAGAAATATTAATTTTTCTTGTCAACATTCTTTTAGGATATCATATATACATTCCATGTAAGTTGTTTATTTTAAACATTTGAAACTCATCTAGAACTCTTCAATAAGCCTCTTATCTAAAATTTTCAAAAAATTATCATTGTTTCTTTAACTTAATTTTACAGACACAATTTCTGGATAAAGGGAAAATATATATTGAGCAAAAGAAAGATAGCTTGTCCTTTTTAACTTTGACTCTGTTACATCTCTTTGCTGTCAAGATTGATCTGATAAGTTATGAAGATAAAAATAAAATTGATAATTAAATTTTGCTTTAAAACCATTCTTATGAAAAGCAGTCATTAGAGTTTCCACTTCATCATACTTAAATAAGGTCAGTCTGGGAAAAAATAAGAAAATAGAGGCAAGAACTTTCTGGGAGGTTAGTTCAACATTTGGCTAATTGAAAGCGAAAACTTGACCAAGGATCGGTCCTTCCTTTACCTCAACAGCAGTTGCACAACGCAAGTCATGCACAGATTGGGACAAAAGTTATAATAGGAGAGTAGAATAAATTTGCAAGAAGGTTTATTCTAATAGAATAAATGACTATCCAGCAACAGAACTTTTCTTTTAAATCAAATGTTCAAATTTCAGTGAGAGTTAGTGTGAAGACATAAAGAATGCCCAGTCCTACCATCCTCATGGGAAGCCATCGTGACTCTTCATATTTCTGGAAAGTCATGCCATACTTAAAGAAGGATGCCTTCTGCTTCACTGTCAGAATGTAAATATTGCAGTGAGACATGATGATGGTTAAGAATTTAAATGAATTTAGGATTGTCATGGTGCAATGTATCACAGAGTCACAGCTTGATGGTGTTTGAATTTTCTGGGTCAAATTTTACATCAGCTCGTGAAAGAAAACCTTCCTGCTCGTGACTTGGATGTGTGGAAGGACTGGGGAAGATGGGGTGATAATATGTGAACAGAATCTAGGTGACAGTGGCATAAAAATGTCCAATTCTCTTTAAAACACTAACTATGAATAAATGTTCAATTTTCACACAGTTGATTGAATTTTGATGAGAGCCAGAGCTTCTCAGCTCACATAGCATAAATGAGCTCTAAGTCAAGTACATTGTGAATTCTTATCACTGACTCGTTAGCCAGAACTGACATTTTCTTTCCTCTCAACTCTAAAATTTTACATAATTTCTTGTGCTCAGTCATACATCCCATATTTCCCAAAGTTTTCCTAAAGGATGGAAAATATATGAAATAAAGGGAAATACTACATTTCAGAAATTATAGATGGTATATGTGTAACTGTGGGTGACATGCAGTCACAGTAGTAGATTTCTTAGAATCAGGTCTGGAAATAATAGGTTAAATTTGATGGGGACCTAGGAATATGAAAAAATATATATATATAATATATATATATATATATATACGTATATATATATATATATATATATATATATATATGTAAATGGAAATATTTAATATGTTAATGTATTGCATAAACTTGAATAGGGAAGTCTCTGAAAAGATATGGAATCAAAATGTGTTTCAACATTTAAAGGCATAGTTGGATTCTTGTTTACACATACATATTTCTATCACGTGTACAGAAATTAGGATTCTGTTGCTAGTAATTCTTTCAAGTATATTACTTATTGGAACACAATTCTATACATATCATTTGTATGTAGTATAGGAAGGATGCAATTTGCTTTTCTATTCCAGGTTACAAAAAGCATGTCTACACATCGGACTCAGGGTTGATTGAGAACATGCAATTTTATCCTCCTTAATACCATGGTAGTGATAGACAATAGGTAAGAAGGGATATACTTCAAATATGGGTAAGAAACAGAAAAGATATCAATACAGTTATTCTGAAAAATTTCTGGAAAAACAGAAAGCAAGTGGGATTATGGTGACCAAAAACATAAAGAAATGAAAACCTTGAGATGAAACCCCCACAGAATGGATGGGCCCAGGAAATGACTAGAGTTAAACAGAGACTTCTCCCAGGAGGTGGAGCCATGTGAGGCTGTGACCTTGGAGTTCTTCAGTGTAACACACAGCATTAGGGAGGAGA
Source organism: Marmota flaviventris (assembly GCF_047511675.1). Taxonomy (NCBI): domain Eukaryota; kingdom Metazoa; phylum Chordata; class Mammalia; order Rodentia; family Sciuridae; genus Marmota; species Marmota flaviventris. The sequence goes on along the minus strand of NC_092509.1, from coordinate 25,344,782 downwards.
GTTGGCATGAATGGGTATTATTAATCAACACATTCTAAATGAAATGGCAGATCAACTTGCTTTCATTAAGCCTTTGTCTCTAAACCCTAGCCTATAGCCAAAGTGGTTACCTCCAGATTAACCCATTTAGTCTCATAAGAGGAATACCTATAAAAGCTTAAATATAGTATACATCATTGATATATAAGATTATGTAACAATAGTATTATAATATTAATCAATATAATATAATGACATATCTAAGCTCTAGATTGTGATTTCCAACCGGTTTTATGCACCTATGTCAATTTCATTGAAATATTCTCATTATTGAAAACTTGGGACTTAATGGGTTAAAACTGAACATTGTAAACTAAAGAAATTAAATTATCTTTCTAGGAAGAATAGAACTTTCAATTACTTTGATACAGCTTCAACATAACATATTCCTCAGATTTGCATTGGAGTTTGTTTGTTTGGAATAGAGAAAGGTAATATTCCCTATCAGTTATAGCAATATATTTCCCTATCTAATTGTTACTGATGTAAATACTATAGATAAAAGTATACTTAACTTAGAAAGGGAGAAATTTAAAAATATAAGAACTAAGAAAACAATAAAAAGTAACTTTTAATTTTGAAAGATATTAAGAGTTTAAAAAATTCAAAGTAAATAAATAAATTTTAAAAATCTAGATGACTTTCTAATTTTCTCATAAAAAAACTTAGTTTATTGACTCTAAAATGTTTTTTGCTGTTTTTGTTGTGGTACTATGGATTTAATCCAGGGAGTATTCAGACTTTGAGCTACATTCCTTTGTTAAAATTTTTATTTTTAGACAGAGTCTTGATAAGTTTCACAAAAGGGCCACAAACTTGCTATCCTCCTGCCTCAGCCTCACATATAGCTGAAATTGCAGGAAGATAATATTGAATATCACATATTTTTTCTTTCTATGTTTATTTTATCATATTTATGTACAACTCTTTAATAATATAAAACCAATTCTTATGTAGAGGCCTTACAAAACTGCTCACTCTTGTTGACCAATGGCAACAATTTTCAAATTTTTTTTCTAGAATTTATACAATGAAAAACAAGACATCCCAATTTACTTGTATATGTGTATGCCATATTTTCTTTGCCCATTCATCTTTGATGACATTTCAGTTATTTCCATATCATGAATATAGCTGCAGGAAACATAGGAATGCATCTGTCTCTTCAAGATCCTGATTTCCATTTCTTTGCATATAAATCCAGAGATGGAATCATAGTATCACATGGTAACTCCACTTTTAATTTGTTGAGTAAATTCCATACTGTTTTCTATAGTAGGGGCGCCCATTTATATTCTCAACAACAGCATATAAGGACTCCAACTTCTATACAACTTTGCCAATACTTGTCTAAGTTAAAAAAAATCTTTAAATAGATTTATATAAATAATAAACTGGGAAATTATACAATTTATAATATTTCAAAACATAATTATGATACCATATAAAGAGTTTCTAGAATGTGGTAGACAAAATGAAAAACTACCCAATGGAAATGCAATTAAAAAATCATAAAAATATAGTTTACAAGAAAAGTTACTATAGTTAACCTTAAATATAGAAAACACACTGAATTTCACACTTACTAACAGCAATGTCCAAAAAAAATTCCACTAAGAGATTTTACCTGTCATATTGGCAAAATTCTTTGAAGTTTATAGCATAGTATTGGTAAGATTGTGGGAATGCAAGTCCCCTCTTACATAACTGGTGGAGGTATAAAACTATACAAAATAGATGATCTTCCCATTGCTCTTTGACTGTGCTGTCCACTGGAAGCAGGGGAGTTTATCTTATATATGTATATGTACTAGGATAAAATAACATATACTCAGAATATTATTAAGGGATGATTAATCAACAAATGCTACTCTCAATCTTAGCTAGTGTGCTGAGTTTCAAGTATTTGTTAGAACAGATTAATACAATTTAAGGAACATGGTATGGGGTATTGTTTTAACATCCTTAATACAAAAATATAGAATCCAATTTCACTTTGAACAGATAGCAACCTTTATTTACATCAGTGTACCAGGGAACCTGAATTTTAGGGAAATTACTCTTCTTCTTTCTGATAATACAGCATGAAGGGAGTTTGATTATTTGGATGATTTGGAGAACATCACACTCATATACCACATTGATGCTATGATGTTAATTATACCTAGTGATAAGGAAATCATTGATTCTCTAAATAACTTGATTATGTACATAGGTTCCAGGGACATCGTAAATGTTCTGGTAAAATAAATGTTATATTGATGAAGCTTTTAGGGTTCAACTGGTTACAGCATGTTGGGACATGGCCTCCAAAATATAGAAAATTTTACTTCACCATTTATGTCTCACCACTAAGAAAGAATCACACTGTACATCACGCTTTTTCAAAATAGAACACTACATACCCAACGGTCTACTATAAAAGAAATAGAATTAAAGGGGATTCATTCTACTGCATAGATGGCCTCGCTATTAAGGGTACATAAAATGCTATATTCAATATTGCCATATGTATCTATGAGAGATGAGGGAACTTTGTGGAATCTCTGGGAAATGCCAGTAGGAGAGTCATGGTGTGGATCTCTAATTATGTTTAATTATAAGCATAATTATGACTTCCGCATAACACAGTTCCTCAGTTCTAAAAAAATCAATATTTGTTATGCTATGGAAGGGCTTTACAGAGACAGAGCCTTTCTCTAGGCCAGCTCATGATGGGGTGACCAGAGATCACCTCACAAGTTGGGTGTTATCCATTACACAAGTTGAGCAGTGGAGCAGCAATGCATCATAAAATAAAAACAGCACATTTAAAAATCTTCTGAGAGCAGATTTGGAGGACACAAGAGAGTTATGCATATAAGTGGCCCAGAATAAAAGGGGAGATGAAAAAACCTGATTTGTGAAAAACTGGATCTTTGTGTCTCACATTAGCAACTTGGGAGATTCACTGCAGAAAGAAGCACTGAATGATCAAATGCACAGTATGATCAAATGGATATCAGTTCTGTCTGTTCCCAGTTGCACATGGGCTTGTGCTATAGTTTAGATATGAGGTGTCCCCCAAAAGCTCATGTGTGAGATAATGCAAGCAAGTTTAGAGGTTATGAGATTCTTAACCTAATCAGTGCCTTAACTCATTGATGGGGATTAACTGGAGGAGGTGGTTTGCTGGGGCCTGTCCTTGAAGTTTTATTTATTTATTTATTTTTTCCTTTTCAACATATACATTTTTTTGTATATATGTAGGTTGTTCAAAACATTACATAGTTCTTGATATATCATATTTCACACTTTGATTCAAGTGGGTTATGAACTCCCATTTTTACCCCGTATACAGATTGCAGAATCACATCAGTTACACATCCATTGATTTACATATTGCCATACTAGTGTCTGTTGTATTCTGCTGCCTTTCCTATCCTCTACTATCCCCCCTCCCATCCCCTGCCCTCCCCTCTTCTCTCTCTACCCCCTCTACTGTCATTCATTTCTACCCCTTGTATTATTTTTTCCCTTTCCCCTCACTTCCTCTTTTATGTAATTTTGTATAACCCTGAGGGTCTCCTTCCATTTCCATGCAATTTCCCTTCTCTCTCCCTTTCCCTCCCACCTCTCATCCCTTTTTAATGTTAATCTTCTTCTCATGCTCTTCGTCCCTACTCTGTTCTTAGTTACTCTCCTTATATCAAAGAAGACATTTGGCATTTGTTTTTTAGGGATTAGTTAGCTTCACTTAGCATAATCTGCTCTAATGCCATCCATTTCCCTGCAAATTCTATGATTTTGTCATTTTTTAATGCAGAGTAATCCACAAAACTACAACTATCTTATATTTGACAAAGGGGCTAAAAGCATGCAATGGAGGAAGGATAGCATCTTCAACAAATGGTGCTGAGACAACTGGAAATCCATATGCAACAAAATGAAACTGAATCCCTTTCTCTCGCCATGCACAAAAGTTAACTCAAAATGGATCAAGGAGCTTGATATCAAATCAGAGACATGGCGTCTGATAGAAGAAAAAGTTGGCTACGATCTACATACTGTGGGGTCGGGCTCCAAATTCCTCAATAGGACACCCATAGCACAAGAGTTAATGACTAGAATCAACAAATGGGACTTACTCAAACTAAAAAGTTTTTTTCTCAGCAAAAGAAACAATAAGAGAGGTAAATAGGGAGCCTACATCCTGGGAACAAATCTTTACTCCTCACACTTCAGATAGAGCCCTAATATCCAGAGTATACAAAGAACTCAAAAAATTAGACAATAAGATAACAAATAACCTAATCAACAAATGGGCCAAGGACCTGAACAGACACTTCTCAGAGGAGGACATATAATCAATCAATAAGTACATGAAAAAATGCTCACCATCTCTAGCAGTCAGAGAAATGCAAATCAAAACCACCCTAAGATACCATCTCACTCCAGTAAGATTGGCAGCCATTATGAAGTCAAACAACAACAAGTGCTGGCGAGGATGTGGGGAAAAGGGTACACTTGTACATTGCTGGTGGGACTGCAAATTGGTGCAGCCAATTTGGAAAGCAGTATGGAGATTTCTTGGAAAGCTGGGAATGGAACCACCATTTGACCCAGCTATTCCCCTTCTCAGTCTATTCCCTAAAGACCTAAAAAGAGCATGCTACAGGGACACTGCTACATCGATGTTCATAGCAGCACAATTCACAATAGCAAGACTGTGGAACCAACCTAGATGCCCTTCAATAGACGAATGTCCTTGGAGTTTTATTTTTTCATTGGTGAGGAGGGCTCACTCTCTGCTTCCTGACTGACATGTCTTGAGCTGCGTTCCTCCATCATGACCTTCTGTCCTGATGGTCTGCCTCACCATGGGCTCAGAGCAATGGAGCTGGCCATCTGTGGAATGAAACCTTGGAAACCATGATCCTGGGGTAAACTTTTCCTTCTTTAAAATTTTTCTTGTCAGGTCTTTTGGTCACAACAATGAAAAGATGACTAAAACAGCCCATGAGTAGCAAATCCAAGGACTCAAAAATGGAGGGTACCAAGGATGGAAAAGCATGAGTCCCTTTCAACATAGTAGATCCAGCCACTGAAGTTGCTAAATATCCAACTTGACCACAGCAGAGACTGAAACTGATCACTTTATATAATGCTATCCTTTCAGGAGAGCCACTTGTTAGCAAGATACATGGAGTTCATCTTCCCCTGCTAAATTCTTGTCAGATTAACACATATTCTGTGTGTGGCTATTTCTTCTTGCACCCAGCACTATTCAAAGAAGGTTAAAAGTGTCTAGTTGGTCAATGTGGGATTCACACATAGGAGCTTATGTGAAGAAGCTGGACAGTGGCATTTCACTCAGAGCTTACTGGCCCTCCTGCATGCAATGCCACAGGGAACCTGAACCTGAAGAGTAATAGACTTTTTAAAGGCACAGCTAAAACACTAACTTAGGAAGGGTACCTTTGGAGTCTGGATGATACCCTTCAAAATTCACTATATATTTTAAACCCAGAACCATCTTATTATGGTGTTGTGTCCCCACTACACACAACACATTATTCTAGAAATCAAGGAGTGTAAACAGGATTAGCCCTATTTGCCATCAGACCCACTGACCTACTTTCATGCCCACATCAAATTTCTGCTTTCTGAGAACACTTTTTTCTTTCTGAAGACACAGTAGAGGTTCCACTAGAACAAAATGCATGACTGCCAAACAGTCACTTTGTATTCATTGGGCCATGAAAATAATATGCAAAAAAAGTACTATATTATTTGAAAGGGTGATTGACCCAGATTATCATCAACAGATACAATTGCTGGTAAATCATGGGGATGGAGAAGAAAATGTCTATAGCTCAGAGATTCATTAGCATCTTCTCAAGTCTGCTGCTAATTGTAAACCAGTAATTGCAGAAACAACATACTTTTGAGCAAGCAGATTCGACCATCAGGAATGCTGCCCAGCAAAGAAGCAAGTTTAGCATATGTCACAGAGTAGAGATAATGAACACTCATTGCCAAAGGAGAACCCAGTTACTCCTCTTAATATTTAAAAATGTGCTATGTCTAAGCACCACCTGGAGAAGTCAGTGATGGTGTAGAGTAAAGAACTGTGGCAGTTACCCTCAGCACCTTCACAATGTGTTCCAGGAACAGCCCAACCCATGGCTCACAGAAGATCACAAACACCCAGAACCTTTGCTTATTACATGAGGTACCCCTAAGATACACATACAAAATTGGCTTCCAGAGTTCGTCTTTTAAGATTAAATTCCTATTCCTGGCAATGGGCACTAGCCTGACAATATACACTTGTTGGATTTTTCTTTTTTTCTCCTTGACTCACTTTCTGGCTCCTCTATCTGTATTTTCCTCTGTCTTCCAAATAGATGATTTGTACTTAACCTCTTTCAGGTTCTGCTTCTGGGGGGACTCAATTGAAGGCAGTTCTTAATTCTTATTTTGGTGGGTGGGTATATTTATTGTGTCTGTGTCCCTCTAAAGTGAGTGAAGGAGTCGTTTGGCTTTTCACAGATCTCCAAGGGAACCCACTCTAAAGCTTCCTTACTGAAACTCCTTCCCATCCAGCTGAAATTACTGATGGACAGGTCCCATGGTGATTAGTGATCAGTGGTTTACCCAAGATGAGATGCTGTGTCCAAATTCCACCTGCAAAATTACTGAAATACCATCAAGCAAAAAATTTATTTAGGTTAAAAAAATACCACATGTCCAGAGAAATAGTGAGGATGACCCAAGAGAAGCACATTGCAACAGGAGAGCAAAGCTATTCATCAACCTGACACGCCTTTCCCTCTCCTCTTTGATGAAATAGTTTCACCTGTGTTTCAAGCTCAGCTCAGCTGTTCTTACCCCAGTGAGAGCCTTCACTCCATCCTGATTCATAGGGTATTCTGATTCTGAATCTCTACATAATATATTGCCTGTGCCATAGAGAAAACTATATAGATGTGAACAACCATTTCCCCAAGTTTTATGCAATATAATAACATTATGCTTTTCTTGGGGGCAGAGGCTAAGTTGAAACAATTCTCTGTAGCTTCTGGAATGTTCTAAGCATAATGATGGGGCATTTAAAATTTTTCCATCCCTTGTTGACTAAAGGAAACATTTTCTATGTTCCAGTCCTAGCCAAGTTTATGATAGTAAGCATCATTCTTTCTGAGCCATATTTTACTCTTGGAGCTTTTGAAACTAAAGAAAGAATAACACCAACTCTTCATAACCTGTGCCCCCCTCTTCTTTATGGCTTCTTTCTGGATGTCCACAGCTCCCTCCTGTTGTGGGGTCACTATGAGGCTAACTGCCAAAATGTGCTTTAGAATTCTATGAACACCTTGGGCGAGAGCAAAGGCAATGGTGGTGATTGCTTAACTTCAAAGTATTGCTGATATTAAAACCTATATATCTTGCACTGTGCTAGAAGATAGTGCCTAAAAATACAATTGATAGCGTCATCTCGGCAGTAATTAAGCCTTAAAAAGCACGATGTGAGCACTTTCATTTTAAACCCAATTGTATTTGCCATCGTCAGTCTCCCTCAATTCCACACATGAATGACCTGCTCTTAGTTATTATACACCATAGGGATGCTCTGGTCCCAGAGAAGAGACTCAGTTGGTGCACCATAGAGAATAGATCAAGCGTTAATGTGTGGCTATGGCTCAGCTTTGCAAGAATATTGAATTCCACAAATAGGAGAACATTTTGCAAAAGCAATGCAAGAAATTGTCAATGGCTAAAGGCGACAACCAATGACAGAGATCTCAGTCGTTATCATGTGCTTTTTAAAAACGTATTTTAGTTATTGTGAGATGTTTCATTGTGTTTCATAATGTGCATTTCACACTTTTTTTTTTAATTTGGAGAGAAACACAGAAGCAGCTCAGAATGAAAGAAGCTTTCTTTCCCTCCTTTTCTTTCAAGTTTCCTCTGCTACCCGACTCTGAAGAGCAGGATTCTGGTTCCTTGAGTGCCTGCTAACTTAGATACAGGCTAATCTTAGGCACTGACAGCATTAGTTCAGCATTTCACAGGATTTACTAATGTTTGCGACAGTCATAAATACTTCAAAAGTGTGTATCTGCTATCCTATGCTTCCATTTCAAAATAACTACACTAAGGCTTATCAAAGATTAAAAAAAAATCTCTTGCCAGAGCTGTCCTGTTCTCCACCTCCTGATGTCATTTGGTAAAATATTATATTTTTTGTGCTAATTAAAGAGACTGCAAAATCAGATATTTTTAGCTAAAGATGTTGGCATAAAGCTTAGCTCACTAAAATTTTTTAAATCATCTTTCCTTTCAGTTCAAATACAAATAATAATTAAAAAGGTACCATGAATTAGATGTGATGATATATTTCCCTCTCTGCCAACAAAACAATAAAACTTCATTATTAACTTTCAGTACCACTTGGGGTGTTCGTTTTCACTTTTTGACTGATTTATCCCAGAGAATTCCTTTAAGTAGCAAATATTCTTAATACAGAATTTTATAAGATGATTTACTTTACAGAAGGTGAGCAGGATTAAAGTCAGACTCTGCACTGTTATCTCTTTCCAGAAGCCATCCCCATTGTCCTGGCCAAACTGATCTTATCTTTCTGGATTGGTGTCACTCATCTGTATAGCAGCCAATGAGAACAAGAGCTGCATTTATGATAATACAGGAAAAAAAGGTGAAAGTAAGAAAATCTTCTTTGCTCTAATGCATGCAAATGACCCTGTCTTCATTTCCTGCATGACACACATAAACTTGGTCCCAGACTGTTCTTTCTTAATCCTCCCAAGGTCTTTATTTTGTTCTGGGTCTGTCAGACTTTCTAGTCATTTGAATAAAACCCTTATCTCCTTCCTTCTGATGGTTTTCCACAATAACTAACCTTTTCTTGTGTGACTTACTTTTATTGTTATAAGTTTTAAATGGTAGATTTCTTTTTGTTTTCTCAGATTATAAGCTCCTTTATGATACAAGCTATTTTGAACACTTTTATTTCATTTTCCACAATTTTTATGTTCAGAAGTACTCAGTTGACACTGGTTTATCTAATTTTATCAAGTCTATGTAAAGCATAGCATATACCTGTGCTGATTGTAATGTATTGCTGAAAGAGAGGTTTTCTTGATCAAGTATAATTTCTATTTAGAAACTATGACTGACATCACAAAAATCTCTACACATATAAGACTGGGAATAATAATAACAGTGCATATTTCCAGGAACAAACCTAATCGCTGGAGCTTCTCTGCAAAAAGTTTAAATCTCCTACATGACTTACCTACTTCTAATTTTCATTAATCACAGATTTTACTCTTTACATCCACAATTTATTGTATTTGATGCAGTAATTAGTAGTAACATACGTGCTATCCTTGTTATGTTGAGCCTAAGAACAATAGTTTTTTTATATTTAGTTTCTATTCAGAAGTCCTTAAAAGCTGTCATTTTTCTATGTGCTGAAATCATATAAGATTTGAGGAATGAAGACTGATCCCACATAGGTGTTCCTTTTAGCTTAAAATTATTCATTTATAGTTTTTCCTGTTTTTATCTCTTAGCTAAATTAAAAAAAAACAGATCTTCTCAGATATCTTATCACATAATCAGTTTTTCTAGCCAATCTTTCCTGTTCAATTTGAGTCTCCTACAACCATCTCTTATTATTTGAAGCAACAAAATAAACAGCTCTTATTGTGTGAATTCCAGTTAACCAACTTTGCTCTGCACTCTTGCTTCACGGTGAATTCCAATCCATGTTTTTACTATGAGTTCGGTAATTTTCCTTGAGGGGCCAGTTTCTTTCTTTTTAAATTTTTTTCTTCCCTCCCCCTAAATCCCCTTCTTCTACTCCCCTTATGTTTCTTTTATTTTGATGGAATCCACCCCACCATTTCTTTTCTCTCTCTCTCACCTAGTTTTAGATTAGTTTCTGCATATCAGAGAAAATATTCAGCCTTTGACTATCTGAATCTGGCTTATTTCATGTAGCATGAGAGTCTCCAGTTCCATCCATTTACCAGTAAATGACATAAATTTATTCTTTTTCATGGTTAAGTAATACTTCATTTTAAATATATTCCACATTTTCTGGCACCAAGGCGGATTACATAGTCTGGCTATTGCAAATTGTGCTGCTATAAACATTGACATAACTGTGTCCCTATAATATGTTGATTTTTGCATCTTTTGGATATATGCTGAGGAGTGGGATAGCTGGGCCATATGGTGGTTCCATTCCTTTTGACAGGGCAGTTTCTTAATCACACATGCTAAAACTTAGATAAATCTTTCTTTTCCATGATATAACAGTATTGTCAAACCCATACTTATTTCTTTAAAGAATCTAATGCTACTTTGTACTGCATACACTGACATACTAACTACTACAGTACTATGCTTTTTTTTTTTTTTTTTTGGTGTTCTGGATAATTCTGCATCCTTATTGAGACATCTGCTCTAGCAGGCAACAAATTTCTTTTTACTCCATCAGAATTTTTCCTGTTTGCTATTTACAACATAACAGAGGTACAATCTCATCCCTGTGAAACATGATTCGCTTGTATTTAACTTCTACTTAGAAGTCCTTAAGACTTCTCACAGGAGAAAACACACTACACTGAAATGTTCTGCTCTGTGTCTGTCTCTACTTATTAAATCTATGCTCTTCAGTGTTAAGAGCGGAACTTATTAATTTCTATACTCCCAGTACATAGAAAACACTTGTTCACATACATTGGCTGGATAATTATACATGTTAACCTTTGCTTCACAGAGCAAAACTTCAATGCAGTAAAGGGTGCCCTCACAGGATAGTGGAAACTGAAGAATGTACAGACATTCAAGCTAATGATCTGACTGGATGGATCTCAAGATTATTTAAAGGAAGGTACACCTGACACTCACAAGGTTTTGTGAGAAATGCTATAAAAATAATTACTCCTGCCTTTCAATTCTCTTCTGATTAAGTCCCACATTGTTTACACAAAGCAAATGATTTAAACTTGTCACCAAAATATTTTTAAAACTTATGCTCACAGCATAGTACAGCAAAATTGCTGGTTGCTGGTTGTCCAAACAGATTCATTAGGACAGCACAGGGAGCAGAGTGCCTGAAGGTGTGCAGTCAGTACCTACTTTTTTAAACCTTTCCATCTCCCATAAGCTCTTCTTTCATGAGGCTCTGTGAATTAATGTGTTTTGTAAGCTTTATTTAAACCCTTAAATGAAACTGTGATAGGTATTGTGGCACTGAGTACAGTGCAGGAGGATTATTTGACCAAGCAGCCAAAGCTATTACACATTAAATTAAAATATCAAATCAATTCACTTTAGTAGAAGCAGAAAAATAATACTGTGGAATAGTCTTCCAAATTAAAGAAAGTCTTAACTCTGTGACATTACTAGGTGATACTCAGACATCTTATGCAATGATGTCTGTAAAAAAGATAAATAAGTTAGATACCTTTTATGTTTGAATTTTTACGTTCTTAAATTTGTACAAATATCTGATACTTATATTAATGTAAAAACCATAAATATATGTAATCAACATTTTCACATATAGCCTGTTTTATCCTCTTATTCTTAGCAATTTAATTTTGATTTGACACTTTTTAAGTAAGATACCACTTTTCAGGATCAAATAATCATGTACATAAAACCAACATCACTTGATCGCTCAAGATAGATCTTTTGAGGATATTGACAATAAAACTCAGAAACAATGAACAAGGAGACGTTCTGCTTCATGCCAGGATGAAGGAGGAAGAGAAGCTAAATTCACCCTCTGGTATGAAACAGCTTAGCACCTTACACAAATTAGAAACTAAAACATATGTGAGACATGAATCAATAACAAAGAAGGAGGAGGTATACTAAAAAAAAAATGATACAACTAGAATGAATAAAATAAACACAAAAATGTAACATTAAAGTCCAAGATAGTGTAACATAATAAAGATAACAGTTTTGGAACTTTTGTTCAAAAATCATTCTAAGATATTGAAGAAGTTGTGGGAGAGACCATGTGTGGAATGAAAAGATTGAGTCCTCCCTGCTCGTGATATTTGCGTGGTAGCCTGGCTTCCTGTGGTCTGCTGTGTATTCCTATTGTTTATCCTTGCTTTTGGTAAGGTCCCTTTTCTTTTCCTTCACACAGCTCGAGCATGGCTTGCAAACACTCAATAAAAAGATAACATTGTTGGGGGAAGAATCAGTGAAAGGCAATGGTAGAAGTTTCCATCATGGCATTGGAAGCTCCCCCATGTAAGAGAGTTTTAAGGAAAGTGATGATGTTGTCAAGATGTACAGGGCTTCGTGAGTCTAAAGCACAGTTCAAGGCAGGGTGGACATCATTCACTTTCCTCAATGACACTGGCATGTCTCCTGCTGACCAGAGTGTGTCACCATAGGGGTAGGTAAAACTACTAGCTTGAAAAGCTTCATGGTCCCTATAAATGTGGCCATTCTGGGAGTCATAAGGCACACAGAGAATGGGAAACCTGTGCTTGAAGAGGTATCAAAAGTCTTTTAGAGTTTGTATAGATTCAGAACTTAAAGAATCCAAATGTTTAGTCCCTTCTTGTCATCTTTCTGATATGCTTTTATTGGCTAACAATCCCTGGGACTCTAAAGAGTCTAACATAGTAATTTATATAATCAATGATAACTTTATATATAATCGAAACTAAATTTCAATTGTATCACATAATTTCATTAGAAAAGTGGACTACATTTCTGATTATATTTTAAAAGATTGCTTTGGGAGGAAAATTTATAAGCATATGCTCACAGACACCATATTATAATAGGAAATTCTATGTATGTTTCCATATTGACTTGACACATTGGGCCATTCCAGAAAGTGTGTGGCCTTCTTTTACACATGTGCTTATTTTTAAACCATTTCTTCATCTGTAGTAGAAACTCCATAGTATCAGATGCTGTTCTTTATTTCCTTTGGCCAAAGAATAGATTATCTTGAACAGAAGAACAACTGGTAAATAGATCCCGCGAGATGTGTATATTTCACGGGTGAATAAAATAACCTCCCTTCCTGTTTTTATTTTAGCTGGTAAAGCACCTGGGAAAATAGGTTCTATATAGAGGTAAGATAGTGTGGTACAGAGATTCTTTTATTGCCTGTTTTTTCCACACTATATAATAGGGATCCAAAGTAAACGCTTTATGGAAACACCAACAACTCAAGCTGACATATACCACAATGACTTATATATAAAAGCAACTTTAGCACAGATGAACTACTTTTGAATGCAGAAGACTGATTTCGGTTCTGGACAGTCAGAATGGGAATTGTATCTGTGATAATAATGGCATAAGGCAGACAGAAGCTATTTTTAAAAGAACTGCCTGGAGGCTAGAGGGTTACTCCCAAGGGGAGGAAAAAAATATCAGCATTTCCATCTTCCCTTCAGAGTGTGAGCTCTGACTTTCTCAGCCCTTTTAAACAGTAAAAGCTAAACCTACGCTGATTAGTAAAATATGCTGCAGAGAATAACAGAATAAATGCAGCCAAACTATTCTGCATAGCGCACCATCTATAAATCTGCGGCGAGCCTATGAGAAGCTGCATGTGACAAACAGAAAACCCAATACATACAAAAAGAAGTGTAACTAATTACCCTCAGTTTGTTACATTGTTGCCAGTTAATGCCTCTGAATAGAGCTTTCCCCTAACAACTAGTCAAGTCATGAATAGTGCATAATAGGTTGGAAAATACATTTACAAAACAATGAGGTTAAATCATCCATATCAAAATATAAAGTCTTTGGTCCTTTACATCTCTCTACTTTGGACATGTGTGTTCTATTTTGATTCATTTACTTGCAAACATAGGCTTATTCCCTAGGTAATATTCTTCAAAAGTAAAAAGCATATCTCAAACAATAACAAGAATTATATTTCAACCTGAACTAGAATACTCCTTTTCCAAATAAGTTTGATTTTAAGTAGTCTAATTACATTGTAAATGATCTTCTCACAGTTCACATGAAAGAGCAAGAAACACCAGTTACCAGAGAAGAGAATAATCAATGATCTAGGGAGAATTTCATAAACAGTGTACTATTTTATCTGTCTCAAAAGACTCAGGGAACTGCTCATTCACTAGAGTAATATCCTTTATTTAGTGTCATTTTTCCCATGCTTTATGGAGACATCATGACTGTTATAATGCTTAGTTTCAGAGAAAAGGAAGTTGCAATAGAGATATTTAAGCTAGCATAAGATTTAAAGCAAAGGTTAATAATGCCTATCAGGGGGGAAAATGAGGCATTTTAAAGCCTGGCATTAAACAGGGTCATTTTGTGTAGGAATCTGGTGTGCAGGGAGCCAGATGCAGAGTAATGAGAGAGGACAGGGCACCCTCATTCCACATCTTCTGCAGTTCAATATCCTGTACTGTGTTCTCTCACTGTCATAATCAAAAGCGATTTTGGGCCGGGAATGGTGGCACATGCCTGTAATCCCAGCTGAGGCAGGAGGATCGTGAGTTCAAAGCCAGCCTCAGCAACCTAGAGAGGTCCTAGGTAATTTATCATGGCCCTGTCTCAAAATAAAAAGGGCGGGGATGTGGCTCAGTGGTTAAGCACCTCTGATTTCAATCCCTGGTACCCACCCCCCCAAAAGGGGAGGATTTTTGTACTGTTTAAATCAGAACATATGATAATTAATTTTTATTGAGTTCTTCCACATTTTAACTTTAAAACACAAGCTAAACAAACACATCAATCATGTACTGATTTGCTTTAAACATCAATACTATCTATTAGTCATTGTCCTCGTTGGTCATTATTGCCTTTACAAATAAACTTTTTAAAAGAATGTCTCTGGCCCGGTGAGGTGGTACATGCCTGAAATCACAGTGGCTGAAACAGGAGGATTCCGAGTTCAAAGCCAGCTACAACAAAGGTCAGGCCCTAAGCAATTGAGACTCTTTCTCTAAATAAAATATAAAACAGGGCTAGAGATGTGGCTGTGTTGAGTGCCCCTGAGTCCAATCCCAAGTACCAACAAGAAGAATGTCTCTTTTCACCAATTACTTGATTCTTCTTCATTCTCCAATATGCTACAATACAGTTTGTGTCCCAGACTAAAATTCAATTCTTGGTTTGTCAAATGCAACTGATAATTTTCTATGCCAAAGCATGAACACTAAAGTGGTACCTAACCCAGTATTCTCCCCTCTTCCCTCAAAGGGAAACACCGTCTGCCAATCACAAGTGTCTGTCTCCCTGTTCCTCTGTTGTGTGTTTACATGATAAAATGGCCTAAACTGCTTCCCACCCACTTTCTAAACACAGTGCATTCTGATCATCAGTTTGGGGATTTTCCAAAACATATATAACTCACTGTTGGTGATGAACATTGATGTTGTTAACACTTAATTTTAAACAATATTTCAACCATTATTTTTGAATGGGTTGGTGAGTCATGGGTGGTGTACTTTTATAAATTTACAGATACTGACAAATTGCTACCAAGATCATTCAAAAACCTTTCTCACCTCCAACAAATGAGAATTCACATCCATTTTCTTGCATCTGCACCATACTTCTTTGTTACTGATGATCACATTGTGAAAATTATCTTCTTTCCTGGGTATTAATAAAGACGATCACTTTTTTATGTATGTATTGGCTATCTGATGTAGTTATTTTCTACTATGTAATAGTTGCTAATGTTTTACAGATTGGCCTCTCATTTTAACAGTCAGCTTTTAGAAGATTTTGCCTTAAATAAAGTTAATATTTTATCTTTTCTGTATTTCAAATATTTCTTCTATTATGCTGTTGAGTTCTTAAAAGCTTTCTCATGGTATATTATGTTATACATGAGTTTAAGTTTTTTAACATATTCTTTTGTCAGACAACCTTTCCTTTTATGGGACTTGCTTCAAAAGATCCTAAAACATTACTTTAAAGTTTACTCTGCTTTTGTCCCAGATCCTTGATCTTTCAGGACATTGCTTTTATTCATATTTATGTAGGTGTGTATATATAGAATATTATGGTTTTTAATATTTTTCTCCTAGAGGAAAGGAAATAGCTCATTAATTGAATTTCTTAGCAACTTTAAATATTACCTTTATTATAAAATTTAGCCTATTCCCTAGGTCTATTATGGATGCACTACTATTTTGTGCTGACCTCTTATCTCTGTTTGCAATAATATGGACCTATATCAATCTTTTAAATAATTCCTTTTGGTAAGTTAGTTTAAAAACAGAATATGTCCATATATACCATGATTTATTTTCCAACATTTCATGGTTTTGTTAATGTTTTGGCCTTCAGTTCAATCTTTGAATGATCTTATGAAAGACTCATGAACAATTCCATCTACATGTTGTGGTATAGTTTGGGATATTTAACAAATGTCTAATGAATAAATGGATACCTTTGAGTGGAAGTGACCAACATAGTTTGATGTTAATCACTACTCAAAGAGGCTACCACATAAGAAGACCATAATCAGGCATGGGTATCTTTTTGAAATATAAACATTGCTACCATTAGTATTAGTAGGAGGCTCTGCCCTGCTTATAGTTCTGAAATGTTGCCTCAGAATATCGGAACACTGTTCCAAACCTTTAAGAATTCAGAAGATCATGGGAAAAATCTTACTTGACATTATGGTATAGATATGAGGTGTTCCCCAAAAGCTCATGTGTGAAACAATGCAAGAAAGTGTGGAGGTGAAAAGATTGGGTTATCAAAGCCTGAATCTAATCTGTACATTAGTCTCGTGATAGGGACTAACTATAGGCCTGTAAGGTATGGCTGGAGAAGGTAGGTAGTTGGGGACATGCCCTTGGGTAATGTATTTTGCCCTTATTGAGAGGAGCTCTTTCTCTCTCTGTTTCCTAGTACCACATCTTGAGCCACTTTCCTCCCCACTTTCTTCCCCCATGATGTTCTGCCCCCCAAAATGGATCATCCACCTGTGTACTAAGGCCTCTGAAACCATGAGCACCCAAATCAACTTTTCCTCCATAATTGTTCTTGTCAGGTCTTTTGGTACAGTGGTGAAAAAACTGACTAAAACCCTTGTCTTCAGAGATGGAGCAATTCATGGAATGGTTGCCAAAGTGGAAAGCCACCTTGCTCTTTCCAGAGAGAGCTCTGAGTATTTCCATAAGTTACTGTGACTAGTGTGGACTCAATAAATAGATTTTTTTCTCACTATTATTTTACCAAAATATATTATTAAGAGCCATAAACCCAACTTCCTCTGTATTCCTTCTTTTAATTTGAAGGAAAGAACATTGATCATTTGAATGTAAAATCTTGTTCAATACAAGTTGGGCTTTTATTTTCAAACTATGTCAGCTCAGTGTGTCTATTAGGAATGTCAATTAGATACTCAAACAGTACTGGGCTGAAAAAGTATATCAGATTTTTAAGAAAAAAACCTAAATGCATAAAATAAAGATAAATGTAGGATCTATACAGTATAGATTAAATATTTATATTAATTTCAGTTGTGTGGAATGTTCTTTTATACTATTTTTAAAGTATAGAATTAATTTGCCTTATGAAATCAGTCATTTATCTCTATGTTTTGATCACTTGATCTAGGTATTTGCAAACAAAAATGAACAATTACTCACTTATTCTGGAAGCGTTTGAAAAAAAGGAAGCAGTTGCTCCTGTCTATCCACAATTGCTTAGTGATTCCCCAACCTCCTTCTCCTGATACAGTTTCTACACTTGATGCCTTTATGGTGACCTTGACTTCTCTTTCATCAAAGCTTGTAACAATTTCATTCAAGAGTATTAGTTTTCCATTCTGTTCTTTTTTTTTCTAATTACTGAGCACTTGTCTAGGTCACAGTGGGATCCCTGAGCCAGATCCAGGAAGCCTTTCCAAAAAAGTGATTAAGATGCTAAATTAAATGACCTCCAGACAGAATATTTCTGGTCTCAAGCATGTAGGCCCTTATGATTCTGGGCTTAATGCTCTGAAGAGGTAGGTGAACTTGGTTAAGAAAGATGAATTCGATGGTCTGAGGACTAATCTTGGCTCTGGGAGTATGGTCAAATAATTATTGAAATCCATTTAAAGGAAGCTGTGATATTTCCTACCAGAGGAGTTGCTCTGTCAGCTTCCATACTAATAATATTATTGGCTACCTCATTAGGGCTTAAAGGTTTATACAGTCCATCGATTTTGGAAGTCCTCCTAACTACTGCTTAGTTTACTTCCTACATCTGAAGTTGAGAGAAATAAATAGTTCATCATCTTCTACTTCAGTTTCCTATATAGTGCATCTGCACCAAATAACCATGACCAGATTTTCTACATGGATAAAGAAGGTCCTGGAAGGACTGTTGAAGGCATCAGGTAAAATTATTTAAAAGCCAACAGAAACAACAGATGGGAATGTCACTTCCTCTGACACCCCAGGCTATTCACACCCCTGAAGAAATGTGTAAATGTGAAACAGAAGCTCAGAAAAGCATGCAGCACAATGGCAAAAACTGTCACTGTCCCCCAAAACCTGAGTAGGAAGTTGGCTTTATATATTCTGATATAAACATAAAACACTCAAGTGGCTGTCAAGTAGAGAATGACCAAAAAAAAAAAAAAATAGCCCTTTGTTTTCTTACTTTTTTTTTTAATCTCATGATCTCATACACTGGATTTTTATGGGAGAGAAAAAAGTGAAATGTGTTAAGAAGTGATGGGTGATGTTGATAAAAATCAGAAACAAAGGTAGTAGAATTGCATTCTGAATGGTGTTGTTCCTCTACCCCCAGATTCCATTTAAAAAGAGGCCTCAGGAGGTGAGTAACACTGGCTCTAAGAAAAGTTAATAAGGTTTGGCTTCTCACTTCTCATGTCTGTGCCCTAATTCTGCTGAATTAGTTAACAAAGCAAGCATTTCACTGACAGTGTATAGGCAAATTGGACTATTCAAGTTGAAGGCCACAGTGACAAGTTCCAAAAGAGATTGTGTTTCCTTTCCTGGAGTGAACAGAAAATATATATTGTAAAATTAAAATAAAATGTTGAAAGTGTATTGCTTAGGAAGTCTACAGTGATCTTTGTCAATCTGATTTCTATGTGCACAAAGAATGCCAACTGTTGTTAATAGAATAAACTAAACTAATAATTTAAATTTTTCTTTAGTTTAACTTTTTGTTTTTTAAACATCGCTTGGTTGTGTGTCTCCAAGGATAGAGAAAACAAATCAATGATTTTCTTCTACTAGAGTCTTGGAAAGGTCTTCAATAGCCTTTAACTTTCTAGTGTGCTACTAATTAAAATTAACTCATTGGGGAGTATTTAGAAAAAGCATTCTTAAATCAGAGAGGTGCTAGCACATGTTAGAATTTGTTTATTTATTTAGGTCTTAAATTTTTGTGAAACATCACTCTTGAAAAATGTCAGTGTATTGATTATCTTCCAGAAATGATACCATCCCCTTTTATTAGACCATGTCTAGAAGGCAATGAGAATTTATCTTATCTGATGTGACATTCAGGACAACAGTCTAGAAACCTGAAAGAAAAAATAATAACAAAAACCAAGAGCTATTTAAAGAAATATTGTGTGACCTTAATAATCGCTTACATCAGTTCTGTGGTTGCACACATTTTATTGGTACTAAAACTTTGCTTTAGTTAGTAAAATCATTGAGATTTGATTAAGATTAGCTACTATATTATGTTTCTATACTATTTGGTGCAGAAACTTTTAGCCATTGAATAATCAATAAATGTTAGTTTATGTTGGTTGTGGAAAGCTCAAGTGGAAGGAAAAATAAATAATAATATTGGAAAATTGAAGAATGTTAAAGTTGTAAGCGTGATTTAAACAATTGAAGTGACAGTCTCTGTCTTTAGGAGCCTGATTTAAAAGCTAAGACCTCCTTTGTCATGCTGGTCATAACAATGCAGAGGGAAAGAAATCTGAAAGGGAGGGAAGTGCACCTTCCAAAATTTGAAAGCATAGAAGTAAATCCACCCAATCTATGGTAGAGCTTTGCCCTCTCACCCACATCTTTATCCTGATACACCTAAAGCTTGAAATCAAAGAAATACTTTGCTCAACCAATTTCTCCTCTTCTTCTTAACTATTTCCTTCTTTTTTTCTTTTTTCCTCTTCTTTCTTTGAATAATAACAGAGTTGAATAGCTACCCATCATAGACTCCTCTTTCTTATGAGGAAAAACTGTTTTTGTGTGTTATATTCTTCACACAATTTATAAATAAGGTGCGCTCCAAAATTCCTTTGGTTAATCATATAGCTCATGCTCAGAACAGACTTTTTTACTGTAATATTGTAAACAATACTTTTGTAAAGCAGTTATATTTCAGAACACATTTCTGCACACTGTCAATAATTAAAATGTTATAATTGAAATATCATATGCTATTTTAGAAATATTTATTTATGTATGTATTTGTTTTAGTTTTTTTAAGGTGGACATATTAGTTTGTTTTTATGTGGTTCTGAGACTCGAACCCAGTACTCCATGCATGCTAGGCGAGTGCTCTACCACTGAACCACAACCCCAGCTCCCCATACGCTATTTTTAAATTAGGAAACATTTTATGAATTTTGTGAACTTCACTGTAGTCTAATTCTAGTTTGAGGTGTTATAGTAATAGTGTTTCCTAGGAAAAATGCATTTTCCATTAACAGTTGCAAAGCCATAAAAGACATATATCTCCCAATCTTCCTTCACCCCCTTTTTTCCTCCCTTCTTCCTTGAATATCTTCCCCTTCTTCCTTCCTGTCCCTTTCTTTCTCTCTCTTCCCCCTTTTCTTCCTGTTTCTCTTTCTTTCCCTTTAGCCTCCTGTATCTCTTTCTTTCTTCAATATTTATTAGTATGTATTATGTGCAGGCACCTGCGGAGGCTCCAAGGTCCAGAAATGAGATAAACTACCCTTCCTTTAAACAGCTCACGGAACAAGACAGACAAATACTAACATGAGTACAAACATACATATGTATATACTTCAATAACTTCAGTGCAGTTCAGTAAGTAAAATAGCAGAGGTTGGGACGCTGCAGAAATAAACAAGGAAGCCTTGAGGTCCTGATGCATTTCCTAACTTATGTCCCCATCTGAATACAATAGAATCTTTTTTTTTAACACACATGCATGTATAGGTAAATAACACTGTGGAGATGAATAGGGTCAGTGCAAATATGATAATGCCAATTTGGAAATGCAAATTTTGGTAATGTTATTTTGGAAAAGAAGAATTTTTGCTATTAAAAAAAATTGCCCGCACAGTGGGAAAGGGGTAAGATCAAGCTTCTGAGATAAATGAGCAGGACAGAATAAATTATGCTACAACGATAAGGTTCCTAGGTTTGATCCTATTTATCAAAAAGTCTCAGCATGGCCATTTTGTGGAAATGCTAAATAGCAGGAGTGTGTGTGTGTGTGTGTGGCATGTGTGTGGGGACTAATGGAATTCTGGTACCCATTCTTAGGATGAGTTACAATACTGAAGTTGTGTGATTGTTAATGTTATGACAACTCTAATGTTATGACTACCAGGTACTCAGATTAAGCATCACTTTCTAGTGTGTCTCTGAGACTGTGTCTGAATGAGATTGCCATTAGAATTAGTGGACTCAGGTGGATGGCCATGTGTTTGGCAATCATCTGATTCACTGAGCATCTGAGCAGAAGACAGAAGACTGGTGGAAGAAGGGAGAATCTGTTTGAACTGGTACATCTCACCTCATCTTCTTTCTCAGAGAGGGGTCTAAATCACATGCTCTTGTGCTTCTCAGGCTTTCCAACTCTGACTGCATCATTTCCCATGCTTCCTGAGTTTCTGGCTTGCTGGTGGTAGGTATTGGGACTTCTCAGCTTCCATAATATATGAGACAATTCCTTATAAGTTTCCTTCTATGTATATTTATATTCCATTGGTTCTATTTCTCTAGACAACCATGATACAGGGTGTTAGATATGGTTGAAAGCAAGGATGCCATTTAGGATTTATTACAGAGCTATAGATTCATAATAAAAAAGGCCCTAGAACTTATGAAGACATAGAGGCAAACAGATCAGACTGTAATAAAAAAAATAATAAAAGCAGGAGTCGTGTCTTAGTTCTCTCTGGTAAGTTAGAAGATGCAATGGATAATAGAGGTATTAAAATATGAATCTTAATGAACAAAAGCCACATTGGGATCCACTGAAGTTTGCAATACATGTAGAAAATTTGATCTGTGTGTTCAAATTTCTTTTTTGTATGGAACATTTATTTTGGATTGAATAATTTGCTCTCAGTTGTTTTGGATATGACGGCATCGAGGCATTGCCTTGTTTATTTTCCTTTGCATTCTGTTGCAATTTTGAGAAAGTGATATAAAAGATGTTTAGCATGTGTTATGCAGTACTCAGAATGTCACTTTGTGCAAATAGACCTTTATACCTCCAGGTAAAGATTTTACTATGAGCCACTCTGAAGCTATCCATAAATGGACAATGACAGATTTTTTTCAGCAAGTTGTCACCTATTTTCCTTCTACTTTCTCACTATCATCAAGTATAGCACCTCTGACTTTAAAGTGTTTTATAAATGGCAACTCACTTATCTTCACACCCTTTCTGTGAAATACAATTGTGATGAGAGAACCTGCTATCTTTGGAGAGGCAGGTGAGGAGAAAGAAAAATACAGACAATTGCTTATCTCCTTAGTGAGGATCAGAGGGAGAAATTATGGCAGGAGTCTTCATTTCAGTTTTAATTATTTCAGAACTCTGCTTCTCCACTTCACTTTAATGACTTGTAATCATTTCTTCAATACCAAGGGCCCTAAGTCTTATCGGCTTCATCAATTAAAAAATAAATTAACCCTAATAGTTCTTAATGCCAGAGAAGAAGCTTTTCTAAATGTCATGACCCAGTATGTCTTCCTATTCCTCATCCAATAATGCAAAGGAAGCTATACCTTTTCTGACACCCTCAAGTAATACCCCAAGTCCTATTCTAATGTAGGTTTATGGAATAAAGTTCTGAGCAAAACCATAGTGACATAAAGACTTCTAAAATAATGAATCTGCAAAGTATTGGGGACTTATACATAAACAGGATGAGATTTTGCAATTTCTCACATCTAGGATTGGCTTGTCTATCTTTGAATCAAGGACTGTGTCATTCTAAGTGTTCTATGTCTGAGAGCTGCAGCTGCTCCAAATGTTGATTGGCTCAGATACATCAAGAATCTTCTCATTTCATGCACATCAGGAGAAGCACATATTAATTAAACAGAGTTCAGATTCTTATATGCTCATAGAATTTGATTGTTCTTGTGCACATTGGTCATCATTTCATGAATGACTGTGAAAATAGTGTTCCACCTCAAAGCTTTGAGCCTTTGATCATCACTATCTTAGAAACAAAATTATAAAACGCACCAGTAACATCCAAAATTGGAGTTGACAAGGTGACAGACTACAAAGGGGTAGCACAGGAATCTTTACTAGATTGATATGACTGTGCTGTGTCAAAACCTTCCCTGTAGATATACAACTCCATGCAATTATGGGAACTAATAGAATAGTATATTACACAGTCATTTTAATGCATGTAAAATTTCTAAAAATCCAGTAGGATATAGGGAAAACCCAAAATGGAGTACGGCAAATGCACTAACTATATAACAAATGAACAAAGAAGCACTGAAGAAGCTCATACTAAAATTCAACTGCACAGATTTGGAAAACATTATCTCATTTGGGTAATATAAGGCTAAATACAATGTACAATACACAAATTCTCTACTCAAGTCCTGAAATAGTTTCTTGCAGGATTATGAGTTAGCAATTCTAAAACCAGGGGTTGGTAGGGTGTACACTGTACAAATCAGAGCCAGAATTCTTGCTGTT
Source organism: Marmota flaviventris (assembly GCF_047511675.1). Classification (NCBI taxonomy): domain Eukaryota; kingdom Metazoa; phylum Chordata; class Mammalia; order Rodentia; family Sciuridae; genus Marmota; species Marmota flaviventris. The sequence continues at coordinate 25,320,833 of NC_092509.1, read as the reverse complement.
GGAAAAATGTATTATATATAAGAAAAGCTAGAGTGAAACCCTGATATTTTATTAGAATTTTTCAAATCAATGTTTTTCAAAAATAGTTGGTGGATACCTGGTTAAATATAAAATAAATATGGAAAGGTGCATGAGCATAGTGGACTACACACAGGTATATTTGATAAGTTTTGTCCAATAGAAAGCCTAGAAGCATTGGGACCTCAGTGGCAATTGCACATTTCATTCTCCCAGATCTCAGAGTCTAAGTCTCATCATCTACTGAAAACCATTGTGAAGATGTGGTATGTTCAAGGGGTGAGGTATGAAAGATGAGCAGGTGAACCTGGAGCACCTGTGTGCTCATATGTAAGGACAAAGTGGGAGCATTAAGTGAGTATGGGACCAAACTGAAAGGGCTGCCAATGTCCTAGGCTATTTTGGAACATAAAACAATAGTAATACGTTATGACCCCCAAAAATAAATATTAAAAATTCCCTAGAAAAATCAATTATTAAATGAAAAAATAAAAAAGGAATAAGACCTAGTTCTTTCTTATGAAGAATTCCACCTGGGGCTGGGGCTGGGGCTTGGTGACAGAACACTTGCCTAGCACATGTGAAGTCCTGGATTCAATCCTCAGCACCACATAAAAATAAAAAATAAAGGCACACTGTCCCTCTACAACTACAAAAAAATTTAAAAAATAAAAAATAAAAAAGAATTCAATCTAATAAAGAAGGATAAAGAGAATAGGAAGTCACCATTATAGCACCAGAGTACTGATTGTTTGGGGTAGATACAATAGATGCAAAATTAACAAGCCCAAGTTTGAGAAGAAACAATTCACTTGCATAATCTCAAATAATTTACATCATTACAAAGGGTGAAATTAGTATATTTTTAGTCAGAGAACTTGGCCAGAATCACTTTACTCCTATTGATTGGATAACTTCACCAGTAATAAGATAAATTGACATCATGTACATCTCAACATGAGACAATGCAAAGAGTACATCACTTCTGGGTACTCTCGTTAAGAATGAGTATTCTGCTTCAATAATATGCTTTGAGAACATATTCAAACCAATTCACATTAAAAGGTATACCTCAAGTTAACTGGCCTATTACTCTTCAAAAGTGTTCAAGTCACCAAAAAAAGTAAAAGTCTGTGCAATATGCAGTGATTCAAGAGATTAAGGGGGCTTAATAGTGAAATGCAGTGCCTGATCCTACATGGGAAATTGGAACAATAACTTGAGACTATTAGTGGAAAAAACTGAGAAATATGAATAAAGCGATAGTTTAATTAAGAGTATTATGACAATCAACATTACTTTTTGTTTTTATAATTATACTATATTATGAAATATTTTACAATTAGGAGACAACTGTAAAAAGGTATATATGGGAACTCATTGTATTTTTTAAATGTTTTTTAAAAATGAGATTATTTCATAGATTAAAATTTAAAAATATAAACATGGCTATTATATAATTTAATAAGAAGTGAGGGCAGTAATATCACTATCTATATACCAATATGATACTTTTTCTGTGCATTTGAATGGATTATGTAAAATTGAAATACAATGTTTTGGGAATTTATCTTTGGAAATAGAACACTGCTCTAAATTATGGAATGGTAAAATGATGTTGTTCTTCAAGGGTAGTGTGTAAATAGCTCTTCTTTGTCTCTTTAGGATTCTTAAGATCTTTCAGTGTTGGTCATTCCAACATGTAGAAAGTATACAAAGAATAGCTTTCAAGAGCATGGGCAGAATTTTTTGATGTGCCTTTGTATCCGATTCGCCAGAATTTTATTGAGGATTTTTGCATCTAGGTTCATCAGAGATATTGGTCTGTAGTTTTCTTTCTTTGAGGTGTAGGATTCATCCCTGGGATGCAAGGATGGTTCAATATACGGAAATCAATAAATGTTATTCACCACATCAATAGACTTAAAAATAAGAACCATATGATCATCTCGATAGACGCAGAAAAAGCATTCGACAAAGTACAGCATCCCTTTATGTTCAAAACATTAGAAAAACTAGGGATAACAGGCACTTACCTCGACATTGTAAAAGCTATCTATGCTAAGCCTCAGGCTAGCATCATTCTCAATGGAGAAAAATTGAAGGCATTCCCCCTAAAATCTGGAACAACACAGGGATGCCCTCTATCACCACTTCTATTCAATATAGTTCTCGAAACACTGGCCAGAGTAACTAGACAGACGAAAGAAATTAAAGGCATAAAAATAGGAAAGGAAGAACTTAAATTATCACTATTTGCAGATGACATGATTCTATACCTAGAAGACCCAAAAGGGTCTACAAAAAAACTACTAGAACTAATAAATGAATTCAGCAAAGTGGCAGGATATAAAATCAACACGCATAAATCAAAGGCATTTCTGTATATCAGCGACAAAACTTCTGAAACGGAAATGAGGAAAAACACTCCATTCACAATATCCTCAAAAAAAATAAAATACTTGGGAATCAACCTAACAAAAGAGGTGAAAGATTTATATAATGAAAACTACAAAACCCTAAAAAGAGAAGTAGAAGAAGATCTTAGAAGATGGAAAAATATACCCTGTTCATGGATAGGCAGAACTAAAATCATCAAAATGGCGATATTACCAAAAGTTCTCTATAGGTTTAATGCAATGCCAATCAAAATCCCAACGGCATTTCTTGTAGAAATAGAGAAAGAAATCATGAAATTCATATGGAAAAATAAAAGACCCAGAATAGCAAAAGCAATTCTAAGCAGGAAGTGCGAATCAGGCTGTATAGCGATACCAGACTTAAAACTATATTACAGAGCAATAATAACAAAAACAGCATGGTACTGGTACCAAAACAGGAGGGTGGACCAATGGTACAGAATAGAGGACACAGAGACTAATCCACAAAGCTACAACTATCTTATATTTGATAAAGGAGCTAAAAGCATGCAATGGAGGGAGGATAGCATCTTCAACAAATGGTGCTGGAAAAACTGGAAATCCATATGCAACAAAATGAAACTGAATCCCCTCCTCTCGCCATGCACAAAAGTTAACTCAAAGTGGATCAAGGAGCTAGATATCAAATCAGAGACTCTGCGTCTGATAGAAGAAAAAGTTGGCTCCGATCTACATATTGTAGGGTTGGGCTCCAAATTCCTTAATAAGACACCCATAGCACAAAAGTTGATAACAAAACTCAACAAATGGGACTTACTTAAACTGAAAAGTTTTCTCTCAGCAAGAGAAACAATAAAAAAGGTAAATAGGGAGCCTACATCATGGGAACAAATTTTTACTCCTCACACTTCAGATAGAGCCCTAATATCCAGAGTATACAAAGAACTCAAAAAATTAAACAATAAGAAAACAAATAACCCAATCAACAAATGGGCCAAAGACCTGAACAGACACTTCTCAGAGGAGGACATACAATCAATCAACAAGTACATGAAAAAATGCTCATCATCTCTAGCAGTGAGAGAAATGCAAATCAAAACCACCCTAAGATACCATCTCACTCCAGTAAGATTGGCAGCCATTATGAAGTCAAACAACAACAAGTGCTGGAGAGGATGTGGGGAAAAGGGTACTCTTGTACATTGCTGGTGGGACTGCAAACTGGTGCGGCCAATCTGGAAAGCAGTATGGAGATTCCTGGGAAAGCTGGGAATGGAACCACCATTTGACCCAGCTATTGCCCTTCTTGGACTATTCCCTGAAGACCTTAAAAGAGCGTACTACAGGGATACTGCTACATCGATGTTCATAGCAGCACAATTCACAATTGCTAGACTGTGGAACCAACCAAGATGCCCTTCAATAGATGAATGGATAAAAAAAATGTGGCATTTATACACCATGGAGTATTACGCAGCACTAAAAAATGACAAAATCATAGAATTTGCAGGGAAATGGATGGCACTAGAGCAGATTATGCTTAGTGAAGCTAGCCAATCCCTAAAAAACAAATACCAAATGTCTTCTTTGATATAATGAGAGCAACTAAGAACAGAGCAGGGAGGAAGAGCAGGAAGAAAAGATTAACATTAAACAGATACATGAGGTGGGATGGAAAGGGAGAGAAAAGGGAAATTGCATGGTAATGGAGGGAGACCCTCATTGTTATACAAAATTACATATAAGAGGTTGTGAGGGGAATGGGAAAATAAACAAGGAGAGAAATGAATTACAGCGGATGGGGTAGAGAGAGAAGATGGGAGGGGAGGGAGGGGGATGGTAGAGGATAGGAAAGGTAGCAGAATACAACAGTTACTAATAGGGCATTATGTAAAAATGTGGATGTGTAACCGATGTGATTCTGCAATCTGTATTTGGGGTAAAATTGGGAGTTCATAATCAACTTGAATCTAATGTATGAAATATGATATGTCAAGAGCTTTATAATGTTTTGAACAACCAATAAAAAAAAAGAGCATGGGCAGAAATAAACACTGCTTGTGCTTGAATTCTGGATAGATCAATTACTAGCTGCATTACTGGGCAAATTCCTTAATCAGCCCATGCCTTAATTTCTTTATCTGTTAATTAGGAGAAGAAAGTTATTTTCCTATCCCTTAAAGTTATTACAAAAGTTACATGTCATAAAATCATCCAAGAATATAGAACAGTGCCTGACATCTAGTAAAGCCCTATCAGCATAGTATTTGCAAAATTTAAAAATGGGATGAAGGTTAAGAAGGACAGAAAATAGAATCTTAGAAATTAAAAATTAGTTTTGGGTGGCTAGTACACATACACGCCTAGTTTTAAAATACTTTACCAAGAAATATACAAACAAGCACAAATTAGCTTCAGCATAAGTACTCACAATGCCAAGTGAGGGAGTGAACCTAGTCAAGTGGTGCTAATCAGGGGATGCTAAGGATAAATCATTTTTTCCATAAATATTATGTATCTGATGAAGCTATCCTCAAGGGTACTTCATCATTTTTAATAAAGACAAATCACATTTTATTTTTGAATGGTTAACAAGTTTTAGTTCTAATAGCAAGCACAAGCATCTGTTTCACTTGACAATACGTCTGAACCAGCAGCTTCTGTAAAGTTTGATAACATCGGCAGTTCTATACACCCACTGTCATTACAAGTATCACTTCACTTGGTGATTTAACCTCAATTCCAAATCTCTCTCTCAATATGTATTTCTACCTAGATAGGCTTCTGATACTCAATTCTACAGATTTAAAGTTCTCAAATTTTGTTCTTGAAATGAATCCTTCACACACCGTCACTAGACCTGTAACTTCAGAGTATTTTAGAAATGTTTTGAACAGAACTCAGTAAGTAAACACTCTTATAAGTTTTACATTTGTTTTTTTTTTTGATGAGAAACACTCTACACACTGACTAGTGCCTGACATTTGGCTAAGTGCTAGGGTTACAATAGCAAGTAGGATGTTATCCTGGGACATAAGGAAGTATAGGGTAGAAGAGGCATACTGAACACTTCATCTACTTTTCACCTTATCAAGGAGGCTAAAATAAATGAAAACTCACCCCCCAAATGCAGCAAGAGCCATGGAGAATAATGAACAAGGTAGATTTATTCAGGAACCAGAGTTAGAGTAATCAAGATGTATATAAAATGTCTGCCCATCCTGGTCAAAATCTGCTTCAATTCAGTAATTGCTATGCATTTTCTCCTTCTTTTTAAGTTGGAATATTTATTGAGCTTACTCTTATTCTGTCATTACAAATATTTAATGAAATGCATTTTTTTCTTTTATTAAAAATTTACTGGTTCTCTCAAATAAGAGTCAAACACATACCTCTGTAGACCTTGCATAAATCACCGAGTGATCCCAAACCTTCATCTGAATATGAACGGATGACTTTGGGATGACAACCCTGGGAGGAGTTAAATATCTTGTACATGCTCCTATGTATGCTTCTGGCTAAAGTACTGGAATGTCCCATGACCATTTTCTGTTCCTACCTTTGATAAAGGTATGTGTTTCAAATGGGGCAGCTACTAGATCGAAGCATACTATCACTATGGATTTTTTTTAATATTTTGGCTTTTATTAGAGTATTCGAGTTATACACAGCAGTTGGGTTCATCCTGACAGGATCACTCATGTGTAAAATTCCATTTCAGTTCATGGTCTCCCCTTTTTCCCTTCCATCCTCCCTACTCTCCCCTGTTCTCTTTCTTCTACTCTGCTAAACTTTCTTTTGCTCATCTATTTATTTATAGTTTGATTGGTTCTTTTTACTTCTGCATAAAGGTGAAATTTACCATGGCAAACTCATATATAATTCATATAATTTTTAAGAGAGAGAGGAGAGAGGAGAGAGAGAGAGAGAGAGAGAGAGAGAGAGAGAGAGAAAGAGAGAGGGGGGAATTTTTTAATATTTATTTTTCAGTTTTTCAGCAGACACAAAATCTTTATTTTATTTTTATGTGGTGCTGAGGATTGAACCCAGCGCCCCACGCATGCCAGGCAAGCACATTACCGCTTGAGCCACATCCCCACCCCTTTATATAAATTTTTAAAGAATTAATTTTGCATTGCCTCCCCTTTCTTATCCCTCCACTCTGCCTTTTCATCTCCTTCTTTACACTGCAGATCTTCTTCCATGTATCTTTATGATACCTATCCTTCCTTACTCCTTTCCTCTAGTTTCCACATGTAAGAGAAAATATTTGACCTTTAAATTTCTGAGTCTGGCTCATTTCACTTAGCATGATGTTTCACATTTCCATCCATTTACCAGAAAATGCCATAATTATTCTTTATGGCTGAGTAAAACTCCATTGTGTTCATATACCACAATCTTTTAATCTGTTCATCTGTGGCCATCTGTGTTGATTCCATAATTTATCTATTTTGAATTGTGCTGCTGTACATATCAAGGTGGCTGTATTGGCTGATTTTAGTTCTTTTGAGAAAATACCAAAGAGTGGAATGGCTGGGTTGTATGGTGGTTCCATTCCCAGTTTTTTTGAGAAATCTCTATACTGCTTTCCAGAGTGGAAAGTGCAATAGTCTACAGTCCCATCAACAATGGTTATACTAGTACAGTTTTCCCAAACATCTTTTTCAACATTTATTATTGTTTGTATTCTTGATCATCACCATTCCTACTAGAGGGAGATGAAATCTTAGTGTAATTTTGATTTGCATTTCTCTGATTGTTAGAGATGTTGAACATTTCTTCATATATTTGTTGTCTATTTGTGTTTCTTCTTTTGAGAAGTTTCTGTTTAGTCCTTTTTGCCTATTTATTGTGTTATTTGTAGTTATAATGCTATTTTTTAAAATTCTTTATATATTCTGGATATTAATTCTCCACTGGATAAGTAGCTGCCCAAGCTTTTCTCCCATTATGTAGGTTCTTTTTCTATGATCTTCATTTATTTTGCTGTGAAAAAACTTTTTAAATTGATGGCATCCCACTTATTGATTCTTGATTTTATTTCTTGCACTTTGGGGGTCTTATTAAGAAAGTTGGTGCCTACACCAATATGATGGAGTGTTGGCCCTGTGTGTTCTTATCGTTTGGAAGGATTCTCCTCTAATTCCAAAATCTTTGATCCATTTTGATCTAATATTTGTTCAGGATAAAGAGTACATATCTTATTTCTCTACATACAGCTATGCAGTTTTCCCAACACTATCTCTTAAAAAAATTGTTTTTCTCTCTATCATATGTTTTTGGCACCTTTGACAAGAATCAGATGGCTGTATGCATGTGGATTTCTCTTTCTGTCTTTTACTCTGTTCCATTGGTCTTCATGTTTATTTTGATGCCAATGCCATGCTGTTTTTATTACTATAGCTTTATAATATAATTTCAGATCAGGATATAATTTCAGATCAGGTATTGTGATGCCTCCTGTATCCCTATTCTGGGTTTCTTATTCCTCCAAATGAATTTAATGATTATTTTTCTAATTCTGTGAAGAATGTCATTGGTATTTTGATGGGGATTGCATCAAATCTATGTATTACTTTTGGTTGTATGGCCCTTTTGACAAAATTAATTCTGCCTGTCCAAGAACATGGGAGGCCTTTCAATTTCTCTAAGGTCTCTTTGATTTCTTTCTTCAGTGTTCTGTAATTTTCATTATACCTCCTTCAATTATTACCTCCTTAATTAAATGAATTCCTAAGTTTTGTTTTTATTTTTTCTTTTTATATTACTGTGATGGGATAGTTTTCCTGATTTCTTCCTTTGTTGAATCTCTGTTGGAGTAAGAAAAGTTATTGATTTATGGATATTGATCTTGTATTCTGCTATTTTACTGAACTCATTTATATGGTCTACAAGTCTTCAAGACATATGTTCCTATCATCAGCAAACAGAAATAGTTTGACTTGCTCTTTTCTAATTTGCATGTCTTTAAATTCCTTCTTTTGCCTGATCTGGATAATGTTTCAAGGACAATATTGAATAGAATAGTAAGAGTGGACAGTCTTGTCTTATTCCTGATTTTAGAAGACATGATTTTAGTTTTTTTTTTTTTTTCCCCTTTCCCATTGAGTACGCTTTTGGCTTTGGGTTTGTCATACATGATTTTTAGGATACTGAAGTAAATTCTTTTCATCCTTTCCTTCCTCAGTATTTTTTAAATGAACGAATACTGGAATTTATCAAAGGTCTTTTCCACATGGCCCAGTGTTTTTTAAATGAACGAATACTGGAATTTATCAAAGGTCTTTTCCACATCTATTGAGATAATCATGTGATTCTTGCCCTTAGTTATCTTTAGATTATAAAGTAAACATATTGATTTGCATAGGTTGAAACAACTTGCATCCCTATGAACCTTGATCATGCTGTATTATTGTCTTGATGTATTTGTGAATGTGGTTTGCTAATATTTTATTGAAGATTTTTTAATATATTTATTGACCAATAGTATTTCTTATTCTGTGAAGTGCCTATTCAGTCCCTTTGCTAACTTGTTAATTGGGTTATTTGGGTTTTTTTTTTTTTTTTTTTGGTGTTAAGTTTTTTTGAATTCTTTACATATCATGGAGACTAATGCTCTATCTGAGGTGCAGATGGCAAAGATTTTCTCCCATTCTGTAGACTATTTGTTCACATTCTTGATTGTTTCCTTTGCTGTGAAAAGTTTTTCTGGTTTGTTACCATCCCATTTATTGATTTTTTTTTAATTTTTTATTGTTGGTTGTTCAAAACATTACAAATTTCTTGACATATCATATTCCACACTTTGATTCAAGTGGGTTATTCTTGATTTTACTTTTTTAGTGCTTTAGGACTCTTGTTGAGGAATTTGGTTCCTAAGTCATCAGATGTGTGCCTATGTTGTCTTTAGTAGGCGCAGGGTCTCTGATCTAATGCCTAGGTCCTGGATCCACTTAGAGTTGAGTTTTGTGTAGGCTAAGAGATTGGGGTTTAATTTTATTTTGCTACATATGGATTTCCAGTTTCCCAAGCACCACGTGTTGAAGAGGCTATCTTTTCTCCAATGCATGATTATGGCACCTTTGTCTAATATGAGATAACTGTATTTATGTGTGTTTGTCTCTGTGTCTTCTATTTTGCACCTTTGGTCTTCAAGTCTGTTTTGGTGCCAATAACATTCTCTTTTTTTACAGTAGCTCTGTAGTATAATTTAAGGTCTGGTATAATTTCTGCTTCACCTTTCTTACTGTGGATTGCTTTGTTTATTCTGGGCCTCTGGTTTTTCCAAATGAATTTCATGACTGCTTTTACTATTTCTATAAAGAACACCATTGGGATTTTAATAGGAATTGTATTAAATATGTATAGCATTTTTGGTAGTCTGACCACTTTAACAATATTAATTCTGCTCATCCAATTATACGAGAGATATTCCATCTTCTTATCCAAGAACTTTCCATTTTCTAAGGTCTTCTTCAATTTCTTTCTTTATTGTGTTGTAGTTTTAATCCAAGAGGTCTTTCACCTCTTCTTTTAGACTGATCCCCCAATTTTTTTCCAGGGTATCGGGAATGTGATTGTTTTCCTATTTTTTCTTTCAGTTGATTCATCACTGATATATATAGGAATGAAATTTATTTATGTGTGTTAATTTTATATCTTGCTATGTAGCTGAATTCATTTATGAGTTCTAGTTTTCTGGTGGATTTTTGGGGGTTTTCTAATATAGAATCAAGTTGTCAGAAAATAGAAATAGTTTGAGTTCTTCTTTTCTCCACAATCTGTTTGTGATGCTTTCAAGTGAATTTCCAATTTGGTTGATTGTTTCATTTCTAGGTTTTCTAATTGGTTTATTTTCAAGGTTTCTATCTCTTTATTGAAATGGTCTTTCATCTCCTGCATTTGCTTTCTTAATTTATTCCTTAGATCATATTTTCATTCATTGATAATTTTCATAATGAGTTTTCTACAGTCTTTCTCCAGGATTTTGTTCACTTCACTATTAGTAGGATCCTTTTTGGGGATTGTAAATTTGGTTGAATATTTGTTTGCCTGTTTTCTCATGGTTTCAGAGGTCCTGGGCTTGTGCATCAAATAAGAAAATGCCTCTTATTTTTTTACACATATCCTTTTATGTGTAATTATCTTATTTGTTTTAGTACTTCTTTTTGAACATATTAGTAAATGGCAATGAATGGGACCTGAGGTTCTCTATTCCTCCTTGTGTGCTGGTTGTTTCTTTGCAGTTTTTGTCTCAGTTCTTTGAGTTGTAGTAACATTGAGGCTAAGGTGCATTAGATCATGTGTGGGGTGTGATTCATTGCTGATTGTTTAAAATGTGACTATCTCTCAGCAGCAGGGTTTCTACTCTGAGATCTTGCAGAGTCCCAATCTCTTTTCAGCCCCTCTTAAAAACAGGGGAGAGCCAGAAATGGTACCAATATCAATAACAGATATTTAGTCTTAAGATAAACATCTGGTGTCTACTTTAACATTTATACAATAAGTGCCACCTATTTAGGAATGGTGGGTGTGAACATTTAACGACAGTACCAATAATTTTTAAAAAATGAACTATATTAGGCATTTGACAGTAGTTGTCTACTATGCTGTCCACTGTATTAATCACAACAACTTAAGTGGGGTGGGAATTACGTAAACTATATAATTTCTATTATTTAGTGAGATTACAATTTCTTAAGTAAGAGAAAAGAGTACCCTCTTTTGAATTGTTTGAAAAAGTGATCATAGGAGAGGCAGGATTACTGTAAAGAAGAAGGAATAAAAAATTAACTGAAGGTAATGAAAAAAAAATAAAGAGGAAGGCATCAGAAATTTTGGCTACTGCTTGGGGAAGAAAATGAAGAAGTTATGATAGGAGGAGATTAAGAACCTAGGTATTAATAAACTAGCAAAGGTAAGATCAAACCAACTTGAACCTGCCTGAGTCTAATTTAGGCTAAATAATTAACACATACAGGAGAGAGCTATTAATGTGTAAGTAAATCAATCAATCTATAAATCTATATCTCCAAACCTATCCATGCAGTGTGACCATACACAACCATATATGCACAATCACATACACACAAAATCATACATAATGAAAAAAGTAAATAATAATACAATATGATGAAATGATGTTTGAAACAATTGAAAATAACATTAACATTTAAAAAGATAAAAACGGAAATATGGAAGTAAATGTAAATAAAACAAAGAAAAACTGAAAATGAATAAAATTTAAAAATCTTAATGAGAGATAGAGGTCTAGCTTTGGTTGCAGTGGTCAAATCTATGGGCAGGAGTGAATTTCTATTTTTTATATTTATTTTTAGCTCTGCATTTTTGACCAGTCTTTGTGTTCCTTTCCTAGTTGGAGACCTGGTGTGGTAGATCTCAGCCTCTAGTCTCCCAGTATCGGGTGAGTGAAACTGGGGAGTGCTATGGGTAGTCCTGTAGTTGGAGTTAATGTTGAGTTCTAGATTGGAGCTTCCTGTTTGGGGGGATTGCACTTTAATGGGTTTTATAACTCTGTTGGTGAGTATTTGAGATTTGGACCCTTATTGGTGTGGCATGGCCAATCTTTGCTGGATTTCTGACCCTCTGGGGCTTCTGATAAAATGCCATTTGGGGTGTAGGTACTGGTTAAGTTTCACCTTCACCTGCATGGATGCACTTCTATGGTAAGCAGTGAGCTTGTTCCCAGTAGCCCTTATGGGTTGCCAACAATTATGGGAGTTTTCTCCATTGGGATCCAGGGGCTGAAAGGACCAGGTAAAATGTTCTTTTTGCCTGTTTCAGCGTCTCTGCTTCAGGCAGCCTCTGCAAAACTTTTTCTGGAGCGGCTGGAAACTACTTCTATGATTTCCCTTCCCTGGTCTCTGCAGCTGTACAAGCTGCGTGGAGCCGGCTTTGAGCGCCCCGCCTACCGGCCTGTTCTGCACTTGCCCCCAGAGGACTTGCCGCTTGGGATTTACCTTCATTGAGACGCTTTCCTAGCAACTCTGTGTGCTTTAAAATCTGTCTTCCTCAGTAGACCACAGGTTTCCCCACGTCAATTTGTCTTTATTTTCAATATTTTTCTCCTCCAGTCTTGGAGAGCTTGTCTGCGGCCTCTGCTCAGCTCTACTGCCCCTGGCGGCGGGAGCAGGCGCGACTACTGTAGCTCTATACATCATTTATTATTATTATTATTATTATTATTATTATTATTATTATTATTATTATTATTATTATTTAACAGTTCAGTATTAAGTTTCAGTGAGGTTCCTTTGTTACTCACCTAGCTGAGGAGCGGTGTTCCCGCTTTGTCAGTCTGGAGCCCAGAGTCTGTGGGCCCCCCCTTCATCTGCGCATGCGCAGTCGTCCTCTGTCGTCACTAACGCCTGGCTCGGGATTTGTGAATGAGTCTGTAGAGCGAAGTTTCCCTTCTGACTTCCACTGGACGTGTATCGTGGGTAAGATTTAAATTTCATTTAATATCTTCTCATTGGACCTTTACAATAACCCGTAAAAATTAAAAAAGCGATTTTATCAGCTCAATTTATTAACAGCGTCTCAAAGGTCATGCTACCTAAAAAAGATGACATAGTGAAAAAATGAGCCAGGCTTTTTAATTCCGCTACTGGCTGAAATCAAACCCATCATCTTAACAGTGACACTGCCCAGCTTTGATTGTCATGAACACACCTAGTAGACGCCCAGGGGAGACAGTGATTAACACAGGGCCTCCTCAAACAAGATAAACTTTAGAAGGGACCACTTCTTGTGGCCATTAGGCTATCGTTGATCTGAGTAGGAGTTATTTAAGTGGAAAAGTACAAATTTGGCTGAAATGGTGTAAAATAAACTGATATGCCATAATGTAGAAATTAGTGAGTCTCTCAACCTGGGTGAAAACCCTCGCCTGATTCAAATTAAGTAAATGTACACATACATGTGCAAATATAAACACATGTGCAAGCACACATGAATGTTCTCCCCTAGGGCAGCAGGTGACATGAGGGTGGATGGCAAAGAAAACTGCTCAGTTGGTTCAGATACTCTCCCTTTCCCTTGATTCATTTGAGAATGACTGGTGTAAGGGATTCTTAGAACCTCTGCTTATAAGGAACAGAAATGGTAGTACACTTGAGAGACATTTTTTGTATTCTTGTCTTTTCATTGAAAGATGCCTGATTGTTTAAATATGGAATAAAAAGGAGAGAGGGAAATATGTGGCAAATTTTATGGGTAACTACTGCATTGGGGATACTGACAAAGGTGGGGTGGCTGAGCCTATGAGAGTGGTGTCTTTAACATCGAAATAAAAACTTGTGCATGAAGATGGAGGCTCCCCCTCCACCCTCACCTTCTAGTGAAGAGTATTAAATGTTTTGAACTCAGCAATTTCTCCTAAACTTTCTCCATACCATCCTCTTTTCCTTCCCCACCAGTCTCCATATCTATTAAGGTCACTACACAGTGGCCACCTTCCTGCTGTTCCTCCCTCACTTTTCAGAAATCAGCCTGCCTGACATTATAGGGCCTGCACTAGTCGTTTTTTCTGTTGCTAATAACACAATACCACAGTCAGCAGAAGGGATGAAGACAAGAGGTTTACTTTGGCTCATAGCTCTCGAGATGAAAGCTCTCAGCGCCTTATCTGGTGATGGAGTTCTTACTGGGACAGGTCATCCCATGGCAAGAGACAGGGAGAATGCATATATCTGTGTTTTCTGGTCTCACTCCTTCTTCACATAAAACCTCTAGGGTCCAGTTATGGAGGTTTTACCCTGCTGATATTACCTAATGCTAACCAACTTCCAAAAGCCCCACCTCCAAATGTGAGGGCTGGATTAAATTCCCTCTCTCTTAGTACCTCACAGTGGGGATAATATTTCAGTGCATGAAGTCTTCCGGGAGCAAACTCAGATCATGTCCTCACCATAGCAGAGCCTCTGCCCAGCAACAGAGGGAGAAGTGGGACACACATTCTTGCTTTGTTTCCCCACCACACAAGGCTGTATGGAAGTATGACATTCATTAAAGGAGTTGTAATATATAACAGATGAGAAAAATCATTGAGACTGTGATAATTGTGGCTTTTCCTGTTATTCAAAAGCAATACTTTGGATGTTTAATGTCTTTGCAGAGAGCTCTCCAATAGCCACACCCTGTTCCCTAACACCACCCCCCCATCTGGGTCCCTATACTAGGAAATACTTCTCTTTACCATCACATTTACTTTTCAACAAACTCTTCCTATAACAAAGATTAATATCTTTCTCAAGAAAAATTCTTCTCCATGTCTCTGATATTCAATCTAAAGGGTACTTACTGGGTAAGTATGGGAGGGGTTACTCTGAAAGTGAGATGTGGACACTGCCAATCTCAATTGCAATTGCATGTGAGTGTAAACTAGCCATGACCCTTCTTGTGGTGTAGGTTATAGAAATGTCTCCCTTTCCTTCTGATTCTTTAGCAGGATCTGTGAATAAATAACACACACACACACACACACACACACACACTCACACACACACACACACACACACACAAGCTTTCTTTACTGAGGGCAAACTTTCTCAGAGATAATAATGCCCCAAACCATTAGAGAACATATGTTTCTCTAACTGTGCCACATTTTATTATTTTCCATGACAACCACTCTCTGATGTGGTATGATGTTATACACCAAAGTTTTAGTTCTTTCCTCTCCTCTCTGTCCCTGCAACTTTTATAATTGGGTCACTTGGGTGCCATTATGGTAAGAAAGAGTCCATTGTGGTAAGAATTCACTTATAGCTAGTATAGAGAAAGATGAATAAGACTTTGAAAGATGATATTTTCTCTAAACAAATTTGAGGTCATTGGCTAAGAGTGATATGAAAGATGATAGGTAAATGGAAGAGAAGAGATTTAGAGGTCATTGGAAATAATCATTCTGGCATATGAGAAAGTGAGCTGATAAGGCCATACTCTCATTCTTTTGAATGATACAAGGGGGTCCAGGTGAAGGTAGTGACTATACATTTTTCATAATAGTTATCTTCACAGCCATGGTCTGGTACAGAAATTGAAAATGCACATGGTCAGGCTAAGCTAATGTTGAAGAGTTTGCGAGGGACTGAGTTACAGACTTCACAGTGGCAGGTAGATAAAGTGGCTACTCAGAGACTGATTGAAATGCTGAGCATATGGGAGATTCTTCAGACAAAGGGGAGAAAAAGTAAGTGTGTTTCATCTTCTTGTTTTTAAAACTGTGCTACTAATATAAATCCTGTTGGCGGAGCCTCCTATGGATATTCACATTGATTTGCAGGCTACCACCTCCTCAACTTCTGTGTTACAATGAAAATTAAATGTGGGATCCAGGTTAATCTTCTTACTACTACAACATTCCAATTAAGAATCTCTTATTTTACAAAAATCTGGTCTTCCCAATGTCTTTTCAATATGCTCTATTTCTATTACTTTTTACTTTTAGAACGCTCACACGGATTTTCAGTAGATCATTCTAGCTAAAATAACGATTGTGTCTATTACATGTGTCACTTTAAATAAGGAAAGATAGTTGGCTCTGACTCTTCAGGGGAAATAAATCATTAATATTAAGCCTTCCATTCTGATTTACTAGAGGGGAGGGATAATGAGAGACAGATTCTATGCTGACAGACAGGAGATGGATGTAGAGACCAGAAGATGTCAAAGCCGTGGTCCTATATTGGGTCTTTGCAGTTGCTGCCACATCCTCCAACTGATGATGAGTATCAGAAACTTAACCTAGTTCTATAGGCCCCTCTGTACAAATGCCCAGGGAGAACAACATGGCACATGTGTAGCTAGCTATAATCCATAAACTTGTTAAAAGTGTTTTGTTAGATCACACCAGTCCTAAAGAGAAAGCATGTGTTCTTTATATTTTTCTCTGGAATTGAAAATGTTGCCTTGGGGGTTCCTTGTCATTTCTGTCTTTTTCCATAGACATAATGAATTGGAATAATATTCTTTATTATAATTTTTAATAAGTAGCAGTGTTAAAGAGCACTTAATTTAGATGAACCATGCTAGAAGGCTAGGAGAAATGAAATACCTTATAAATTACTGAAATTATCCTATGGAAAACAAAATTTTATTAAGTTCCTTGGAGGTCTGGAAAGTCTGTATATGCTCTGTATCGGCTTCTTTTGAAATCTTACCTACTCTTCAAGATCCACTTACAAGATGACTTTCTGCATTCCATATAAATTTCCCCCACCCAAATACAGTCCCTTTTTTCATTAAAGTGGGTGACACTTGGTGTTTTGTGAAGCTAATATAGTTTGTTATGAAGTATTTATTTTTCTAAATATTTTATGTCTCTGTGAAATTGTTATGTAGCTTATAGTGAAATTTACAAATATATACATAAAATTAATACTACTATTATTTTACTGTGAATAAAGATTTTTATGCCTTTTGTATTTTAATCCTTGCTATAACTGTATGTGTAGATATTATTTTGGAGACTATATCATTATGCCCTAATTTATCTTATTACTTTAATATAGACTACTTAGTCATGGGTTGTTCCCATGGATCCAAAATGTAGTAGATTTGTGTCTTTATGCAAGTAGCCTAGTTTCTTTGAACTTAATGTTCCTCATTTGTAGAGGTATAATAATATTTGCATCAAATAATTTCCATACATATGTATTCATATGATTTATCATTGTTGTAACACTTGAAAGTTTGTTTATGATATGCCACATAAGATGCCTGCAAGTGAATTAGTCATACAATATCTAGGGACTTCTGGGGCACCACTTGAAATGTTTTTTCTCCATGTGTATTGGGAATCTGTTGATGTTCAAAGTAATGGGAAAGTTGTGACTCTCAAATGCTTGGTCCTTGACTATTAGCATGTAGGGCACAAGCCAAAACATAGTGTAAAATCTTTTAGACTTGTACCTTTCTCATTGTGAGGAAGAAGAAATCCCATAGCCTGAGACATTATCAAACACAAAACACAGCCTTCACACAAATTAGCAAATGTACATGAACATGATAGAGTCAAATGCTGTGCAAATAGGCACAAATATTATTAATCATGAAAAAACATCACCATTAAAAATATCAATATAGACACTCATTTCATATGTGTGCCTGCTCCATGGCACAAAATAAATGGTAGATTTTCATAAAATAACAAATCGATACTTTTAGGCAAATGTAGGAAAAGCAAATAATGATCTTTCCAGATTTCTCTGTTCACCAAAGAGAATGAGAAAAACTTAGAGATATTACACAAACAATGCTGACTGTTAAGGGGTATTGTGTCTCCCACTGTGCGCATTTTAACCTCTTTAATCATTGTTGAAAGAAGAAC
Organism: Marmota flaviventris; assembly: GCF_047511675.1. NCBI lineage: Eukaryota > Metazoa > Chordata > Mammalia > Rodentia > Sciuridae > Marmota > Marmota flaviventris. Next base: position 25,303,079 of record NC_092509.1, on the reverse strand, counting down.
AGCATGTCAAGGTACAGGGTCTGGAGACTCCAGTTAAATACCATGGGTGTGACTGATGAGCAATACCTTGGCATTGTTTGGGTATCAGACTCATTAAAATCATTTGCAGGAAGAAAAAGATGCTGTTGCACTTAGAGTGACAAAAACATCTGCTACTGGCAGTTTGACAGAGAGTGCCGAGGAAGATAGATTTTGCAGAGGCTGGCTTATTTTGGAAAGCAGCAGGTCACCACTGGTATTGATTGAGATGGTCGTCTATATTCATATGATCAGTATCATGTCTCAGGAAAAATATTTTATTTGATAGATTTGGTATTCCCCTGGTCTGAAACCACAAGACTTTAATAATTTTAGGAAGGATGGCAAAAATTACTGTCAACATAACCACAAAATTATTGCCAAATATGGCATTCTATGAGAAATTTAAGTAATTCCATAACATATTTTGAAGTCAAGAAAAACTACAATGTTATAGCTAGAAGCATATAGGTATGTTGGTAAGCAAACAATATATTTGCCAACAAATGTCCTCATATTAATGAAGGATTGGAAAGAAAGAAGTAGGAATAGAGAAAAAGCTCAAGGCATTTGGCCCAGATAGCATTTGGCTCCTGGGTCTTCCTCTATTCAGCTGCATTACCTGGGTGATGTGGTTTGGGGAACATACTCCTTATATTTTTGGACGGTCATGCATAAAATGAATGCAGGGGTACTCATCTCACAGCATTACTGAGAAAGAGATGCCTTGGGTGATCATCACAGTGCCTGCTCCACGGCACAGAATAAATGGTAGATTTTCATTCTTTATCATGATTTTAGTTGGAAATTCACTAGGAGTTCACATTAACTTTCTGGCTTTCAATACTAAGTAGAGATTACCTTAATGATACCCTGAGAATAAGGGTCACTAGGGATGATTCCCTAATGTATTGGATAACAATCTCCATTTGTAATAAAGAGAGACGTGTTCCTGACCTAACTTACTTTTATGAACCTTGATGATTTCATTATACTTTTGGATGAGCTAAGTGTTCTTCTGTGTCCTCTTAGAAAACAGAAACAGTTGAAACATTCACTTGTAGTTAAATGATATGGTTTTATTATCAGAAATTAGGGGTAGCTTTAAGAGGGAACTGGCACTTCTACATAATTACTGTTAGAAATAATTATTTAAAATGAAGTATTCCAAGGTCAAAATTATTTTGGGTAAGTATGCTTCAGCTTGGAGTTAACAACTCCACAGAACAAATCAATCAGTTCAATTACCTAGGAGTACTTTGGGTAACCTGTTTATTTTAAAGGATTCAATCTGGACAGGCCATTATTGGAAGTTACATGTTCTCTAGGTACTTCACTCAAAGTGGGAGATTAGTTACACTTTCACACTTTTCAAGTTAACATTATTGCAACCTTGCCTTAAGGGAAGTGAAATCTCGAAGCCTCAATTGCTCCTGTGTCGTTTTGTGGGGGTGAACTCAGAACTCCTGTCTGAGAAGTCTAGACCCTGCTCAACAATAGTACTTCAACTCTGTACTCTGATGGGTTGCTTAGCAGGCATTCAGTCCTTAGATGGCTGTTGGTAAAATCAGGCACAGATTCTGTTAATTGGTGGAACACATGACCATATTCTAGAGGTAATATCTACTATGTGTATTTTTTCTAATAATGTTCATGGAAAACCATGAAAACAGAGGAAGGATAAAGGCAATAGAGGGAAGGGGAGAGAGGAGGGACAGAGAAAGAGAGGAATGTGCAGTAAATCTGACCCCATCATCCTGTGTACATAGATGGATATACCATAGTGAATTTCAACTTTATGTATGTCTATAAAGCACTAATTAAAATGATAAATAAATAGAAGAAAGACTAGTAAAGTAGAGGAAAGGGAATAGGGGGAGGGAGGCAGGGAGGGAAAGGGTAAGTTAGGGAACTGAACTGGAGCCAATTATATTCCATATTTTTATTATTATGTCAAAATTAACTTCAATTTTATATATAACTCTAATGCACTAATAAAACTGTAAAGTAAAACCAATAAAAGAATGTTTATAAAAACATTTGTAGAGTAATTTATTTCTTTAGGCACTTTAAATCTTATCACTTAGTGAAATCAGACTATCAAAAATATACAATGTGTATATGTATAGTCAAAAAGTTCAGATTCTTGATATCAGGCAAGTTACACTTGTTATTCTACAGTACTTTTGGAGGTTAGTTATAGAGCATGGCCTTTATTTAAGTTAAAGTTTTAAGAACAGATTAATTAATCTGAACAACTTACACATATTTTTCTTTTTCTTTTTTTTTTAACTGACAAACAGAATGTTTTATTCTTTTAATTACATATTTGATTTTCCTTTATTGCATTTCATGGTTAAAATGCAGGCTAGGGTTACAAACCTGCATCTCCAGAAGGTCATCGTTATTAGTTTGTTAGGGTTCTGACCAATAATAGGAGATCTATTTTTTTTAATTAGTTGCTCATGACAATACAATGATCTTGACACATCATATAATTTTTCTATTGACAAAACTGCATCATATGACTGATGATATATTCTTCTTCGTTTTGGTATTAAAACTCAAAAGAAAGTTTGTTTTATGATATTGCTTGAATAAAACCTACTGTGAGTTCACATAAACTTGGTAACTTTTAATACCAAATACAGACTACCTTAATGATACCTTGAGAATCAGGGTCAGTAGGAATTATTTCCTAAAATAACAGATAATAATTCCATTTTTAATAAGGAGAGATGTGTTCCTGCCCCACCTTAAGTTTTACAAGATTTATGGCATATTCAAATGATCTTATATCAATTTTCATTTTATTTTTTCTACCTGTTTCCCTTTGTTTAAATGTCTTTAAATATTCTTTGTGATGGTTAATCTGTACTGTCAACTTGATGGGATTAAGAGATGTCTAGGATAAAGAGAGTCCGGGGTGTGTCGATAAGAGTGGTTCCAGAGATAATTGGCATGTGATACAGGAAACTGAAAAGGGAAACCCACTCAGGATCTGGGCAGCCCGGTCCAATTGGCTGATGGAACTGGAAGAACAAAAAGCAGAAGAAGGAGGAAGCTGCAGTGGATGCCAGCCTAATTTAGCTCCTTCATGCTCCCAAAGTGGAGTCTAGCGAATGCTTTCTCCCAAAATGGAGAAACCCACGGAGTTTCCAGGCTTTCAGTATCACACCAGGATTGCACCACTGATCTCTCTTGTTCTGAAGTTTCAGCTCTTGGACTAACTGAGCAACTGTTGGTTCCTTAAGTGTTCCAAACTGCAGATGGCCATGCTGAATTATACAGCCTCTGATTGTGCAGGCCAATCTAATAAATCTTTTATAATCATGAGTATCTGTATATATATGTATGCAAATGTATATTTATATACTGTTGTTTCTGTGCAACCAAGGAACCCTGACAATTACATCCTTGTTACTTCCTTGTACCATACACAGTTTACATAAGCAATGTCAGGGTTGCCATGAAAATGAAGGCTCTGATCTCTTTCAAAGACAGGATGGGGGGTGCATCATTGATTTATAGCCCTAGAATCCATTTCTGTCCATGAAGAGACCACACTTTTTCTGTGCAAGCTTCTTAGAAACACTACTAAAGCATGGTAGCAGTACTACTGCTGGGCCATTATGACCAGACATAGGTAACTCTAGAGAGCAACTTTGGCTCAAGCATTCCCAGTCATCCGGACTCAACCTGTGTGATACATTTCCTGCTCAATCTTCCCTCTCTTCTACAACATAATGGGCTGGAGGTTCTGATTGCCTACTCAGGCTTGCTCCCTTTGCCTCCACATGAGTTTCTCCCAATACATTCTCTGCACACCTACTGTTCTTTTTACTGTCTACTTCTTGAATTAACAGGTAATATCAAGAGCAGTCTGAGAAAATAGGCATTAAGATGGTGCTGGAGAATTAGTTGACTTGCTGCCCAGGTAGCAAAAGATCATTTGAGTATTTATATTGATGCAGATAGCTACTAGTTAAAGATTTCATGACTGATACCTTGGGAAACTAAGGGAAGAGCCCTTGCGGGTTGAATGATTCAAGTGCTGGCTGACTGGCACATTTGAAATATAAGGGGAGAGCAATTCTCATTAGAACAGAAAACCTGGCAGGCTATTGCTAAATAATATTGACCCCATAGAGGAATCATGAGAAATTATATACTATTATTTATAGAATATTAACAAATAGAGGCTAATAGGAAAAACTAAGGGGACTTTTAATAGTTTAGGTAGAAACCCTCAGCTCTTTCAATAGAAGAACAGGAAAAAATGAAAAGCAAACAGGTATTAATAGTAAACTTCCAAAGATGTTAAGCAAGGCAGGTCTGTAATGCTAACATTAGGATCCAGGTAGTGAAAATACAATAATCAATACCCTGAAAATAGAGTAATGTGAAGGTATTCCTGGGGATTTTTATTCTGCAGAAGTGACTCATTTCTTCATAGATGGAGATATCACTTTCTGCTGTGGATTGATAAGCAGAGGACTTTCCTATAGGAAAATGACTCCTCATAGCTATCCCCCAGTAAGGTATTCAATTGGATTTCCTCAAAATTTCTTCTGTATGTTGAAGTCCCAATGCCCATGCTTCTGCATTCTGAGATAGGGCCTTTAAAGAGAGATTAAAATTTAGTGAGATCATAAGGGTGGGGCTCTGATTTAACCAGACTGGGAGCTTTACAAGAAGAGGAAGAGATGTGCATATGTATATGTATATGCAGAGAGGTGAGGCTATACAGTGACACTCAGCAAAACAATTACCATCTGCCAGTCTCTTCTGCCAGAGGAGAAGCCTCAGGAAAAATAAAACCCATGAACACCTTGATCTTGAAATTCAAAATTCCTGAATTGTGGAAAATAATTATTTTCTTTTTCGCATTTTTGTTTTCATTCTATTTTTTATTTTTCCACCTTTTTTATGGATGCATTGCAATTGCACATAATGGTGGGATACGTTATTACATATTCATCCACACACACCATGTAATAATATAATTTGGCAAAAATTTCTCTCCTCTTTCCCTTCCCTGATCTCATTCCTCTGTTCTACTAATCTCCTTTTAATTTTCATGAGATTCCCCTCACCTTTCTTTTCTTTTACCTCTCTAGCTTCCAAATGTTAGAGAAAGCATGTGACCCTTGACCTTCTTCTTTTTTATTTTTATCTTGTAAGCTATCTATTCCATGATATTTTGTTATGGCAGCCATAGCAAACACACCCTGGTCTCCTGACTTCCAGGCCCACCACGAGGGCTACATCCTAACATAATATGACTGAGAAGAGCAAAAAAATCATTGCTTTGGATATACTTTCTTGGGGCATGATTTAATATTTTGGCAAGTGTCTCAGGATTTCAGTCAAACTCTCTGCTAGGGTGATATGTTAATCAGCTTTCCACCAGGGTGACCAAAAGTACCTGACAAGAACAACTTAGAGGAGGAAAAATTTACTTTGAGCTCATTATTTCAGAGCTTTTGTCCATAGTCAGAAAACTCCAATGCTGTGGGCCCAAGGTGAGGCCCAACATCGTGGCAGGAAGGCATGCCCTTCTGGTCCATGCCTCCAGTGACCCACCTCCTCCAGTCATACCTCACCTGCCTATAGTCACCAACCAGTTAGTCTGTTTAACTACAACGGACTGATTAGGTCACAACCCTTGCAACGCAGTCATTTCACCTCTGAACATTCCTACATTAACACGGAAAGATGGAAGACTTCTCATATTTAAACCATAACAGGTGGTTCTTAGAAGCATGGAGAAAATAAAGGCCATTACTGAGATAGTTGGATATGCTTAAGTTGCCATGAAGAAGACTGGAGAAAGGTAGAGTGATGCTGAATAAAGTGAGTGTCCTGGAATGGATGTGTTATGAGTGGACAGAAGATCTGTCAGAGGATTATGTATCATGAGAGAAACAAAAAGACACAACATTCCCCAGGGCCCTCAAGGATATGCTGGTGAATAGGGAAGCAAAATCACTAAAATCTCATCCATGTTTGTTTTCTGTAGAACATGCCTGAAGATAGTGGATGCAGTCGCAGGCTGGGTTCATTAACAGCCATGGCTATGTTGCCTCACCCCCACCTCCATTGGGTCCATAGTCTTATCAGTTGATCATTTCACCATTGGACACGTAAACACAATACACTCAGCAATTCAAGTAACCCCTGTGTTGTTTCCCACCATAGACAAACTTTAAACCTCTGAGACTTAGCCCCTACCCAACCTAAGATAGTAAATTCATAAAAAAAAATTGTTAAATGAAGATTACTTCCAACATCAAAGAACTCCATGATGCAGTGGTGATGGTTCTTAACCTATCTCCATTTAAATTTGCCAATTTTGCCTCTGCTGAAACTACACAGGTCTTGAAGAATGCCAGAAGACTACTGGAATCTTAAGTAGTAGCTTTGGTTATAGTTGCTATGAGTGGTCAGAGCAGATGAATAAGACCTCCAATGCATGACATGAGTTTATGGATTAAGCGAATGTATTATTTTTTGTTCTTTTGAAATAGGATAAAACATTATTTCCACTCACATGGAATAGTCAACAATATTTATTTAGTTTACCTCGGGCTAAGTTAATACTCTTTTCCTCTGTTGTAACATTGTACAAAAAAAATCAGGACCACCCAACCATCTCACAAAGTATATTGATTCCCTACATCTATAACATCATGCTTATTAGGCAGGATATGAAAGAGATGGATAGTACTCCTGAGGCCTTAGAAAGAGAGATGTTCTGTAGCAGGCAGGTAATAAATGCTATGAAGAATCAAGAACCTGTCATTTCAGTAAAGTTTTCAGCAGTCCAGTAATATGGAGGCTTATCAAAGTATTCACACAAAAGCAAGAAACAAATTGGTACCCATTGTAATTTCTATCCCAACAAAAGGGAAACAGAGGGGCTACCTGACTTTATGTTCTGAAGACCTCACATTCTGCACCTAGGAATATTGCTCTCATCCCTGAATTGAGTGAAGTGAAATACAGTTTTGTGGACCTTGAAATAGTAAGGGGCCCTTGAGCAGCTCCGACGTGTTCTGAACCAGCACTGCCACTAGGACCATATAATCCTTAATCCTTAGCATTGGGACTATCCTTGGTGTAAAGATCACATGTGGGGCTTATAGAAGGCCCTAGTGGGTGGGCTCAAGGGGTCTTGAATAAGGTTATGTTACTACTAAGAACTAACCTAGTTATATTGGGGAAATTATACACCCTTTGAGAGACAACTCTTAAATATTCCTGGGCTTGAGAAAGAAAGTTTGCTCAGAGGAAAACAAGTGATCACTGAACTTTAATTGTACATTATAAATTGTATCCTTTGGACATGTAAGGATACAAAATTAGTTGACTCCAGTAAATGAGGTAAATCATAATTTGATATCAAATCTGATTGGGACTTAAGCAGATGAGAAACCCAAAAGCTGTGTTAGCAAGTAACCCAGACCTATTTAGCAGTCACCATAATTTTGTTTTGTTGATATATTAAGTATTTTTTTTCTGTCTGGATGTAGCAAACCAGGGTGATAGTTCAAGATTTTTCACAATTTTTTATTGGTTCTTTTTAGTTAGACATGCCAATAAGATCCATTTGATATAATTATACAAGCATGGAATATATCTTATTCTAATTAGTAACCAATTCATGTGGATACACATTATTGTGAGAATCACTACAGTGTATTCATATGTGAACAGAAGAAAATTGTGTTAGATTCATTCTACTCTCTTTCCTATTCATGTCTACCCTCCCTTACCTGCATTCCCCTTTGTCTAATATACTGAATATCTATGTATTCTTCCCCTCTCCCCCCTTATTGAGGGTAAACTTCCACATATCAGTGAAAATATTTCACCTTTGGCTTTGGGGGACTGTCTTATTTCACTTAGCATGATAGTATCCAGATGCATGCACTTACTGGCAAATGTACAAAGTCATTCTTCCTTATGGCTGAGTAATACTCCATTGTGTATATATACCACATTTTCTTTATCCATTTATCTTTTGATGGGCACCTAGATTGGTTTCACAGCTTAGCTACTGTCAATTTAGCTACTATAAGCATTGATGTGGCTGTGTCATGTAGTATGTTGATTTTAAATCCTTTATATATATATATATATATATACTGAGTAGTGGTCTAACTGGTGCAAATGGTGGGTTCATTGCTACTTTTGTGAGGAATCTCCATAATGCTTTCTAGAGTGGTTGTATCAATTTTCAGTCTCACCAGCAAAGTATGAGTGCACCTTTCCCCCCACATCCTCACCAACAATTATTGTTACTTATATTCTTGATAATTGCCATTCTGACCTGAGTGAAATGAAATCTCAGTGTAGTTTTAATTTGCATTTCTCTGATTGCTAGAGATGATGAACACTTTTTCATATATTTGTTGACCATTGAATTTCTTCTTCTGAGGTGTCTGCTCAGTTCCTTTGCCCATTTATTGATTGGGTTATTTGATTTTTGGTGGTAAGTCTTTTGAGTTTTTTATATCTCCTGGAATGTAATGCCCTATCTGTTGTGCAAGTACAAAAAGAATTTTTCCCCTTTCATCCATTCTGTAGGCTCTCTCTTCACATTTTTTATTGTTTACATTGTTGTGAAGAAACTTTTTTGTTTTATGCAATTTCATTTATTGATTCTTGAATTTACTTTTTGCATTTTAAATGTCTTGTTGAGGAAGTTGGTTCCTAAGCCCATGTTGGAATGTTGGGCCTACATTTTCTTCTAGGATGTGCAGAGTTTCTGGTCCAATTTCAAGGCCTTTGATCCACTTTGAGTAGAGCTTTGGGCAAGATGAGAGATAGGGTTTAAATTTCATTCTTTTACATATGGATTTCCAGTTTTCCCAGCACCATTTGTTAAAGAGTCTGTCTTTTCTCCAATGTGTGTTTTTGGCATTTTTGTCTAGTATGAGGTAACTGTATTTTTGTGAGGTTGTCTCTCTATTTCTATTCTTCTCCATTGGTCTTCTGGCCTGCTTTGGTGCCAATACCATGCTGCTTTTGTGACTATAGCTATGCAGTATAACTTAAGGTCTGGTATTGTGATGCCTCCTACTTTGCTTTTCTCACTTAGGATTGCTTTGGCTATTCTGAGCCTCTTGTTTTTCCAGATCAATATTATGGCTGCTTTTTCTATTTCAATGAAGACTGTCATTGGAGTTTTGATGGGAATTGCATTGAATCTGTATAGCACTTTTGGTAGTATGGCCATTTTGACAATATTAATTCTGCCTTCCCAAGAACATGGGAGAACTTTCCATCTTCCAAGGTCTTCCTAAATTTCTGTTTTTAGTGTTCTATATCTTTTCATTGTAGAGGTCTTTCTTTTGTTTAATTGGCTCTCAGGTATTCTATTATTTTTGAGGCTATTGCAGCCCCTGTAATTATCCAGTGTTCCTCCCCTATGTTACACCTTTTAGCTGCCCAGCATTTCCACATCATCAACTGAAGAAGGGGAGAAAAGTTTGAGCTTGGTTTATGGACAGTATGACTTAGCCTATGGGTACAACTTGAAAATAAGAATTTAAAAAGGAACAGTAGCTATCTTATGGCCACACTTAAGATGACCTTGAAAAGTAATAAATGTGGGGGAAAATGCACCTCTAGATAAAGCTTTAGCAGTATAAAGTCAGTAGCTTTATGTGAAACAGGTGGCTTAATGTTAGAAAACACCAGTGAACCTAGCTAACTTATCAGAAAAAAACTGTGAGATGGAAGATAATTAGAGTGACACATAGATAGGCATGTGGAGATACCTTGGAAATATGTCTCCTATGAATTTCCACCGATGAAAGCGTCACTGAACAACCAAGTAGAAGAAGACTGGGACAGTTAACAGTAGTCAGTCTTAGTCATTGACCACTCTGGAAATGGAACTCTGGACACATTAAGGAGGCAGCCACATCAGCAGAGGCTATTTGTGGGTACATATACATGGATTCTCACTGATCAAGACTTATATAACTACTGCTTCCCTGAACATTCTGATGCTTTTAAGAGCAGACATCAGTGCCTTTGACAGCATTGATCATTAAAAAAATCAGCCAGGTACTTGGAGGCAAACAGACTCTCTTGGAAAGACCAATAGTTCTTTATCACAGTAGTAGGTATCTGTTCCATCTATACAGGGACAGGTTTGTCTTTCCTTTCAGGACAGCTCAGCTAATTTCACCATCCAAGATTATGAGGAATGATTGATTCCTAGTCATGGAATCCTGCGCAACACAAAATCACATCAGGAGACTAGCTTTATGCTAAAGGAGGTTCATGGGAAAGCAAATGACCATGAGTTCACTTAATTTTATGTAACTGCTTTTTTCCTATTAATAGAAAATCTATTAATAGCCCTATCATTGCTTTTTAAATCCTTATATAATCTATGCTTAAATATCTCTAAGCAATATTCCTCAGTTAACGGAATTGAAAAGCAGAGGGAAATTGGCAACATTAATGAGACTTGCCATCATAGTTTTGTCAAGACCAAATGAATCAAAAAATTGTTGCCCCAGGCAGACAGGAGACAAACCTGGAAGTGAATTTCCATGTGCAGGTCTTAGGTATAAGTTCTGTGAAGTGGGAATGGGCATATTATCATAAAGAAGGGCATGTCTCATCAAACTCCTAAAGCCAATGAGCCTCCTGGGTTGAGAAGATTTATATGCCTCCCTAATATTGACTTTTACACTGAGGGCTTTGTACTTAATTATTGTACACAAATTACCAGGACAAAAAGCACTATGTGACTTAATTTCAATCTAGGGTTCTGTTGAAAGAACAAAAGTTTCATTTAAGTACACAATGGGTTCTTATTGTTCCTATACAAAGTACTATAATCTCCAGAGATCACCCTTAGTCTGATAAATACATGACATCAATAAAGCAATGATAGGGCTATTAATAGAGTTTCTATTGCATTTCATTTTCACATTCTATTTCCTCCAAGCTATTCTGGAATTTGATGATAGTGCTCTCCGTGGGGGCTTGGTACTGGTATTGCCATGTTAATGAATATATCTAATAAAAGATTACTTCATTGGCATTCTTTAGTTGAATGTCTGAAGGACCCATTCTAAATACTTATTTTTGTCCATATTACTACTAATAATAAAGATATGTAGAATTTATTATAAGACATAAGAAAATGATTCCCTGGAATCTAAAAATTTATGCAAGGAAGAATAAAACAAACACGTTGAATACTTGCTATGTGCCAGGTATCACACTAGGAAATTTCATATGCTGCCATATTGAATTTTCACAACTATTCTATAACGACAGCATTTTCACCAATAGTCTATGTCTTAAACATACACATACACACAGCTCTTAAGAAATTTGCCTGTCCCAATCTCCTGGCTTGATAATAGGTAAGCTTTAATTTAAATTTTAATTAATTATTTCTGACTATAGGTGCTGTATTCTCTCTATGGCACTATATTAACTAAAATGTCATTCAATGAGACCCAAGTTAAAAGGTGAAGCACAAAAATACCTTTTATAGTTCTAGATCAAAAGGAAGATATTATTTTGGTGGGAAAGTCAGGATCTAACTATTCTCACAAACAGATAAAGATAGAAGGTAAAACATGTAATGTGTGGCCTTGGGCCCTAGTGTTCATTAACTGGTCAGGGAATTTTGTTCTTAGCATTTGACAGATGTTTACATTAATTTCTTTTCAGTATTAATTTCTTTTCAGTATTTCTAATTTAGTATTCTTTTAATATTCACTTAATTTCAATATTAAATGTAAAATTTCTTCTTAAGACATCAATAAAAAGTTTGATAGACTATTAGTATGAACACCTACAGGTAGGCAGCTATATTTTGCCCTTAAATTTTTACAATACTTATTTTATCATGTAGAGAGATGATAATTCATACTTTTATCTACCCATCACACCTTCCTATATTTTGGAGTCATTTCAGTATAAATTTCAGACAGATGTTCTGTGAAAATCCCTCTATGTACTAAAACACAAATATTAACTAGAAAGTAATACTTTATAGTTTAATTTTAATGTATAATGTACATGTGATTAAATGTACATATATTGGTTGTATATTCAGTTTCCAAAAATGCATACACTTAAAACAAACTCATACCAAAAATTACATTATTGTAACTGCATAGTTTCCTTATTTTGTGTTCCAGTTTATGTCATATGTCATTCTTTAAAAGCAATCATAATTCTTACTTTTTCCTTATATTTTTCACTAGTTATATGTGACCTCAACATGTTTGAGATTCAACTCAATAGTTGGATAATTTTTATGACTGAGAAGGAATACATTGCATGAATGTAACAAAATATCCTATTTGTGCTATTACAAAATTTTGTCAATCATTAAAGATAATATAAAAAATCCTTTAAAAATCCTTTTGTGCACATATGCTTTCATCATTCCTGAGTTAAACTTAGGGTTTGAATGACTGGGTCACATGTAGGCTGTGTTTCAATTCACAAGAAACTGTCAGGACTCAATTCAAAGTGGTTGTATCATTTTACATTCCTATCAACAATATGTGAACATTCTTTATGCCCCCAAACCTTGCTAATTGGGGGCAGTATAAGTCTCTCTAGTCATTCTGGTAGATGCATACTAGTATTACCTATTGGTCTTAATTTGAATTTTGGTGAAAATTAATGGCATTGAATATTTTGTCACATGCATTCATGTTGGCATACCTTTCTGTTGAGGTATCTGTTCAGTATTTTGACCTCTTTTTGCTTGTTTTAACACCTTTTATTATCCAGTTATAGGAGAAAAGTATATATTGTGGATGCTTGTCCTTGTCAATTTTTGCAAATAGTTTCTTCTGGTCTGTGCTTTGCTATTTATTCTAATAATTTCCTTTGAGGAGAAGTATTTTTATTTTGACAGTTCGCAGTTTACTGTTTCTCTTGTGATTGTTGCTTTCTATGATATACAAAATATTTTATTTTCTTCTATAACATTTATGATTTCATATTTCAAATTTAGGTCTATTGTTGCTTCTTTAATCTGTAGATAAATGTATGTCATTTAATTTCTCAAAAATTTTTAAATGTTTTGTTTTGATTCAGTTTACTACAAGTGGCATATTGAGAAATCAAACAAAACATTGTATATGAGTTGTATTATTTGTTGCTTAATTTCTCAATATGAAGCTTGTATGGTTTCAATATTTTAAAATTTATTGACTTGCTTATAACCTAGTTTTATAATTTATCTTCCTGAAAGTATATTGTATTCTGAAGTTATTGAGTAAAATATTTTAAAAATAAAAATTAGGTAAAGGTGGTTGATAGCACAGTTCTAAGCACTTATGGATTTACTGATGATAGATGGCCATTGTTTTATTGGTTGTTGAGAAAGTGCTGATAAAATGTCAATTATTATTTTCTGGTTCTTTCTTTAATTTTCTCCATTTTTTTGAATTGTAATAATATTTTATTTAACCGAATATACCCAAAATATTTCAACATACACTTTAAAAAACTTATTGAGGTATTTTACATTTTTTTTAACTCTAAGCCTTCGAAATCTGATTTTTTACATTTGCAGCACATTAACAGTTCAAAACTAGCCACACTATAAGTACTCAATAGCTGCATGTGGCTAGCAGCTACTCATTGAACAGCACAGTTCTAGAGGAAGTCACTAGACTAAGCAGGGAAGCAAGAAAAGGGCTGCTGCCCTGAGCCTCTTGGGGATACCCTAAGTTTGAGAAACTCCCTCGCCTCTGTTCCAGTACTAGGAACTCTATGGAATATTTATTTTAAAGTCCTTTATAGAAGCAAACCTCTATGCAAGTAAAATTATGCACAGACACACAATATTAAAACTGAGAATATCAAAATGCTCAAACTGGAGAGAAGTTGGCAGATCCCTCAGAATCATTCCCAGGGTCTGAGAACAGCATGAAAACCACTGTTTTTGAAGATTCTAAAAGTAAACTAAACCACAGCTGAATGTGAGAACCCTCTACACACTTGCATTTCCATTACTTCATATGACCCCTTGTATCACAATCACCTATCAGAGAAGATCAGCCTTGGAAGATCTTACTGACAGAATCCAGGTGTTCTTGCTGGACCATGCTGCCTTAGAAAAACATTTCTGCTTTCAGCCATCACAGATCAAGTTTCCTGCCCAAAGCCCTCCAAAGTGGACTCCATATACAGCTAAAGGACTACTAACATTAATAAGCAAATGAGATAATGGAGCTTTGGCCAATCTAGAGGGATAGACTATTGCTGAGCTACACAGAGCTATTTGAACCTGCTCAGAAAACCTCCAGTACTCAAGAAATGAAACCATTTGAAAAAAAAATTATTGGAACTCATCTAAACATCAGATATACCTGGTGTTGGTTAGCACCTTTAGTACATTGGATATTGATGGTGCCAAGACCAAAACAGTGACTGGATATGATGGGGAGAGAAGATGTTAAGAACAAAAACCTGATTTTGGAGAGGAAAATAAAAGCCTAGTCAGATTCAGTGAAGATGCAAAACCTGGTAAAACAAAATCCTTTTACAAAATATAAATTTATTATGAAAACCTGGAAGAATAATCTGAGAAAGGTAAAGAAAGAGAAAAGGAGCCCAGCAGGAAGGAGACAGGAAGAGGGGGAGAAGAAAAAAGAGAAGAAAATATTGTTAAGCACAGCGAAGGTGCTGAAGCTTACCTGCTCAAATGGCATTAAAACCTTGCTATGTAATCACATCAGAAAACAAAGCATGCTGAAATACAGTGCTCTACCCCATCCACTGGAGTTCTAAGAGGTAAATAAAGACGCTCACTGGGAAGAGGACATGAGGTTGCTTGAAAACCCAACAAAGAAAATTTTAAAAAAAAGGAAAAACACCCCACAGTCTCATTTCCTATATTCACTGCTTTTCCACTACCGCCACCATCACCTCCGCTGTGGCCGCAGCAGCACCTTCAAGGTTTGGCTCTGACCTGTGAAAGGAATGCAGACAAGGCCAGGAGCTAGTATCCACCTGGCCAAGCTGGGGAAGCCTGGCCCTCAGCCCCCAGGGGACCTGCTGTGCATGTGGGCTTTTATTAAACACAGTAATTAGACTAGATGTCAGTGCCCTTCTTCTCTGTCCTCTGCTCTTCTCTCTCTCCTCTTTCCCCTCTCTCAGTCAGGAGACCACCTTTTCCTTCCCTCTCCTACTCCTCCTTTCCTGCTGTCAGATGGATTAATTTTCTCCATTTTCTATTCATGTATTTGAGGTTTTGTTACTGAGCCTACACCTGTTTATGAGTGTTATGTCTTCCCACTTAGTTGACTCTTTTATCATTGTGAAACAATCCTGTTTATCATTATGAAACAATCCTGTTTATCAAGCAATGCACCTTTACTTGAAGACCATCTGAATGATATTAACACAATCACCATGGTATTCTTACACTAATTATCTGAATGAAATTATTGTGTTTGTTCATTTTCTATCTGTCTGTATTTGACATACAGAATTCAATGTCTGAAACAGTAGATTATAGGATTTTGCTAATTTTTTTCTGACAATTTCTGACCTTTAATTAAATTTTTAATCCATTAACATTTAATGTAATTGTTGATGTATTTAATTTAGATCTATCATATCTGCTTGTCCTCTCTTTTTATTCTCTTTTTTGCTAGGTTTGTTCCCTTCTACATTTCAAATTTTTTTAGATTATTGAACATTTTTGTATTCAGTTTTCAATTATATATTCCTATTAACCAATTCCTGTTATACTTTTTAATGGTTGCTTTGGGTTATCTGTATATCTTTATTTATGGTCTTTCTACAGCTGTCATACTAGCTGATTTAAAACATAAAATTTAGGACTAAGAGGATATCTCAGTAGTAGAGTGTTACCCTAGCATACATAAGATCCTCTATTCAATTCCCAATACTGAAAAATATAAAAAAAAAATAAGACATAAAATCTATCTAACTCTAACCTTTGTGGTACTTCATTATATATACTTTGTCTTATATATTATGAATGAATTCAATTATTAGAATATTTAATTTAAGCAATAATTTGTATAATACAGAATTCAGCAGGAATACATACATTTATATATGTCTGTATAAAACAGAATTTAAGAGAAATACATACATTTATATATGTCCACACTAAGATTTTAGCACTTCTAAGTTTTTTTCATTTCTTCATAAATATACGAATTTTTTTTTCTGTATGACTTTTCTTGAGATGGAAGAAATATCAACAATTATTTTATTGAACGTCTTCTGGCAATTAACCCTTAATTTTCTTTCATTGGAAAATATATTTATTTTTGCTTTAGTTTCCAATTGCTTTTTTTAAAATTCTTTATTGTTGGTTGTTCAAAACATTACAAATTTCTTGATATATCATATTTCACACTTTGATTCAAGTGGGTTATGAACTCCCATTTTTACCCCATATACAGATTGCAGAATTACATCAGTTACACTCCATTGATTTACATATTGCCATACTAGTGTCTGTTGTGTTCTGCTGCCTTTCCTATCCTCTACTATCCCCCCTCCCCTCCCCTCTTCTCTCTCTACCCCCTCTACTGTCATTCATTTCTCCCCCTTGTATTATTTTTCCCTTTCCCCTCACTTCCTCTTGTATGTAATTTTGTATAACCCTGAGGGTCTCCTTCCATTTCCATGCAATTTCCCTTCTCTCTCCCTTTCCCTCCCACCTCTCATCCCTGTTTAATGTTAATCTTCTTCTCCTGCTCTTTGTCCCTACTCTGTTCTTAGTTACTCTCCTTATATCAAAGAAGACATTTGGCATTTGTTTTTTAGGGATTGGCTAGCTTCACTTAGCATAATCTGCTCTAATGCCATCCATTTCCCTGCATTCTATGATTTTGTCATTTTTTAATGCAGAGTAATACTCCATTGTGTATAAATGCCACATTTTTTTATCCATTCGTCTATTGAGGGGCATCTAGGTTGGTTCCACAGTCTTGCTATTGTGAATTGTGCTGCTATGAACATCGATGTAGCAGTGTCCCTGTAGCATGCTCTTTTTAGGTCTTTAGGGAATAGACCAAGAAGGGGAATAGCTGGGTCAAATGGTGGCTCCATTCCCAGCTTTCCAAGAAATCTCCATACTGCTTTCCAAATTGGCTGCACCACTTTGCAGTCCCACCAGCAATGTACAAGTGTACCCTTTTCCCCACATCCTCGCCAGCACTTGTTGTTGTTTGACTTCATAATGGCTGCCAATCTTACTGGAGTGAGATGTTATCTTAGGGTGGTTTTGATTTGCATTTCTCTGACAGCTAGAGATGGTGAGCATTTTTCCATGTACTTGTTGATTGACTGTATATCCTCCTCTGAGAAGTGTCTGTTCAGGTCCTTGGCCCATTTGTAGATTGGGTTGTTTGTTTTCTTATTGTCTAATTTTTTGAGTTCTTTGTATACTCTGGATATTAGGGCTCTATCTGAAGTGTGAGGAGTAAAAATTTGTTCCCAGGGTGTAGGCTCCCTATTTACCTCTCTTATTGTTTCTTTTGCTGAGAAAAAACTTTTTAGTTTGAGTAAGTCCCATTTGTTGATTCTAGTTATTAACTTTTGTGCTATGGGTGTCCTATTGAGGAATTTGGAGCCCGACCCCACTGAATGTAGATCGTAGCCAACTTTTTCTTCTATCAGACGGCGTGTCTCTGATTTGATATCAAGCTCCTTGATCCATTTTGAATTCACTTTTGTGCATGGCGAGAGAAAGGGATTCAGTTTCATTTTGTTGCATATGGATTTCCAGTTTTCCCAGCACCATTTGTTGAAGATGCTATCCTTCCTCCATTGCATGCTTTTTGTCACTTTATCAAATATAAGATAGTTGTAGTTTTGTGGATTGGTTTCTGTGTCCTCTATTCTGTACCATTGGTCCACCCGCCTGTTTTGGTACCAGTACTATGCTGTTTTTGTTACTGTTGCTCTGTAGTATAGTTTGAAGTCTGGTATCGCTATACCACCTGATTCACACTTCCTGCTTAGCATTGTTTTTGCTATTCTGGGTCTTTTATTTTTCCATATGAATTTCATGATTGCTTTCTCTATTTCTACAAGAAATGCCGTTGGGATTTTGATTGGCATTGCATTAAACCTATAGAGAACTTTTGGTAATATCGCCATTTTGATGATGTTAGTTCTGCCTATCCATGAACAGGGTATATTTTTCCATCTTCTAAGATCTTCTTCTATTTCTCTCTTTAGGGTTCTGTAGTTTTCATTGTATAAGTCTTTCACCTCTTTTGTTAGGTTGATTCCCAAGTATTTTATTTTTTTTGAAGATATTGTGAATGGAGTGGTTGTCCTCATTTCCATTTCAGAGGATTTGTCGCTGATATACAGGAATGCCTTTGATTTATGCGTGTTGATTTTATATCCTGCCACTTTGCTGAATTCATTTATTAGCTCTAATAGTTTCTTTGTAGAGCCTTTTGGGTCTGCTAGGTATAGAATCATGTCACCTGCAAATAGTGATAATTTAAGTTCTTCTTTTCCTATTTTTATGCCTTTAATTTCTTTCGTCTGTCTAATTGCTCTGGCCAGTGTTTCGAGAACGATGTTGAACAGAAGTGGAGAGAGAGGGCATCCCTGTCTTGTTCCAGATTTTAGAGGGAATGCCTTCAGTTTTTCTCCATTCAGAATGATGCTAGCCTGAGGCTTAGCATAAATTGCTTTTACAATATTGAGGTATGTTCCTGTTATCCCTAGTTTTTCTAGAGTTTTGAACATAAAGGGATGCTGTACTTTGTCGAATGCTTTTTCCGCATCTATCGAGATGATCATATGGTTCTTATTTTTAAGTCTATTGATGTGGTGAATAACATTTATTGATTTCCGTATATTGAACCAGCCTTGCATCCCAGGGATGAATCCTACTTGATCATGGTGCACAATTTTTTTGATATGTTTTTGTATCCAATTCGCCAGAATTTTATTGAGGATTTTTGCATCTAGGTTCATTAGATATATTAGTCTGTAGTTTTCTTTCTTTGAAGTGTCTTTGTCTGGTTTAGGTATCAGGGTGATGTTGGCCTCATCGAATGAATTTGGAAGTTCTCCCTCTTTTTCGATTTCCTGAAGTAGCTTGAAAAGTATTGGTATTAGTTCCTCTTTAAAGGTTTTGTAAAACTCTGCTGTATACCCATCCGGTCCTGGGCTTTTCTTAGTTGGTAGTCTTTTGATGGTTTCTTCTATTTCCTCAATTGATATTGGTCTGTTTAGGTTGTCTATATCCTCCTGACTCAATCTGGGCAGATCATATGACTTAAGAAATTTATCTATGCCTTCACTATCTTCTAATCTATTGGAGTATATTGATTCAAAATAATTTTTTATTATCTTCTGTATTTCTGAAGTGTCTGTTGTGATATTGCCTTTTTCATCCCGTATGCTAGTAGTTTGAGTTCTCTCTCTTCTTCTCTTCGCTAGCATGGCTAAGGGTCTGTCGATTTTGTTTATTTTTTCAAAGAACCAACTTTTAGTTTTGTGAATTTTTTCAATTGTTTCTTTTGTTTCGATTTCATTAATTTCAGCTCTGATTTTAATTATTTCTTGCCTTCTACTTCTTTTGCTGTTGTTTTGCTCTTCTTTTTCTAGGATTTTGAGATGAAGTATGAGATCATTTATTTGTTGGTTTTTTTCTTTTTTTAAGGAATGAACTCCAAGCAATGAATTTTCCTCTTAGAACTGCTTTCAATGTGTCCCATAGATTCTGATATGTTGTGTCTGTGTTTTCATTTTTCTCTAAGAATTTTTAAATTTCCTCCTTGATGTCTTCTATAAACCATTTATCATTCAGTAACCTATTGTTCATTCTCCAAGTGATGTATGCTTTTTCCTTCCTTCTTTTATCGTTGATTTTCAGTTTCATTCCATTATGATCAGATAAGATGCATGGTATTATCTCTACTCCTTTATATTGTCTAAGAGTTTCCCTGTGACATAATATATGATCTATTTTTGAGAAGGATCCATGTGCTGCTGAGAAAAAAGTGTAACTGCTTGATGTTGGGTGGTATATTCTATATATGTCAATTAAGTCTAGGTTATTAATTGTGTTATTGAGTTCTATAGTTTCCTTATTCAACTTTTGTTTGGAAGATCTGTCCAGTGGCGAGAGAGGTGTGTTGAAGTCTCCCATGATTATTGTATGGTGGTCTATTAGACTCTTGAACTTCAGAAGAGTTTGTTTGATGAACATAGCTGCACCATAGTTTGGGGCATATATATATTTATGATTGTTATGTCTTGTTGGTGTATGGTTCCCTTAATCAGTATGTAGTGTACCTCTTTATCCCTTTTGATTAACTTTGGCTTGAAATCTATTTTATTTGATATGAGTATGGACACTCCTGCTTGTTTCCAAAGTCCATATGAGTGATATGATTTTTCCCAACCTTTCACCTTCAGCCTATGTATGTCTTTTCCTATCAAATGCGTCTCCTGTAGGCAGCATATTGTTGGGTCTTGTTTGGAATCCATTCTACTAGCCTGTGTCTCTTAATTGGGGAGTTTAAGCCATTAACATTTAGGGTTATTATTGAGATATGGGTTGTTCTTCCAGCCATATTTGTTTATTTCTGTTACTAAACATGGTTTGTTTTCCTCTTTGATTATTTCCCCCCCTTTACTGTCCTACCTCCCACTGTTGGTTTTCATTGTTATTTTCCATTTCCTCCTCCTGTAATGTTTTGCCGAGGATGTTTTGAAGAGATGATTTTCTAGCTGCAAATTCTTTAAACTTTTGTTTATCGTGGAAGGTTTTAATTTCATCTTCCATCCTGAAGCTTAATTTCGCTGGATACACAATTCTTGGTTGTAACCCATTTTCTTTCAGTGTTTGAAATATGTTATTCCAGGATCTTCTAGCTTTCAGAGTTTGTGTTGAAAGATCAGCTGTTATCCTGATTGGCTTACCCCTAAATGTAATCTGCTTCCTTTCTCTTGTAGCTTTTAAAATTCTCTCCTTATTCTGTATGTTGGGCATCTTCATTATAATGTGTCTAGGTGTGGATCTCTTATGATTTTGCACATTTGGCATCCTGTAGGCTTCTAGGATTTGGGATTCCGTCTCATTCTTCAAGTCTGGGAAGTTTTCTTGTATTATTTCATTGAATAGATTGCTCATTCCTTTGGTTTGGAGTTCTGTACCTTCCTGTATCCCAATGACTCTTAAGTTTGGTCTCTTAATGTTATCCCATATTTCTTGGTTTCTCTTAATGTTATCCCATATTTCTGCTCATGGTTTCTTAACAGTCTTGCTGAGCTGTCTATGTTCTTTTCAAGTTGAACTACTTTGTCTTCATTGTCTGATGTTCTATCTTCTAAGTGTTCTACTCTGCTGGTAGTATTCTCCATTGAGTTTTTAAGTTGGTTTATTGCTTCCTGCATTTCTAGGATTTCTGTTTGTTTGTTTTTTATAACCTCTATCTCCCTGTATAGTTGATCCTTTGCTTCCTGGATTTGTTTGTGTAATTCATTTTTGACGTGATCTTTCATTGTCTGATTTTGCTGTCTAATGTCTCCCTTGATACTCCAGATCATCTGGATCATGTATATCCTGAATTCTTTATCTGACATTCCATCTGCTGCAGCTGTTACCTCTTCTAAAGTTGATTTGACCTGCATTGCTTGTGGTCCTTTCTTTCCTTGTCTTTTCATACTGCTTGCATTTCTTTCTGCTTGGTGAAACTGTTGTGTTTTTGAAATGTTTTTTTTTTCTGCCTATATATTTATATTGCTCTTGTATAGTTGAAAAGTCTCCCTTGCAGGGTCGGGCGGCGGTCTGCCTACCATGCAGGCGTGGGCGGCGGCTCTCCTCTCTCCTTACTCAAATTGGGGTGTCGTGACTACCACGCCGGCAGGTCACTGGGCCTGTTCCGGGCACGGGCGGCGGCTCTGTTCTGCCCCTACTCCAATTGGGGTGACGAGTGTACCATGCCGGCAGCCACCGGGCCTGATCCGCCGGTCGGTTGCAGGTCTCCCAGCCTGCAGGCGTGGGCGGCGGCTCTGCTCTGCCCCTACTCCAAATGGGGTGACGTGTCTGTCACACCGGCAGGCCACTGGGCCTCTCCCGCTGGTCCGTCGCAGGTCTGCCCACCTTTCGGGCACGGGTGGCGGCTCTGCTCTGCCCCTACTCCAATTGGAGTGTCGTGACTACCACGCCGGCAGGTCACTGGGCCTGTTCCTGGCACGGGCAGCGACTCTGCTCTGCCCCTACTCCAATTGGGGTGACGTGTGTACCACGCTGGCAGGCTCCTGGGCCTGATCCGCCAGTCTGTCGCAGGTCTGCCTACCTTGCAGGCGCGGGCGGCGGCTCTGCCCTGCCCCTCCTACCACGCCTGCGGACCGCTGGGCCTGATCTGCAGGTTGGTCGCAGATCTGCTCACCCTGCGGGCATGGGTGGCGGTTCCGCTCCGCCCCCACTCCAATTGGGGTCACGTGACCACCACACTGGCGGGGCCTGATCCGGGCGCGGGCAAAGGCTCTGCTCTGCCCCTACTCCAGTTGGGGTGATGTGTGTACCACGCCGGCAGGCTCCTGGGACTGACCCGCCAGTCTGTCGCAGGTCTGCTTACCTTGCAGGTGCGGGCAGCGGCTCTGCCCTGCCCCTCCTACCACGCCCGTGTTCCACTGGGTCGCGGGTCTGCCCACCTTGCGGGTGCGGGTGGCGGCTCCTCTCCGCCCCCCCTCTCCAATTAGGGTCACGCGATCACCACGCCGGCGAGCCGCTGGGCCTGCTCCGGGCACAGGCGGCGGCCCGGCTCCTCCCCTCTGGCTCAACGACAAATCGAGAGAGACTCGGGTGTCTGTGCCTCACCCCCCCTACCAGGAGACCAACTGTTTCTGTCGCCGCTGGTATTGATGAAGTTCTCTCCTCCGCCGCTTTCTAATGACATCAGATCTCTGCCATGTTGGTATCCTATGCGAATGGCAGCATTTCGTTCCCTTTGCCGGTAACCAAAGCAACGGGTGAGTCCTGACCGGCCCTCAGCAGGACCCGGACCGAGAAGCAGTTTCCGCGGGCTCCTTAGCCCTGGTCCAGGGCAGTTCCAGGAGCCGGAACTTGGCCACTCCGTGCTTGGTGTATGCTCTGATAAGAGCAGGCTCCAAGAAGCAGTTTCCGCGGGCTCCTTAGCCCTGGGCCAGGGCAGTACCGGGAGCCGGAACTCGGCCGCTCCGTGCTCGGTGTATGCTCTGATAAGAGCAGGCTCCAAGAAGCACTCAGGCACTGAGCCTGAGTAATCTGTCTGCAAGCCGCAGGCGAATGGCAGCCTGAAATTACCTGTTCTATGGCTGAATGAGCTGCGGTCAGTCGAAAACAGGGATGGTGACGTCAGCTCTCCAAGATGGTGGCTGCTGGCCTCCTCTGTGGTCTGACCGGTGTGGAGAAACGAAATGGACGGCTTCATTCCCCCATCTCGAACCCAGAATTCAGCACTGAGTACGGTGCTTGCACGGCTGGCAGAAACTGCAGCACTGTATCCCTGCGCCGCTATCTCCTCATTTCCCAGCGTGCGCTGCAGACTCTGTGGGGCGATTTGCTGAATAAGCACTGTTACCCTCCGTGCGACAAATCTCTCGCGTTTGAGTCCCCGTAGCTGATCCTCGTGCGGTGGAAATCCTTCCTCCAGGTTCCGGAGCACCCCACTATTGCTGGAAATTCCTAACAAGATAGCCTTTAGCCGTCCTGACTCTTCATACTCCCACACAGTGACGCAGCACACGGGGGCAATGCACTCCCCTCGCTGCCATCTTCCTCTCAGAATCCCAATTGCTTTTTTAATTGCCATTTCAGTGTCGTTCTTTACTGATTGCTTTTATTTTCCCCTTGCAAGTGAGTCACATTCTCCTGTTCATTAGTGTTTGGATATTTTCAAAAGAATCAAAAACACTGTGTATGTCATGTTAAGAACACTGGCTTCTGTTATATTTCTCTGAATAGCATTAATTTATTTATCTTAGTATGAATTTAACTTCAATAAACTCAAACAAGTATTTAAATAAAAATTAGGTCATCTTGAGGTATTCCAGTCTGGTGTGAGGCTATCTCCTAGTCTTCTTCCTCTTTACACCCTTAGTAATCTTGACACCAACCTAAAGTGGAAGGTAAGTTTATTTACATGGTATTGTCTTTTTCTATGAGGCAGGACTGCAGCATGGGTAGCTTTATGAATATGGTACTCAGGCAATAATATTTTAGAAAAACCATGCCAACCTCAGTAAACTGCAAGTCAATAGAACTAGGTGTCTGTGAACACAAACATCCATAAAGGAAATTCCATCCATTTGGAAAAGCCAGTGTCATTAAACATTTATGTTTTAGTGAAGTTGATCAAATTATTTGGATCAGCGGTCCAGAAGCAATGTGACCCCATTTTCTTAATGGCATTTTCTGTTTTGAGTATAACAGAGCTTACCACTACACATCCCAAACCTTTTTACTTCCTGGAGTTGAATTCTTCTTGTTAGTAAAGACGACTGCTTACACTACTGTGACTCCTGCCCGGAAAAGACAGATACTTTTTAAAATCTGATGGGAATCTTTAGAGATCTACCAACAGAAGTAAAGATACTCAAATATCTCACTTCTGGAAGTTTTTAAACCTCTGCTCACTGAATTATGTGTGGATTCAGTAATAAAGTTAAAGTTGAAGCCAGTTCTCAAGTCTCTGCTGGCATTCTCTTGTCCATCCCTATCATGTGTATAATTAATTCAATTCTTCAGAAATCTCCTGATTACATTTTCTTTTTACTGGTCTAATGCCCATCTTGAACCAGGAACTCAACATTGGTCTAGATAAGACATAGGTAGTTTTTTCTTATTTATGATATTGAAATGCTTTGAAAAAAAATAGAGCACTATCAGTCATATTTCTATTATAGTCACAATTACCCAAGACAATGAGCTTATAAAGAGATAAGGTTCATTTTGGCTCACAGTTTTGGAGGTGAACCATGCTTGGGCAGACCCATTTCTTTGGGGTCTGTTGTGAGGTAGCACCTATAGCAGGGAAATGTGTGGTGGAGCAAGCTGTTCACCTCATAGCTGGGGATAGAAGAGAGAAAGAGAGAAGAGATTGGAGTCCCACAATCCTCTTCAAGGACATGCCCATGACTACCAACTTCCTCCCACTAGGTTCTTCTGTGTCCCAAAAGTGCTGTGGGCTGGAGACCATGCGACAGCCTTTACTACAGAGTCCTGGTAAAGTTTTAGATTCAACCCAGCAATTTTAATAATTAAGTTAGAATAGCAAACAAAATTGAGCCTGTATTGATCAAAGAAGATTTTTATGGTAGAGGAGCATATAGTGAGGAACAGAACTGTGAATTTCACTGACATGTTATAAATAAGTCAAACTCAAGAAATTTGACACTCTGGTACAAAACTTCTTTCAACTAATCACTATAAAATATTTTTTTTTCCAAAATTTTGGCCCTTTAGAGACCTTTTCATGTTTGAACCTACTTGTCTAATACTCTTCCTTTGTTTTTATTGATTACGTTTTTTAATCATTGTAGTTATATCATCACTGACCTAAACTAAGTAAAACTTGGACCTATTTGAGTCTATACCATGTGAGGAGTGCCTCTGCACACATATAATAAATAATATCATACATTAATGCAAAGTTTTCTCCTAATATTTTAGTTTATTATCAATTTGAGTTTAAAAACATTACTTTATGTACCCTAGTTCCACAGTTCTTTTAGAGAAAATGTGGAATTTTTCCCTGGGTACTCCTCATGATGTGAATCTGTGTTTGCAATTATCTCTTATGGACTGTGTTATCTCCGTAGCTTCACAGGAGTCATAATCTAATTCCCCTTAGAGGTCTCAAAACTTAGAATTATTGTAGACATTAATTCACTGATTTAGGATGGAATCAAAAAGAGTAATGACAAGGTTCCACTGTGTAGATACCCTCATTATGCATTTGCCATCTGGATTTCCGTGTTAGTAAAATTTTTTCACCTATAAATGGAAGAAAGAGTAATATATATGTTTTTAAAATGTCTATCCTATAGCAATTATTCTGTCCTTCTTCATCTTTTTTATTTCTTCTGAAAGGTAATGTGATTGCTGTAACCAGGGATTTAGTTCTCCTACCATGGAGTTATATTTATGAGAAGTAAAAAAACTTAGTCACCTATATGGCATGATACCCAGAAGTGGTTTATTTGAAATCTAGAAAGAAGATTTGGAAGATTTAATACTGCTCTACCTTGCTGTATAAATGAATGATAATACTTTACCAAACTCACTTCAGCTGTGATGTTGTTTTCCTTGGTCAAAAGCATGATCTTCTGCTCTTTTAATGAACATAAAATAAAATACTGAATTGAGAGAAGGAAAAAAAAAGCTATACCCTCCGGTTATGCCTAAAGAAATAAAAATTAAGTAAAACATAAATACCACTCTCAGCTTTGTAATTGGGACTATTTCAACAGCAAATAAATGACATTTTCCATCAATTCAATAATTTTCTAAATAACTAATAACAATGGCAAATTCTTCCATTATTTTAGTGACACCTTAACATCAATCATATGTGATTAGGGTAATTATTTCAAGGAGAACATGGGGGAAGTATCATAAATATAGTCTCATTTTGTCCTTCATAAAACTCCAGTTGAAATTGATTGCAAAAACAATAAATAACTGTGGGGAAAAATAAACTGCCATGCTCTGGGAAGTTAGGAATCCTGGTGTCCTCCACCAATCACACAGAAGTCTTCCATTCAACCGGGTGCTGGATTTAATAGAACAGCTTTTTACCCAATTAGCCACTCTGTTCAATAACCTGATATATTGTGTGCTGGAGTCCTTAAACTATCATGTATAGTTCACATAGTAGAATGGTAGTTTATATACTCTAGATCCTAAAAATAACTTAGGGGATCAGATACAAATATAAAAGACAAAAGTGATATTTCTTGTACACTTCAGCTTTGAAAAGTAAGATGTAAAAATGTATTTTTAACGTGATAATTTGAATTTAATTCCATGGTGATCATTCACTGCATTCTCAGTTTGTATGTAAAAGTCCTCCATACAGTTACTCTCCCTTCCATGTCTTTTATAACATGAGCTGTGCATTACTTGGCTTTCGTCCACACCATTTTTGTTAATCTTAATTCAAATTATATTTTCCACACACTACCTATAAATTAAATTTTGCTTATATATTTAGCTACTAGCACTTCATGATAACTAGAAGAGGTTCATTAAATTAATAAATATTCACATCTTAAATTTGTTTCCCTGATTTATGCAGTTACTCAAATTTCCCCTCGAAGAAGCACTACACATGTCTCAAATGTCTGTATCTGTAAAAAAAAATTATGAAGATACCTTGTAAAATTTCTTGGGAATTTTGATTACTCAGTTATTTGAAGTAATTTTTTTAGCATTTATCATGACATTTTCTACCACTTCCTTGCTTGAAACACAAAGTTAGATTCTAACTCAGAATCTTTGGACTTTTATTTTTTGAACTTGAGCATTCTACCCTAGAATTAGTTGTTCATTTTAAAATAAGATTTCATTTTCCTTAACAATATCCTAATTTAAATCTATGATATTGTGAACCACTTATTTATAAAATTCTAACACATATAAGTGAAAATCAAAAGTACTTTCAACTAGATAATCTATTATTTGTATCAATTTTGAAATATTTTAACATGTGAAATTTTCGAGGTGATGCTATTTTTGGATACACAGTTTAAAGTCAAACATTAATTTATAAAGGAGCATGAAAGAAGCTTTATCAGAAGAAGTTACCATGAAAAAGTTCCAGTTTATACTTGATAAGTGTTTAATAGATGTCATAAAATCAAGGATATTATACAATTATGTATCATTAAGAAAGAAAAAATTGAAAAGTTGGACTTCAGTAAAATGAAAACCTTCTGCTCTATGAGACATTTTTAAGAAAGAGATAAGCCACAGTTGGAGAGAAAATATCTGCAAAACATCTGATAAAGACTTGTGTGAAAAATATACAAAAACTCTAAGAACTAAACAGTATGAAAATTAAAAATCAAATTAACATAAGCAAAAGATCTAATCAACTATCCCAACAAAGAAGATATATGGAAGGTTAATAAGCATATGAAAGGGTATTCATTATCATATGTCCTTAGCAAATTTTATCTTAATACAAAATATTACTACACCTCTGGTAGAATGGTTAAAACCAAACCACATTACATTCTGGGGAGTGAAAAGAAATGGAAATTCTTTTTCACTGCTGATAGAAATGAAAAATGCTATAGCATTTTTGAAAGTTTGATCGTGATTTACAATGTTACACATGGTCTTAACATATGATCTTGGGGTTGTACTGCTAGGTATTTATTTTATTGAGTTGATAAATAATGGCAAGAATCTATGCATTGTTGTTTATAGCAGCTTAATTTATATTAACTGTACCTGGAAGCAACTTCAAAAAGTGAATAGGTAAACTGTAAGATATCCATACAATGAATTATTATTCAGTAATAAAAAGTGGTGAGCTATCACATGAAAATACATAATGCATCATAAATGCAAATTGCTTTGCATTTGTGTGGAATAGTTAGATTTCTTCCTTATTACATTCTGAGACAGCCAGAATTATCAGGACAATGGAAAGTTCAGTAGCTCCCAAAGGTTCATTTGGACATGGGGAAAATGAACAGGTGAATCACAGTAGTTTTCAGGGGAATTGAAGCTATTTTTTATAATATGGTAAATGTGGATAAGCGACACCACAGACCATTAAAACACAAAACATGAACCTTAATGTATGAGTATTTTTTAAAGGTAGTATTTACAAGCTGGGCATGTAATCCCAGCAGCACAGGAGGCTGAGGCCGGAGGACCACAGGTTTGAAGCCAGACTCAGCAACTTAATAAGACTGTATGCAACCTAGTGTGAGACTGACTCAAAATAAAAAATAAAATAAAAAGTGTTGGGGATGTGGTTCAGTGTTTAAGCACCCGTGGTCCAATCCCTGGTAAAAACAAAACAAAAAAAAAGTAGAATTTGCATTGTTAGGCAACTCAGAAAGAAACACAGCTTGCAATAATATAACCTAACATTATTACTAATGAATACAATCACTTCACTGAAATTACTAAGAAAAAAGGTGTGGACCTATGTAATTAAAAATTAATTTGTAAATTAGTCTGTAAAACTCATGTGCAATGGACTATATAAACTGTATTCTAGTTGATAAAGTTTTCCCAAAAGATGTGTGGAAATTAGAGTACCACTCTACATTTGTAGTAGAATTGAAAAATTCAGTGTTTGACAGAGTGAGTCCATGATTTTTACCATTGTAGGGAGAAGCTCCAGATTTTCCAGAGAAAAAGTTAAGAGTGATCCATGAGAATTAAAGATGTCAATATGAACTCGTAGCTTAAAGTAGATACAGACATGCATGCATAAAATATTAAAGGACGTGTGTATGTTCACAGGTTAATAAGCATCTGTATTTACTCCCTCTGTCAGCCAAGAAAGCCTAAAAGGAAGATAGCCCAGTAGCACAAGCACACGTCTTTAACACATCTCTGCTTCCAATACTACTCTGCAAAAACAAACAAACAAACAACAACCAAAGCTTTTTAGAGACACAGGGCTTTTTAGAGACATTGATTCTAGGATCCTGTCAGGAAACATACAAGATGAGGCTAAAGCATCTTACATCAAAAAAGTAGAATGCTCATAACAAACAAATAAATAAACAAATAGACCCCACATTGGTTAAAATTTGCATTGTTAGGCAACCCAGAAAGAAACACAGCTATCTCAAAGACTATCTCAAAGACTGGAACCACCAGAGAGTACCAGTGGTCAAAGCTGAAACAATTGGGGCAACAAATGTAGTATTGCACTATTACCCCAAATATGAAATGGATATGCAAAAGTCCTTGCTGATATAAATGAATGAAGAAATACATGGAAAAGAAGACCTGAGTCTCCCATGTACAGAATTCTAAATAATTTATGAAGACCCTCTGCACTCAAGGAGGTAGAGCATGACTCCTACTCACTACTTTGGTTTGAGATGTGCAAGGTGACTTCCTTCCAAAAGGATAGTATGGAAGAGGAAAAATAAACCTACTAAACACTACCTTAGTTAGATTTTTAAGGCCAATTCCAACAATAATATATCACATTTAGAGATTATATCTTTTTTATAGGTGAATTTTTTTTTACCTATATATGACAGCAGAATGCATTACAATTCTCACTACACATATAGAACACAATTTTTCATATCTCTGGTTGTATGCAAAGTATATTCACACCAATTTGTGTCTTCATACATGTACTTTGGATATAATGACCATTACATTCCACCATCATTTCTAACCCCAAGCCCCCTCCCTTCACCTCCAACCCCTGTGCCCTAACTAGAGTTCGTCTATTCCTCCCATATTCCCTCTCCCTATCCCACTATGAATCAGCCTCCTTATATCAGAGAAAAATTCAGCATTTGGTTTTTTTTGGATTGGCTAACTTCACTTAGCATTATATTCTCTAACTCCATCCATTTACCTGCAAATGCCATGATTTTATTCTCTTTTATTGCTTAATAATATTCCATTGTGTAAATATACCACATTTTTTTTTTATCTACTCATTTATTGAATGGCATTTAGGTTGGATCCAGTTTAGCTATTGTGAATTGTGCTGCTGTAAACATTGATGTGGCTGTGTCCCTGTAGTATGCCGTCATTAAGTCCTTTGGGTATATCTTTGATGATACAATAAACATGGCCCTTTAACACTATGTTTTTCCTCCTCAAATTCAGAAACACACGCTAATCATGAGAAAAACACACCAAGTTCCAGAAGAGAGACATTGTACGAAATACTTCATTAATTAATACCAAAATAGTCAAGGTCATCGAAGACAGAAAAAACCCAGAAACTATTACAGACAAGAATAGAGTAAGGAGACATGCCCATGGCAATAGGGTATCCTGGAGAGGATGTGAGGACAAAATAGGGAATCAGGTAAAACTAAGAACATCTGAGTAATAGATGAAATTTAATAACAATGTATCAATATTTCCTTAGTAATGATATTAAATGCACCATATTATATTGTTAATATAAAAAGTGTTAATAATGGGGCAACTTACTGTAAACATTTTTTTTCTGTAAAAAAGTCTAAAACTATTCTGAAATATAAAGTCTATTTTTGTAACAGTCTTTAAAACATATCTTTTCCTGGATGGATTTCTAGGATGATAGGTTTATTTTTTGATTTTTTTTTCTCCCAGTACTTTGTGATATTTCCTCTTTTACTGTCTTCTTGCATCCTGTGTTTCTGAGGAGAAACTGATTTTAATTCATATCATTATTTTCCCATATATAATATGTATTTCCCCACCCCAACCATCTGGCTTCCTTTAAGATGTTTCATTATCTTTCTTTCCAGCCATTTAAGTACAATATCATTAGATGTGATTTTAATGACAGGATCTATTGTTGCTCTGCTGTGCTTGTGAGATTTTCAGGTTGATGTTCAAATACAGTCAGCCAGAATTTCTCAAATAATGTTTTAGCCTCCATTGTCTCTATTCTTCTCCTGGGATTCAAATTAAATTTGTTAGATCATTTGATATTGTATTATTGTATTATAGGTTATTAAATTTCTGTTTTATTTCTCTGTTGTTTAGATTGGAAAATTTCTATTGACTTATCTTAGTTTACTTATTCTTTTTTCTTCTCTGATCTACTGTTAGTATCTCTGTAGGCAAATATGCTTTTACTTTTTATGTGTATTTACTCTAAGAACTTTAGTGGTAGCACATTGGACTCTATGTGTTTATTTCAACTCATTCCTCTCTATAATGACTTATTTCCTCATTGTATTTCTTTTTTCATTTTGAATTTGCATTCTTTGAAATTATGTTTATGCTCTAGATTCAAATGATGTTTTCCAAGAAATTATTTGCATTTTCCAAATTCATGACTCATGTATTTGTCAAGTCCATGGATTACTGTCAATCCAGTCAAATGAAATTTTTGTCATGGGGATTTTTCAAAGCATAGAAGTATAAATTTTAGCCACAGACCATATGCAAATTCAGATGATTTTCCCTCTATCCAAATAAAATTATAAATCACTTAATTATTTCCCAAATTTCTGTATTTGGATATAGCTTTTTAAAAATTTCCTACTTCTCTCATTTAAATTTTTACTTTCCAGTTCTTTTGGTTCTCTGTGTGATTCTCTGCTTTAAATCTCACCTTGCCTGGAGTTCCTCAGAATATGAAATAAGACCAGAACAGGGTCTGGAAATGAATAAAAGAAATAAAATTTAAAAGTTAGTCAAGCTATGAAGCCATCCCAGCTGCTCACCAACAATGGAATAGATAAAGAAAATATATACAAAAACAGTGAGGTTTTGCTCTGTCACATGGAAGAAAGAAATTATAATATTTGCTGGTAAATGCATGGATCTGGAGAACATCATGCTAAGTGAAAGAAGCCAGTCCCAGAGAGTCAAGGGTCCAATGAAGAAGCTACCCCAAAATAAGAACAAATAAATAAAATAAAAAGGGTGAGTGGGTTAAATTCAATGAAAATAAAAGAGAAATCAATGGAGTAGAGGAAGGGGTTAAGGGGAAGGGAGGAGGGATGGGAAAAGGGAGGAATGGTGGAATGAAACTGACCAAACTATCCTATGTTCACATATGAATATACCACAGTGAATTTCACCTTTATGCATATCTATAATGCACTAATAAAAAATATAAATAAATAGAGGAAAGACAAGTAGAATAGAGGAGAGAGGAAAGGGAACACGGGAAGGGAGGAAGGTGATATAAGAAGAAGTACTGACTGGGGACTCAATTGGAGCAAATTATATTCCATGCTTGTATAGTTATGTCAGAATGAGCCCTAATATTATATATAATTATAATGCACTAATAAATTATTTTTAAAAGTTAGTCAATCAAGAAGTGTCAACAAATGCACTTCAGAAGGGAAGAAGGAAAGAAATGAAGAAAGTGAGTTGTCATGAAGCCAGGGAACTTAGAATTTTGAGAAATAAATAATAACCGTGTGTCAAAATTGAGAAGAGATCAAACAAAATGTGTTATTGTTTTTTTTTTCTATAAAAAATATATATTTTTTGGTTACTGGGGATGGAACACAGGGGAGCTTGACCACTGAGCCACATCCCCAGCCCTATTTTGTATTTTAATTAGAGACAGGATCCCACTAAGTTGCTAAGCACCTTGACTTTGCTGAGGCTGGATTTGAAGTTGCCATCCTCCTTCCTCAGCCTCAGAGCTGCTGGAATTACAGGCAAGGGACAACAAGCCTGGATTCTAATTATTTTTAAGAGAAAAAGTAAGTAAGCAAGCATTTTGGATATACTGCAATAAATTATTGTTAATGTTATTAAAAATATCTAATATTAAGAACTAAGAATATTTAGGAATGTTATCTACCATAATCTTATCACTTTAATTTTATTTTTTCCCAAGTGTTAGATTGTAAAGGAAGAGATTATTCTTAATTTTCAAATTTTGTTATTATAATCCAATTTTGAATGACCATCTAACTTAAAGCCAGATATTCCAGGAATAAACTTATCCATCAAATGCCTTGATATAATCCATGAGGGATATATATATATATATATATATATATATATATATATATATATATATATATATATACTTAAAATCAACCAATTTTAAAGGAATGTAGAACTATCTATCTATCTATATTTATTTATTTACATATATATTGAATGTAATATATATATATATATATATATATATATATAGAGAGAGAGAGAGAGAGAGAGAGAGAGAAAGAGAGAGAGAGAGAGAGAATGTAATATATATATAGAATTTAATATATAAAACCAACGTAAGAAATGTGGTTTTAAGTGAGACCAGGAGTCTCAACCACAATAGTCAGGATGGTATGCTGCTTCAAAGCAGGAAGATGTCATATTCCACAAGTTGGCACTAATTATTAAGCTTGATGCATGGCTGGAATGTAAGTAATAGGTTGGTGCATAAAAGAAGGGACATTATAGGCATAATATAACTACTTTTTATAGCTATGATACTTATATTAATATGATAAACATATCTAATTTCAAACTAATAAATTAACATCTAGCAAGCTACTCTCTCATTATATTCACAACACAAACCTTTAAAATAAATAAATTTACCATCATAGTTTGTCTGTACATACCCTGTTACAACTCTTTTACTGCTACAATATTTAATAAGTTTCTCTTTGGAAATGCTCATCATGGTAAGCCTCTGATATTACTAAGTTTAACATTACAGATTTCAGATATTATCAGTTATCCATGAAAACACTGTTGTATGATAGCTTGCAATTTTGAGGATATGCAAATGTTAGCAGAATATGATGGAAAAAAGGTCTGTGGAGATCTTCACTCTGATGGCAGTGATGCATGCTGGATTTTACGATTGAAATCATAACTTAGGAAGGTTTAATGAACTTGGGGTTTCTAAAGCTTTCCAGGTTTTTCTCTCAGAAAGACAAATATGGACTTATTATGGAAATCAATTGTGGAAATAATTAAACACTTTTAAGAAAAGTGCAGGAGATTTCAAAGGAAGGAACAAATGAAAATCAAAACGATTCCTTTGGCAGGAAACCACTAATACAATGCCTGGACATTGTTCTCGGCTAGCATTAATGAAGACACCCGTATTTTGTAGGCTGGGCTCTTGCTAATAAAAATCATTAGCTTTTCTAAATCAATAGATGACACTGAAGTAACTTTTTTTTCTTTTAACCTATCACAGTATGAAGCAGTGGGAAATTTTGTATAGTAATAACTTATGCTAAGAAGAGTAAAAAGAATTCTTTCTTAGATTGTGAAAAAATCCTTGTTTGGGGCTCAACTTTTTTATTATTATCTAATTAAACATTTAAACATCTAGTACTATATATATATATATATATATATATATATATATATATATATATTGTTCTCTTCAATACTGGGAATCAAACTCAGGGCCTCATGTATCATGCTAGGCAAGTACTCAAACACTGAGCTACACCCCCAGTCCTAT
Organism: Marmota flaviventris; assembly: GCF_047511675.1. Taxonomy (NCBI): domain Eukaryota; kingdom Metazoa; phylum Chordata; class Mammalia; order Rodentia; family Sciuridae; genus Marmota; species Marmota flaviventris. Next base: position 25,267,938 of record NC_092509.1, on the reverse strand, counting down.
ATTCCATCTTTTTCTCTAATTATTGTTCTTATTTTAACTGTATGTGAAGCTTTTAAGAGACATTGGGTTTATTAATGCAATAATTTTATTAAATCTTCTTTGTGTGTGATGTTGATGATCATCTAATCTTGATCTTTGTTTTCTTTGTTAGATTTTTTTCTATTTCTATTTAATCTAGTTTTCTCCTATGCACTTGTGTCCTTCCTTAAATTAGAGATTTAAAAAATGCTCTGCCCTGAAGTTCTTATAATAAGTAAATGGAATGAGTGTTCAGTCAAGATGTGACAAAACAACATAAAGCAATATTTTTTATAAAATCCAGTTACATCAACACAGATAAAAGATGTCTCAGCATTAATTAATTATCTTCTGTGTAAATAGATCCTTACCAATGACCAGCCATAGTTTAAGGACCCTGAGTAGATCAGTATGTCAGAATGGCTAAAAGAAAGTGTCCCTAGTTCTATCCCAGGAAGAGTAAAAAGACCTCCCATAGAGAGCTATATGACTAAGGGTGAAACAAGCAAATGGTATTCATCCCAGAATTACTTTTGTCATTGATATGTACCTTCTTAGAGATGTGAGTTTGATTTTTGTTGGAACAACTAGGGTCATACAAAACACCCTCTTTGTAGTAGTTTTGAACTATAATAATAATTCAGATGAATCTGAGAGGTTCAGAAGAGGACATATAGCTCTGGGAGAAATAGCAACAAAGTATCTCACTTAACAATCTCTCTATGTTAAAAGTTGAGCAGCAGAACAGAGGTTAACACATGCAAAAGACTTGATTGGGACTATTTGTTTATTGTTGGCTTGCATAATAGAAACAGCAATTTGAATTTATAGATTTGTTTTCACTATTGCAGCATAAGCTAAGATAGCCAAAAAACTCTTGTCTCGAGGAATTCAAGAGATTTACCTGACATGGTATCTACAATGCACTCTTTCTCCCATTGTGGATTTCAGGAAGCAAAACATTTAATCTTCTCCTGCCTCCTCAGGATGTGCCCATTAAGCATGTATTCCTTGAAGAAAGCAGTATGTACCCACAATGTTCACTGAATGCTAGAGTGTTAATTTTACAATCATTTCATAGTTTACTAATATATCCATTGACTATATATCGGCAACTGGACTGTTTTGTGCACATTACTGCATTTAATCCTACAACAATGCTGTGAGGCACATGTTATTATCACACCCACTTAACTGATGGAGAAAAAGAATTTAAAATAGTTAGGTGATTTCTAAGTTTACATGGAATTAAGTATTAGAGCTGGAATTTGAAGTCAACCTTGTCTGATTGATCTAAAGGTGGATGCTATGTATATTCATGGATATTATGAACACCTTGCTCTGTGCCTGGCTAACCATCTAGCCCTCCCACTCTCTGATGATTATTGCAATCTTTGACTGACTTCTTTTATAAATAGTTCCCTTTACATTTAAAAAATGTTTTGCTTAAAAAGGTGCAAATAGTTTTTTCTGTCTAAAGAAGGAAAAGTACATTGAGTGCTCTATATTACCCATCACATGCATATGCTACCTCCACCTTCTTCCTGAGTCTTCCTTCCTCTTTCACTTGTACATACTGATTACCTGACTATACTCAGCTGGCATCTCAAAAATAGTTTATATCTCAAAAGTAGTTATAGAATGGGAAGTGATCCAGCAGCTCTTAACCTTTATGAATCCATCCTACAAGAATTCTCTTTAATGACTCATTCTTGTTAATGAAAGAAATGTGACAATTTGAAGAAGCAGCCATTTATACTTTATTCTACCCATAATCTGCTCTGTATAAATATCAACTCCATTTTCCACTGGCTAAAGGAAAAGGAAGGCAGCAGAATGTTTCACATTGGCATGTCAGACTGGACCTGTCCATGCACAATCGGATGGTAATTTTTGAAACTAGGAACAATTGCCCAGCCTGTACAAAGACCTGGGTTAATCTCCAACACTGCATTAACTCTATTGTGAGACTTAATTTAATTTGCTTATTATGGAATAAGAATCTGATGGATACACAATTCTCATTTCTTTTATTATAGACTTTGTTTTGATATTTAAACATTAATATTCTCTATCAAGAGGATAGGAAAGACAGCAGAATACAACAGACACTAGTATGGCAATATGTAAATCAATGGATGTGTAACTGATGTGATTCTGCAATCTGTATATGGGGTAAAAATGGGAGCTCATAACCCACTTGAATCAAATTGTGAAATATGATATATCAAGAACTATGTAATGTTTTGAACAGCCAACAATAAAAAATTAAAAAAAAATAATAATAAAAAAAAAAAAAGATCAGGAAGTACTGTGTCTTTAATTTCTTTCTCTTACATTTATCCTACTCAACAATTGATGTATTCATTCCTTCTTTAGGAAAATATTTCTTCACTAATAAAATTATTTCATATTTATACTTAATTATTACACTCTTTAACATTTTCTGTATCTTCCTTCTGGACTTTCTATTGAAACATTTCAAAAATATTTTGTTAAATTTGCTATACACATGTATTTATATTTTTAGAATAGTCCTTTGAATTTTTCTACAGATGAAATTTAAACTGTAAATATTTAAACATTATATATATTGTATCATGTTCAGCTAGGTTTTTTTGTTGTTTGTTTTTTTCTGGTTGCAGTTGTTTATTTTTTTTTTCTTTCATGATATTGGTTTTCCTCAATTTTCTAGCCTTTCTTTACATATTTATTATTTATAACATACATGGATAAATGTGAGTTGAATCAGCAGTTGTGTAGAGCTATTTCAGCAACAGTTCTTTAAGTGTGTTGAACATAAATTTTCTTTTGGGGTCTGAGCAGGAATCAGATTAAAGGGCAGAAAACACTGAGAGCTAGTTAATAAGACTCTCTAGTCTGTGGGTCAAGTCCTCCTCCAGGAAGAAATAAAGCATATCAACTCAATTTTACTTTCTATATGAAGTTACTTTGCAATATGCACCCTTTTTTTCTGGCTCATTTGGCACTTTTTAATTGGGAACATATTTATGTTTTAAGTGTTGTATGACAGTCTGAAGTCCTAGAAGCATTGACTAAAGTTACAAATACTTTATTACTTTTTTTTTTTTTTTGCATAGAATGTATTTGATTGTGATTTTCTAGTCACTGATTCCTACTGTTTTAGTTAAAGCTTTGTCCCAGGGTTTCATAAACTGACTTCCAGACCACTCACGTATAATCGAATCAAGCCTTTATTGAAGCACGCCGGTAGCGGCTGACCAGAACATAAAGCTGTTCCCCTGATCAGTCCCGAACCATTGCAAGGGCACTCCTTATAAGCCTGAAAACCGCAAAAGGGATGTTCAGGGGGGTCCAGCCAATGCAAGCAAGCCAGGTTACAGAAGCAGGACAGTGCAGTCAAGCGGAGGGAAGCCTAACCAATCACAGTTAGCCCAGTCACCCCAGTTACAGAAATAGAGCCCCATTACCCTAGTTACGGAAACAATACCCCATTAGGTAGTTCCGTGTTCTTAAAGGTTTCTATAGCGAAAGGAAAAGAACATCTTGCTCCAGTCATGACTCTTCTACTTGGCTTGGTTGTTTTATAGGATGAAGTCATAAAACAAAATGGAGTCACATTTGCTCCTACTATCACACTACTATTGTTCTACTTACTAGATATTTTCTAGATTATACATCCATTCTATTCTATATTAAAATCTCTGTCTTAATATTCATAGCTTCCACAAAATAGGATGGACTCATTCAATTTGTTCCATGAAACAAATGATCCAACAATAAATTCTCTTAGGAACTGCTAAAAATATAGCAGTTACGACAAATTGGTAGTAATGGAAAGATGGTCAACAAGGCATTAGTTTGCTAGATTTACAGATATTCTTTCTTTCCATGTTTCAAAATTAAGATATGAATCCTTTTTGTTTCCTATATCAAAGACTCCAGTCAGACCCATGTATGGCTATATGTTAAATGAATCAAACCTGCCAGACTGCCAAGATCATTGTTTATATCCGTAACACTATTAGTCACCTTTGATAGATCAGTAATGTATTTAATTATCTGCTCTGGGATTGGTCCTTGTGTTCCTTGAAAAGGAAAAGGTAGGATTTCCAGCATTAGCAAGTATCAAAATCTTGTCCTTTTTGGGGTACCCAGGATTGAACCCAAGGGCACTCAATCACTGAGCTACATACATAGTTTTCTTTTGTATTTTATTCAGAGACAGGATCTTGCTAAGTTGCTTCTTTGAATTAGTGATCCTCCTTCCTCAGCCTCCTGAGCCTCTGAGATTTTAGGCTGGCACCACTGCGCCCAGCTATAAAGATTCTTAATCAAAATTTACACAACTCTTTGGGTTCAGTTATTTAAGTAAATAACACTGGCTCAATAACAATGGTTAACAGTTTAAGTTACTTAAAAGGGATAAGGCACATGGATCTGAAAGAATCTGTGTTGCCAAGTTTGAAAGATATTTAACTGAATTTTCATTACGTAGTTTGAATTCATTAAATTCATTTTCATTAATGAATTTTTATTAAGTAGTCAAACTGATATATATGTATGTTTACACACACATTTTACATATATATATACACACACACATATGTACACACACTATATATATTATGCCTTTTTTATTTGATTTTATTTTTTAAAATACATGACAGCTGAATGCATTAAATTCTTATTACACATAGAGCACAGTTTTTTATATCTCTGTATATAAAGTAGGTTGACACCCAATTCATGTCTTCATACATGTACTTTGGATAATGATGTCCATCACATTCCATCATCCTTGCTAATCCCCTGCTTCCACCCTTCTCCCTCACCCCTCTTCCCTATATATAATTCATCTATTCCTCCCATGTTCCCCTCTTCCTACCCCACTATGAGTCAGCCTCCTTATATCAGAGAAAAATTCAGCATTTGTTTTTATGGGATTGGTTAACTTCACTTAGTATTATCTTCTCCAACGCCATCCATTTACCTGAAAATGCCATGATTTTATTCTCTTTTATTGCTGAGTAAAATTCCATTGTGTATATATGCCACATTTTTTTATCCATTCATCCACTGAAGGAGATCTATGTTGGCTCCACAGTTTAGTTATTGTGAATTGTGCTGCTATAAACAGTGATGTGGCTATGTCCCTATAGTATGATGTTTTTAAGTCCTTTGGGTAAAGTCCGAGGAGAGGGATAGCTGGGTGAAATGGTGGTTCCATTCTCAGATTTCCAAGGAATCTCCATACTGCTTTCCATATTGGTTGCTCCAATTTGCAGTCCCACCAGCAATTTATGAGTGTGCCTTTTCCCCCACATCCTCACCAAAACTTATTGTTCTCTTCATAATAGCTGCTATTCTGACTGGAGTGAGATGATATCTTAGAGTAGTTTTGATTTGCATTTCTCTGATTGCTAGAGATGGTGAGCATTTTTTTCATATATTTGTTGATTGATTGTATATCATCATCTGAGAAGTGTCTGTTCAGGTCCTTGGCCCATTTGTTGATTGGGTCATTTGTTGTTTTTTTTTTCAGTGTTGAGCTTTTTGAGTTCTTTATATAACCTAAAGATTAGTGGTCTATCTGATGTATGAGGAGTGAAAATTTGCTTCCAGGATGTAAGCTCTCTGTTCACCTCACAGATTGTTTCTTTAGCTGAGAAGAGACTTTTTAGTTTGATTCCATCCCATTTATTGGTTCTTGATTTTAATTCTTGTGCTATAGGAGTCAATTAAGAAAGTTGGGGCCTAAACCTACATGATGGTGATTAGGGCCTACTTTTTCTTCTATTAGACACACAGTCTCTGGTATAATTCCTGGGTCCTTGATCCATTTTGAGTTAAGTTTTGTGCATGGTGAGAGATATGGGTTCAATTTCATTTTGTTGCATATGGATTTCCAGTTTTCCCAGCACCATTTGTTGAAGATGCGATCTTTTCTCCAGTGCATGTTTTTGGCACCTTTGTCTAATATAAGATAAGAAACTCCTTGTTCTCATTTATGACAGATGTCTCTAGGATAATATGATATTCAAAAGACCTTTTAAGCCAAAAATGATAAGGTCAGTCGATGCATATAGATTTAAATACAAAGAAATAATAACCACTGGATTTTTAAGAAAATATTATTCAAAATATCAACTTATATATTTTAAAGCTTTTAAAGATAAATAACCAAAAGCCACATTTTTTTTATCCATTCATCCACTGAAGGGGATTTTTTGAAAAAAATACTGAAACCAAAGAACGCTGCGTACATGACATCACCAGTTATAAAATAATATTATGAGCCTACTGTTAAAACAGTGTCATGCTGATGCACATGTGGCCAGAGAGTGCATTGCAGCAGAATGAAAAATGTAGCAATAAACCCCAGAGCACACGGAAATTGAGTATGCAGCATTGGGGGCATCTGAAATTAGTGGAGAAAAAATGAACTACTTAATAAAGAGTGTCTTCATAACTATTTGGAGAAAAGATAGAATTATACTTTATTTTATGTTGTAGCATAAATTCTAAATAGACCAGGGACAGAAATGGGTTTAAAAATGGTAAATGAATCCAGAGAAGTTGTGGAATTAAGCATGTGTAATTTTGGTATAAGAGTGAGAAAAGCCTTCCTAACTGTGATGGAACATCTACTGTCAAATTCAAGTTAGTTCTCGATATTTTTGTAGATAGATGTTCATTGTTAGATTGAGGAAGTTCTCTTTTATTATTAATTTTTTGAGAGCTTTTTCACTTTTTAGTCACCAATTGGATTTCGGCAAATGCTTTTTAGTGTTTTTTTTTCCCCCCACATACTTGTTGAGATAATTTTTTTAAGGTGTTAAGATTGTGAACACATTGATCTTCCCTGCATTTTGGGGAGAAACAAAACTTGTTCATGATGAACTATTCTTCTAAAATACATTAATACTAGATGTGCTAAAATTTTGGTTAGAATGATTTCATCTATTTCCATGAGGGATTTTTTTTTAGTAATGGTTTTGAAATGTTTTTATCTGGTTTAATTATCACAATTATGCTGTTTGCACAGAATTAAATTGAAAATAGTACCATTTCTTCAATTTTCCAAAAGAGTTTGGGTGGAATCTTAATATTTCTTCTTTAAATGTCTGATAGAATTCTCAAGTGAAGTCATCTAAACCCAAAGTTTGGTTGTGGGGCATAGCTCAGTGGTATAATACTTGCCTCTTGTGTGTATTTGTAAAGACCAAGGTTCAATACCCAGCACCACAAAAAAAAAAAAAAATAGGAGGAGGTGGAGAAACATGTTAAAGTCAAATTGTTGAAAGTCAAAGACAAAGAAAATTTTGAAGGCATCAAGGGAAAGTGACTCATCACCAAGGAAATGGCTAGATGGTGATCAGTGGATTTCTCAGGCTAAAACAAAACCAACAAATCCTATTATTCTGATTCATAAAGCCATTTTTAATCATTATGTAATGTCATTTTGGCAAAATAAAAGACAACTGCACTGATTCATTGTCACTTCTCTTACAATTATAGAAGCCATTTCCAATCTACCTAAAGAGGAAAGTTATGGAAAAAATCAAAATAAGCTGGAATTATACAAAAATAGTATGTAACATGTATCTGAAAGAATGAGAGTTGTTTGTGAGTGTACTATCTTTGTGCTAATGTTCATAAGAGAAACATTTTATGTGTATTGAAGTCTATTTCACAGTTTACTTACAGCAGTTGGAAGGAGGCAGAGGCCATCATTGATCATAAATACTGTCAAGGAAGTTTTCATGGAAAAGAACCTGTGCTGAGATCCTCTGTAGACTGAGTAGTCAACGTGCTTGACAAATGTGTCCAGTTTGTCTTGGTGCTATCATGTACAAGCTAGAAGTAACAGCTTCCAAACATTTAAAGCAGCATTGTGAGAAACACAGCTCAGTAGCTCAGAGCTTCATAAAAATGCTGTTATGATGGGTTGGGGTTGTAGCCTAGTGGTAGAGAGCTTGCCTAGCATGTGTGAGGCACTGGGTTTGATTCTCAGCACCATATATAAATAAATAAAAATAAAAAGGTCCATTGATAACTAAAAACCATTTTTTTTTTAAAAAAATGCTGTTCTAGGGCTGGGGTTGTGGCTCAGCGGTAGAGTGCTTGCCTCACAACATGCAGGACCCTGGATTTGATCCTCAGCACCACATAAAAATAAATAAGTGAAATAAAGGTATTGTGTCCAACTTCAACTAAAAAATAAATATTTTTAAAAAAATTCTATTCTAGTCGTCATTGAGGTTTAAATTGAACACTCAACAAAACAGGTCCAGGGCTTTCTTTAGAGGATCTGGTAAACTTGAGTGAGAACATTGGAACATTGAGGAATAAATGTCAGAAAATTTGATCTGATAGTGATGGTTACTGAGAAGAAATGTGAATCTTAAAGAAATGCTGGTAGGTGGAATCACGGGGTTTTAGAAACAAATGTAATGATGTATTGCATAAAAAATTTATTTATTTGGTAAAAGTTTCACTTAAAAAGTTTTATTTATATATGACAGTGAAATGCATTACAATTCTCACTACACATATAGAGCACAATTTTTCATTTCTCTTGTTATATACAAAGTATATTCACACCAATTTGTGTCTTAATACATGTACTTTGGATAGTAATGATCATCACATTCCACCATCATTTATAACCCCATGCCCCCTTCCTTCCCCTCCAATGCCTCTGGTTGATTGCATAGCAAATGTTGCTCTTTGTTTAAAAATATACTGTTTTTTAGTACCTTTCAAATCCTTTCTCATTTCCACTAATTCTTCCCTCACTTCAAACATGAATCTGCTCGGCATGCTGGGGTATAGTCCACATGACTGAGAAGCTAGTGACTAGATTTAACATAGGAATTACATGAAAATAAGATTGGGATTAAAATGGAGCTCTCAGAGCAAAGTTATTGAAATATGAGTCACATTATCCTGTGTGGGTAGTGGAGAATCATCATTATTTTTTAAGAGTTAGTAAAATTTCTAAATTTATGTTGCTTTTAGAAATTTAGCATCTATGAATTAAAAAAGAAGAGAAAGAAAGAAAGAAAGAAAGACAGACCTCTGGGATGTATTGCCATAAGCCACAAATTAAATATAAACTATCACAAATAGGAGTAGGCAAAAGAGAAAAAGACCAGATTTGAAAATCATCATGGAGATAGACACATTGGCAATTGGTATTTTGTTGGATGTAGGGATGAAAAGGAATGATTAAAGCTGATTCTGCAATTTCTTTTTTGCTTGATCAAATTAGTAGATGATGATGGTATCACTATATACAGAATACAGAAGGATATAAAACTTGAAATTTGTTTTATTAAGTTATTTAGAGTATTATTTACTATTGATACTATACATTATGAAAGTATGGGTATTTTAATATTCATAAAGGACTAGCCCATATGCATTTCACTTGGTTTTAGAAGTTTTATAAATTGAAGATACAGATTTGGAGTCATTTGAGTAAAGATTACATTGGCAATGTCAGTGAATAAGTTCATCAAAATGAGACTAGAAAGAATTAGGAAACAGGTTGGCCAAGTCTTGAGCCCTGAGAAAACCCACTGTGAAGGGATGCGTGATCACAAGAGACCAGCACTAAAATCATGACCATGAGGTAGGAGGTAGAGCCACACAGTGCCCAGAAGTCAAAGCAAGGAGGTTTTCAGAAGGAAGCACAGGTCAGCAACATAGAAAGTTCTGGTGAGGTCATATAGGACAGGGCTGGAACAGTGATGCTTGGGGTGATAATTTAGAGAATCAACCTGGAATACTGAAGTTCAAGTTTCAGGACAACAATCTAGCAGTTCTTATGTGATTAAAGACAGACTTTGTTGTTGATCACTTCCTATTTCATTCTTGTTCACAGAGATAATTGATTTTTCTGAATCCTCTTCATACTCTTAATTTCTAGAATTCACATAAAACAACATGTTATTAGTGTGGTGATATATTTTATACATTGTGTATACAATACACACTTATGTATAGTATAATATATTCCAATTCATCCTACTGTCTTTCCTAATCCCCTGATTTCCTTTCAGCTCCACTTGATATTCCACTTTATATCAGGTGGAGCCGAAATGGAAACAGAGCACCCTTCTAGCAAATTAAGTGGTGCTGAGACAGAAGGAAAATATGCAGTAGACTTTGTAGAGACAAAGCCCAAAGATTTATTTGAAAACTAAGGGAAAGTAATCATAGCAATGTAAAGACGAAAGTGAGAGAGGCAGTCAGTAATAAAGTCAGGGAAGATCCAGCTGAAACCACAGATGTCATTGCCTGGTAGGAAACACTACTATCAAGAGTCAGGAGTTGGGGTCAGTTACCATCGTATAGTTACACACAGCGATGGTTAACAACCAGCAAAAGAAATGTGAAGTCTCATCTAAGTGTCTGAAGCACTCTAGCATGAGATAAGACTTGTTTATTTTCTTTCATGCGTGAAGCACACATCTCAATGTCATGGATCCTGCAGGTAAGATAAGAACTACCTTCAGTTCAGGGATTTGGCAATTTCTTTAAAGACTGAACAATCAAAATGCCCAGACTTCTGCCTGTTGCCTTTCCTCTGGTCTTCGAGATTAGCAATTAAAGAGTATTTCAAGCTTTTTATACAAAGGGATTGATGTACAGGTTTATGAATACAACCACCAAGTATACAGGTGCTTTTTAAGAGATTTTTAGGTGTGTTAAAGTGTCAGATCTTTGACATTATCTATTCCTTTATAGTATGTATAATTTGCCTCTTTAACTATTGATTTAAGTATTAGCTTAAATATTAAATCCTTAAACCAAGGTAACTCCACAGATTATTTTTATCATATTACCATGTCCTATATTCTTAAAAGCCTCATGCTCTATGGACTGAGTAGCCCTGCACCTTACTATGGTCCATATTCTTAATCTAATCAATACTCTCTGCAATGGTTTTTTTTTTTTTTTTTTTAAATTCATTGTCTCATACTAGGGAAAGCAAAGCTTTCCATGTTCTTTTTGTCATATACCCTCAACACATTTAGGCATGAATGTGTTGTTGAGATAACAGTTGTAGCTATTTTCTACTGGCTAGTAAGGTTGCCTGTGCTTGCATAATATTGCTTGGCTCTTCTGGGTAATGAACATTCTTTTACCCACTCATTCTTTCAGGCAGGAAAATTAAACACATTCCTGATAAAGTAGCCTGAATCTGAACAGATCGGAGTTTGATATACCAGAACTCCATGGTTTACCATACTCTGGTCCTCATTTAATGCTTATAAGTAATGAGCATATTGGTTAAAAGAGGAGATGAAATAGAAGCTACAGAAATAGATGCTTCTTCTTTTTTTTAATTTTCTATTGTGCATGTAGGAAAACTTGAGTTATGACAGATCATATTAGTGTGGGAAGATGGATTTTTTAACAATCAGTTCAGGTACCACTAGGTGTTTATGCAGAAAAACAAATTTGGACCTTCTATCTAAAACAAAATATTTCCAAATGAGTTAACATTAAAACTAAATTATAGAATATGTTCTAGATACCAATTGAAGAAAGGATTTCATTTATTTTTTTATTTATTTGTCCTTTTTAGTTATATATGACAGAAGAATGTATTTCGACATATTAGACAAACATGTAGTACAACTTCCCATTTCTGTGGTTGTACATGATGTGCAATTACACTGGTTGTATATTAATATATGAAATAGGAAAGTTATGTCCCATTCATTCTACTGTCTTTCCCATTCCTATCCACTCTCCTTTCTACTCATTCCTGCCTGTCCAATCTAGTGAACCTCCCTTCCATCCCTGCCACACCCTACCTCATATCAGGAAGAACATTTGGCTTTTATTTTGGGGGGATTGGCTTATTTTACATAGTATGATAGTCTCTGGTTCCATCCATTTACCAGCAATTATCATAATTTCATTCTTATTTATGGCTGAGTAATATTTCATCGTGTATATGTACCAAAAAGAAAGGGTTTTAAAATATCAATAAAAGCAAATTGTTTGCAATTTTAAAACATTGGAATTCATATGAATAGAAAGTACCTAAGAGTGAAAAAATAATAAAACTACATAAAGATATTTGTGATTTGTATAACTAACTGGGTGACTTTAATCAAAGATATATAAAAGTCCTAAACCATTACAGCAAGACAGATATTTCAATTTTAAATATCATAACATACTTAAATAAGCCCATCACAAAAAAATGAAATTCATAATATACTAACATTAGTTAGCAGTAAAATGCAGATTTCTAGAAAAGCTAAAAAATGCCACTACATATCCACAAGAATGGTTGCAATTAAACATAAAGACACTCACACAAAATACCAAGTTTTGTGAAAATAGTAAATAATTTAAACATATCTAACACTGAATAAGTGACATCTTCAGTTCAACCTTTACCTTCTCTCAAGTTTTAATTTTTCTTTCTTAATATCTTAAACATTGTTAGATTTATGCCTGGACATTTTATTTGTATGCTGATATAAATGGGGTATTTCTTTATAAATTTGAAATAGCAAAGTTGTAAGTACATATTCACTAAAACTCAATATATTCTTTACTCTTGGTAAAATTAATTCTATATAGAAAAAAAAATTGCACATGTGGATATGTGTGTTATTACATTGATTGCAACAAATGCTGAAAACATCACAAATATTCGCTAGCCATAAAGTTGTTAAATTGAAGTGTATACATGGTGCATTAGATTTACATTCTCTGTGACCAAAACATCTGCAAGAACAACTTAGAGGTAGAAAAGTTTATTTGGAGCTCATCATTTCAGAGGTTCAGTCTATGGTCAGCTGGTGCCATATCTTTGGATCCAGGTGATGGGGAGAAACATGGTAGAAGGACTACAGAGGAAAACCGCTCACCCATGGTGGCCAGGAAACAGATAGAGAGGTGCCACAGAGAAGACTCACCCTTCCAGGGTATGCCCCTAGTGACCTGCTACTCCAGCCATGCTCCTTTTGACTATAGCTACCACCCAGTTAGTCCATTGCAACCAGGAGAAACTGATTCCAGTTATAGTCTCACGGTCTCACCATTTCACCTCCAAAGACTCCTATATAAACACAGGAGCTTTTTTGGGACACCTCATATCCAGACCCTAACACAGGGAATATTATTCATCTATGGAAATTAATTAAATATGGTTAAGTACAACAGAATGAGTAAATTCTACAAAATACTTGATTGGGCTCAAAGAAATCCATCAAAAAACCAGTTTGTCCATTCACATCAAGTTCTAAAACAGACAATGTTAAAGCTATTATACTTCACATATAGAAAGGTTAAACCTTAAAAAATCAACAAAATTTCACAAAAAAATCAATCTATTATTATCTATTGGAAAGAGACAAGAAATTTAAGAGAAGAGGCACACAGTGTTAGCTAGTAGGATGATGTTGTTATTCTACTTTTTGCTCTAATTGATGGATACTGGATATTTGCTGAATAAATCATATCTAAACTGTGCATATATGTCTCTACAGTAGGCCCTGTGTATCTATGGATTTCTTCAGATCAAAAATATTTCAAAAAAATAACAAAAAAATAATACCAATAAAACCACAGTATAACAATGACACGCATAGCAATTACATTGCATTAGATGTTATAAGTGATCAAAAGACGATTTAAAGTATATGGTAAGATATTATGTGCTAGTGTTATGCCATTTTATACAAAGGACTTGAGCAGCCACAGATTTTGGTATCCATAAAAGGTCCTGGAACAATTCCCCATGGATTCTGAGTAATGACCATATATATGATACATCTTACAAACAAACAAAAAATCAGCACAAGGTAACTGATAGCATACTGAAACATCTTTGTTTTTTTAACTGAGATGTCTTTATATTATGCTTTATAAAAAGTGGTTCTGAAGACACCCTATCAAATTTAAATGCAGAAGCAATGACGACAAAATTGTACATAGCCTACTTAGCTGTAGTCTTATTACTTCATTTCTAGAAATGAAGGCTGTGATAAATATAAGAGAAAAAGAATGGGATGTGTGACTCTTAAAAAGAAGAAGCATCTCCGGCCCCCGACACCACCATACCCGGGGAGGAAGACCGGCCCGCCCCCCGCACCAGAAGCTACAGAAATAGATGCTTCTTCTTTTTTTTTAAATTTTCTATTGTGCATGTAGGAAAACTTGAGTTATGACAGATCATGTTAGTGTGGGAAGATAGAGAAAGCCCATCAACCCTTAAAACCCATCAACCAGGGCGTGGCTACCAGCATGGTTCTGCAGGTGATCCAGGTACCCTGTTTCCAACTCCCCCACCCTTAGCTGTGAATAACTCAAAATTTTTCCCACAAGCTTTTGGGGGGTGTAGCTATCAACACAAAACAACAACTGTACAGGCACCTGGTTTCCACCTCAGAGACTAAAGTAGGGGGGATACAGGTGGAAGCTCATGTCCTTTCACACTGGCTGCATCCACCACCCTGAACACAGAGGCTCAAGCTAGGAATAGACAATGCCACCTACTGGAATAAAGGAAAACAGAGTTCTGAGAGACTTTTTTTTTTGCTCTCTTTTCTTCTCTTTCACAACCTCAACATATGTGAAACCAAGAACTATGCATGAAATAGGACTTTAACAACTGAATCACCAAAACAATATAATATAGAAGAATTGCATTGCCCCACCTCTCCCCCTTTTTTTCCTTTTTTCTTCCTTATTTTCTTTTTTCCTCTCTCTTTTTTCTCTTTTCTTCCTTGTTATTTTTTTTAATTTATTCTTACTCCCTCTATCCCACTTTCAACCCCCTTTTACTATCTATACGTAGGGTAACTTTCTAAATACAGATAGGAGGTTGAATTGATACATTCTTCCATAAATTACCAGTCTATTGGTTAGAGTTCTCCAAAGTTGCTAAGATAGATTAACCTCATACCCTCACTCCTTTCCCCCTAAGCATAACATCCTTCATCTGAAATTAAGTTTTCTATATGCCACCAGAAATGGTATGCCTTTTTTGAAACTAATGAATATATTTTTAAATAATAATTGAAACCAATATCTGTAGACTTAGAGTCTAACTATAAATGCATTAATAATAAAAACTTGTGCTTAGATGATGTACTATTGATATTGGGAACTGTTAACATTGTCTTTCTCTGCAAATGAGGGATTTTGGAGCTATAAAAGAGCAATATAAATATATAAGGGGAAAATAATTAACACAGCAGTTTCCCAAAGCTGGAAATAAACATGAACAGTATGAAAAGACAAGGAAAGAAAGTACCACAAACAATGCAGGTCAATTCAACATTAGAAGAGGTAATATCTGCAGCAGATGGAATGTCAGATAAAAAGTTCAGGATATACATGCTTCAGATGATCGGGAGACTCAAGGAAGACATTAGACAGCAAAATCAGACAATGAAAGATCACTTTGACAATGAATTACATAAACAAATCCAAGAAGCAAAAGATCAACACTACAGGGAGATAGAGGTTATAAAAAAAAAACAAAACAGAAATCCTAGAAATGAAGGAAACAATAAACCAAATTAAAAACTCAAATGAGAGTATTACCAGCAGAGTAGAACACTTAGAAGATAGAACATCATACAACGAAGACAAAGTATTTCAACTTGAAAAGAACATAGACAGCTCAGCAAGACTGTTAAGAAACCATGAGCAGAACATCCAAGAAATATGGGATAACATAAAGAGACCAAATTTAAGAGTTATTGGGATACAAGAGGGTATAGAGGTCCAAACCAAAGGAATGAGCAATCTGTTCAATGAAATAATGCTAGAAAACTTCCCAGACTTCAAGAATGAAACAGAAATCCAAATCCTAGAAGCCTACAGGACACTGAATATACAAAATCATAAGAGATCCACACCAAGACACATTATAATGAAGATGCCCAACATACAGAATAAGGAGAGAATCTTAAAAGCCACAAGAGAGAGGAAGCAGATTACATTTAGGGGTAAACAAATCAGGATAACGGCTGATCTTTCAACACAGACTCTGAAAGCTAGAAGATCCTGGAACAACATATTTCAAATGCTGAAGGAAAATGGGTTCCAACCAAGAATCATGCATCATGCAAAATTAAGCTTCAGGATTGAAGATGAAATAAAAATCTTCCACAATAAACAAAAGTTAAAAGAATTTGCAGCTAGAAAACCAGGTCTTCAAAACATCCTTGGCAAAACATTACAGGAAGAGAAAATGAAAAATAACAATGAAAACCAACAGCGGGAGGTAGTACAGTAGAGGAAAAACTAATCAAAGAGGAAAAACAAATCATGTTAAGTAACATAAATAAACAAATATGGCTGGAAGTACAAACCATATCTCAATAGTAACCCTAAATGTTAATGGCTTAAATGCACCAATCAAAAGACATAGGGTAGTAGACTGGATTAAAAAAAAAAGATCCAACAATATGCTGCCTACAGGAGACTCATCTGATAGGAAAAGACATACACAGACTGAAGGTGGAAAGTTGGGAAAAATCATACCACTCATATGGACCTCGGAAGCAAGCAGGTGTGTCCATACTCATATCAAATGAAATAGATTTCAAGCCAAAGTTAACCAAAAGGGATAAAGAAGGACACTACATACTGCCCAAGGGAACCATACACCAACAAGACTTAACTGTCATTAATATATATGCCCCAAACAATAGTGCAGCTATGTTCATCAAACAAACTCTTCTCAAGTTCAAGAGTTAAATAGACCACAACACAATAATCATGGGTGACTTTAACACACCTCTCTCACCACTGCCAGATCTTCCAAAAAAAAGTTGAATAAAGAAATTATACAGCTCAATAATACAATTAATAACTTAGACTTAATTGACATATACAGAATATACAACCCAACATCAAGCAGGTACACTTTTTTCTCATCAGCACATGGATCCTTCTCAAAAATAGACCATATATTATGTAACAGGGCACATATTAGCAAATACAAAGGAGTAGAGATACTACCATGCATTTTATCTGATCATAATGGAATGAAATTGGAAATCAATGATAAAATAAGAAAGAAAAACTCCTACATCACATGGAGAATAAACAATATGCTACTGAATGAACAAAGGGTTACAGAAGACATCAAAGAGGAAATTTAAAAATTCTTAGAGGTAAATGAAAACTCAGACACAACATATCAATATCTCTGGGACACTATGAAAGCAGTACTAAGAGGAAAATTCATTTCATGGAGTTCATTCCTTAAAAGAAGGAAAAGCCAACAAATAAATGACCTCACACTACATTTCGAAGCCCTAGAAAAAGAAGAAAAAATCAGCAGCAAATGCAGTATAAGGCAAGAAATAATTAAAATCAGAGCTGAAATCAGTGAAATCGAAACAAAAGAAACAATAGAAAACATTGACAAAACTAAAAGTTGGTTCTTTGAAAAAATAAATAAGATTGATAGACCACTTGCCATGATAACAAAGAGAAGAAGAGAGAGGACCCAAATTACTAGCTTACGGGATGAAAAAGGCAACATCACAACAGACACTTCAGAAATACAGAAGATAATTAGAAATTATTTTGAAACCCTATACTCTAATAAAATAGAGGATAGTGAAGGCATCGATAAATTCTTTAAGGCATATGAGCTACCCAGATTGAGTCAGGATGATACAAACAACCTAAACAGACCAATATCAAGTGAGGAAATAGAAGAAGCCATCAAAAGATTACCAACCAAGAAAAGCCCAGGACCAGATGGATATATGGCAGGGTTTTACAAGAACTTTAAAGAAGAACTAATACCAATACTCTTCAATCTATTTCAGGAAATAGAAGAAGAGGGAGCACTTCCAAATTCATTCTACAAGGCCAACATCACTCTGATTACAAAACCAGAAAATACATGCACAAGTATGATTCTGAGACACCCATTAAGTTCCCTTTTGCTATTTGTCTATCAGAGAATGATGCACATTTTTATTGATGATAGCTGGTGAAGACAGCTAGTAGGTCAACTGCTCTTACCCTGTTCTTGGCACGGAATGGCAACTATTTGCCCTTTGTACTTCCACATATATGTCAAATCTACTTATCAAAAAGTGCAAAATAAATCTTCCTCTTTTTTCCCCCCACATATCAGCAAAAACATTCAACTTTTGGGTTTGGGGAACCGGCTTATCTCACTTAGTATGATAGCCTGAAGATAATCCATTTACTTGCAAATGTCATAAAGTCATTGTTTATAGCTGAGTAATACTCCATTGTGTATATATTTTCTTTATCTATTCATATGTTGAAGAGCACTTAGCTGGGTTCCATAGTTTAGCAATTATAAATTAAGCTTTTATAAATATTGATGTGGCTGTGCAACTATAGTATGCTAATTTTAAATCCTTTGGATATGTACTAAGGAGTGGGATAACTGATTCAAATGGTGGTTCCATTCCAAATTATTGGAGGAATCTCAATACTGCTTTCTGGAGTGGTTGCACAATTAGCAGTCCCACCAGCAATGTATGGTTGAACCTTTTTCCTATATCCTGGCCAACATTTGTTTTTACTTGTATTCTTGATAATTCTCATTCTAATTGGAGTGAGATGAAATCTCAGTGTAGTTTTAATGCATTTCTGTAATTGCTAGAGATGTTGAAATCCATATGTAGTAGAATGAAATTCAAACCCTATCTCACCCTGCACAAAATTCAACTCAAAGTGGATCAAAGATGTAGAAATTAGAGCATAAATCCTGCACATACTGGAAGAAAATGTAGGCCCAACACTTCAATATATCAGTTCAGGAACCGACTTCCTTAACAAAGTCCTAAAGTGCAAGAAGTAAAATCAATAATCAATAAATGGTATGGCATCAAACTAAAAAAATCTTCTTCATGGCAAAGGTAACAATCAAGAATATGAAAGCCAAATTGTATGTAATGGAAGAAAATCTTTGCCACCTGCACCTCAGGTAGAGTGTTAATTTACAGGATATATAAAGAACTCAAAAACTTAATGCCAGAACAATTCCAAACAACCCTACCACTAAATGGGCAAAGGAACTGAACAGACACTTCTCAGAAGAAGAAATACGAATGGTCAACAAACATGTGAAAAAAATATTTAACATCTTTAGCAATTAGAGAAATGCACATGAAAGACTTTCTCTGATTCAGGTTACAGCTGACTAAACACATACTATTCTGTGCCTGAGAATAGTTAAATTCAGATTATGGCCCTCTTATTTGTAAGACAGACCATCTTAAAAATGGGGTGGATTTAGATTTACCAGAATTTGTTGCTCATTCAGGATGCACTTTGAATTTATCTTTTCCTGGCATTTATGTATCTTTTCAACATGCTATAAATAAGGTGTCCTCCAAGGGACAATGGAGGTGGCTTTTAGACATCAGTTTAAAATTGGTTCCATCTATCAGAGTAGAAATAGATATGCAATATTGGGTTATTATAATAAAGAGGATGTTTGCATATCTTGAAGCACACTGATGTAAAGTGCATTAGATCTGTTTCACCACCTTCATCCACCCTTTGATTTCAGACTACAGAGCAGGAGGGTCAAAAGACACCTCACTTGGTTTTCTGGTCCTTTGAATTCACACAGAAAATAGCAATAGCAGCAATTTTATTTCCCAAAATAGCAGCACTCAGAGTGCTAAAGATTTTGATTGCAAGGACCAATTAGAAAAGTCTTTAGATAATTAAATTATGTTTAAATTGAATGAGTGTCATTTCCTGTGCCCTTGCCTTGTCCTTCTACCCGGGTTAAGCTGCTTGGAGGATCCTTTGGGAGCTCTGGTCATCAGTTGAGAGTGGCGTTAATGGTGTTGGGTCAGAACTTTCATTTTCATCCCATGTGGACTCAAGCCTCTGGTATTTTTCAGGCTTCAAAAGCTCTTAGCACCACAGGAGTTCTTAACCTTACATGATGTATGTTTTATTTTTAATCTTTGTCTCTCCTTGTTTGACAGGCAAAGGGCTTGTGCCTCGGTCATTTTCTGTGACTCTTTTGTTCTTCTTTCCTAAATGCCCAGTAATTGGCAGGTAACATTTACCAGGTCACTCTGACCTCCGTGTACAAAATTGTTCTCCTCTAGTGTGGGTAGGAGGATAGAGCCAAGGATGCTTCCTAAACCACTACCATGTTTTCAGCCATGCACATGGGGAAATGCTTTAAAGTGGAAGGAAGTTTCAATTTCAAACTCTGTGGCTTAGGTGAATGCAGATGTGACATATCCTCTTGATGTAATAAACTATGCCCTGGAGATAGAAATAATGCTTATTAGAAGTATCCTTTTATGCTTTGTGTTAAAATAAATTTCCATAATGCTTTACCTTGGCACCAACTGTTAAAAAATAACAGGAGGAATAATAGCAATGGCAGGGCAGAGGACTAATTGGCATAGCAAGTATAATTAGTACTGTGTGGAAAAATGCCAGCATGGACCAGTAGCAGCTCTATAGTAAATGGCTGTATTTATTACTCTGTGTGTTTTCTCATCCACTAAAATGTACTCATTTAAAATGTTGCATTTTTATATTGCATTCATATTAAGGGGTAAACTTTCATCTGCTATTTCAATTTCTCTATTAAATTTTGAAGGAATTATTTGTGGTGAGGTCATAGTATGACTAACAGAAATCACTGGATAACCTCCAAGTAGCTACCCAAAATAGGAATTCCCTGAGTGTAAGGTCTGGTGTAAGGACATTAGCATTAGCATCAACATTCTCTTGTTGAGAACCCGCCAAGACAAGATCTATGTCTTATAATTGGTTCATATTAGACACAGTGGCTCTATTAATGAATGAGATTATACTAGGAAATATGAATAACTATGTCCTTCTTTCCATGACATACATTCCTAGCTTTCATTCTGGTTCACTTACAATAATCTTTACATTTTCTCTTGATTTTCTAGGAATGTATGTCATGGAAAGAAGGACATAGTTATTCATATTTTCTACACTCTTCCTAGATATGTGTTTGGATGTCTTGGCACCTCATCCATCCCCACAATGGTTTGCTTTCCATACCCTCAACTGCTTGATCCAGAAATCTGGACTTGCCTTATACACCAAGGGCTTAACCCAGAAACTAGATCACTGTGTGCAATTTTTCAGTCTTTCTCAGCATAACCCCTCCATATTACCTTCTATTATGTTTCCATAGTATTTCATTTCTTCATCTCTTGACCACAAGTGCTGTCTTAATCTGCAGCAGTTGGACAGGTGGTTTTCCAAAAGCACATGGTCAAGTCGTCAGGAATCTCACTCTGCCCACGTCTGGCTGCAAATGTTTCCTGAGAATTATGTTTTCTGTTTCTTTCCTATCTTCCAAATGTCACAATTTCCTCTATTGGCAAACTCAATTCCAGGCAAAGAACTCTAAAATTTGCCATTCCTAGCTTTTCCTCTACCATACAGAGAGATCTTATAAGGCAGGCGGTGGTGTGGCATTGACTGACCATAGACTACCCAGAGGCTAGAGGAAGGTCAGGGTTCACCTGCCTGCATCCACATAAACCTGTACTCAGGTCTGAATGCATAAGGGGTTGTCTTATCTGTGAGTTTTCACCATGGCCTTGATGAGCAACTTTTTAATCTAAATCCTGTTTCTTCCCATGAAAGTATACTCACGTTGTCTTCATTCCCCACACAAATGACTTGTTCCCAGAGATCAGACATTAAAGCTATTACTCAGACTTCAAAGCAGAGATTGATCTGCCAAACCATCATTGTAGAAAAGTTCTCCAGACAATGTTTTATTTTTCCTGACACATGCCTGAGCAAATGTCAAGTTATGTGCAGACACGTGCACAACCCCCCCCACACATATTTAGATAACAAATATATATTTTCAAAGTAGAAATGTAGAAACACTGGGAACTAAAGTCTCAAATCTAATTAAATCAAAGTCAGTAGCAGTCCACCACTTGTGATAGAAGTAGTATGTATCTTGCCATGAAAGCAGTTCACTTAGATATCTAATTAATGTTCTTTTGACCAACTGGCTTATAGTTGTCTTTATGTGGGAATGAAAGTGCTTGAGCTTCCTCAATTTTTTTTCCTAAAAAGCCAAATCAGTGACTAAAAATTTTCACACTGAGATAGATTTCAAAAGGCAAAAAAAAGAAAAAAAGAAAAGTCATTGCAGAAATTCCTCTATCAAAACATTTCCCTTTATTGCTGTCTTATTGCTCACCTGTGACTGTGGAATTTTTCTTCTGTTTTTCATTTCATCAGATTAAAAATATTAAAAATAAAGAAGAGAAGACTCAGGAATGCCTTCCCAGAGTAACCTTACTTGCTCAGTGTTAATGTCCACAGTAGGAGAAGCTGGCTGACCCAGTTTACATGTAAACAGAGCACATGTCTTTATTTTCTATAAAGGATGGATTCTGTGTTTAAGCACAAACCCCTTTGAAACCAATTAATGCTGATATCTGACCTACATAATAGATTCTGAACTCTCTCTTTTCTTCTTTTTTTCTGTTTTTTAAGCAACACAATTGTTCGTACAGCTTTACATCAGTCTCATGTGTAATTTTCTAAATGGTGTATATATCACTGGAAACAGATTTCCAAAATGCTCCTTATTGAATGTTTTTACACTATTACGTACTTTTTAAAGAAATACCATCTCCCATACTGCTGGAGTTAATTTATATGTTTTAGCTGGCAATGTTAACTCTCTCTGGTCACTTCTGTTGATCCTGCAGTAAAATGCCCACGTATATTCCCCTTTGAGAAAAGCTGTGAAAGAGCCTTGTTCTTTAGCTATTTTGCTGCTTTTAATTTTTGCCCTTTTGATTTCTTTTGGCTATGACATTTTCAGTTCTTCTGCACTGAGAAGTCATTCTCTGTAACCTTACTCTAGTGATTCTTAGTTGTATAAATAATTACTACATTTAATGTTGTTCTAATTTTATACCATAAAAGGAAAAGTATAAAAAAAAATTCTGGAGCTTTATCCAAAAGAAATAATACCAGGAAGTTGAGAGGAGGTATTTTTAGCATCATGCCTAGTGTTGGAAAAGATATTTTTGTGAGGAAAAAATTATTTAGAAATCTTACAAATCAGATATAACTGCTGGATATGGGGTGAATTGACATTTTTGAGGGAATGAATATCCAACCTTTGCTTTGTAGAACAGAATTTTTTTCTAGGACAGCTTGATGTTTACATGATACCATTGAACTATTTTTTTTAAATCTCATAATGATTCCTAGGATTTTTGCAGAATCACATTGAGTGTAAAGAAGACAGACCCAAGAACTTTAGTGGAGGGAACACATTTACATCTGTATCTGTTTATTTCTCAATGTTCTTCTATCCATGTCTCCACTATATTTGATAATGGCAATATTTTCTTCCTCTGTTTTGGTAGGTCTGTTCCTTTTAGTGAGAAACATTACCAATCCAATCACCCCATGAGCTCCACCGCTGGAATGTATCACTGGCACTTCTCTTTCCATCTCTCCTACATCAAACTAAATTCAAAGTCTTTCGAGTTTATCCTCCACATATAATAATGTGCGTTAATGAATGCTCATGTGAGCCATCTTAAGAAATGAAGCATTTGCATATGGTAATGTGCAAATAATACTTCTTGAATATTTTTTCAAAATTGCATCTTTTCCCTCTCATATTCCTAGAGTTAATATCTCTGAGTTCTTGTTTATTATTTCCATTGCACTTTTCCCTCTAAATAAGACTCTGTGTATGTATGACATGTTACATTTAAACACTATCCATGAATATAATTATTCCATGTTGCAAATTGCTTTTTTCCACTCAGAAATGTATCTGTGCAAATGAGATGTTTGGCAGCCTTTATTTTCCTAAATGGCTGTGATTGACTTTCCATATGATTGTTTTACCATGTGACTTTGACATGATTGAGGGATGCCTGGGAGTCCTATCCTTATGAATCTGAGTGGGAAGTTTTGATTGTTCTGATCAATAGAATACAACAGAAATGATGCTAAATGACATTAATAAGGATACAATTTCAGCTCTGTTATACATTTTAGGACGTAGTGGTCAACTTAGTGAACCAACTACTATCAGATGAAGAAAGCTAAAATAGTACAAGTTGGAAGACTGAATTCGAGTTGGGTGGAGAGTAACTAAGGTGATCTGCTGACAGCCAGCTATGGTGGACCTGAGCATGCCTTTATACAATCCTTTACATGGATTTATACAACCCTCAGTCTTCTAGTTTTCAAATGAA
This sequence comes from Marmota flaviventris, assembly GCF_047511675.1. Lineage (NCBI taxonomy): Eukaryota > Metazoa > Chordata > Mammalia > Rodentia > Sciuridae > Marmota > Marmota flaviventris. The sequence continues at coordinate 25,243,681 of NC_092509.1, read as the reverse complement.
TTATCAGATAATACAAAGAAGAGATAAATCATATTGTTTATATTTTGTCTAAATTTTGGCCCAAGAAGTCCATAGCCTACTATATAGTTGCTCTATTTCACTAAGTGTTGGTAAAATATGTTATGAAACAATAACAACTAGAACAACATGTATCTTTGTAGTACATGACTACTTGCACTACAATTATTACTGTATATCAAATTATTTCAGCTTATCAAAATTTATTAACATTTTCATTTTGATGAATACTGTTTCACATTTTTGCTATTATTCATAATGCTGCTAAAATATTATTTGAGAATTTGTCTCTACTGTAGATATGCAATAGTTTCTGTGGTACCAAGAATTTAGGGGCAGAGTTGCTTGGACAATGAAATACACAAATCATTAACATTATCAGATATTTCCAAGTGCAAAATGAGGAATTAGTTTGTAAGTATATTTTAGTATATGAACCCTAACTCTAACCCTAATCCTGACCTTAACCCTAACCCCAAACTCTTAACCCTAACCCTAATCCTAACCACCAATAGTATATGGGTTCTCATTGTTCTATAACCTAGAGTTTATTGTTAGATATTCTAACCTATTTATTCTTTGTTTATGAAATAATATCACTGTTGGCTTAAACTTTTCTAATTAGTCTTAAGGCTGAGCATTTTTTTAAATATTTGGGGGAATAAAAGTTATTATGCGTTAATATAAAACACAAAAATTGCTTGGATAGACCATACTTAACCACCTTTTCTCCTACAGGTTGATTGCTCTCAGTTAGCTAATTTAGCCTTTGCTACAATTGATATTAATATTTAAACCTCATGATTTAAATTGAACTAAAAACTTGCCTTCTTTTATTACCATCATCTGCTTGTGGTATCAAGTTTATATTAGTATAATAAGATGAATTATGGAGTAATCCCTTATTTTTTATGAAATTGGTCTATCTTTTCCTGAAATTTTTGAATATTTAACTCACCTGACTTTTGAAAAATTCTAGACATTTTTCACTTAATTTCATCTAATTGTATACTCAAATGCTGTAACAATTATAATTTTGCTTTTTAAAATTTATTCAGTATAATGTATTTTCACAGTAACACTCCATTTAGTTTCTGTTCATATTTATCTGAGTATCATTAATTTCTTTCAAAGATGTTTCAGAATTTTTAGAGAATGTTTCCATTTTCATCGCATCTTTTTATAACTATTTTACTTTGGATATTATTGTAAAATTCCTTCCTTGTTTTCAGGTAACCTCATTGTTCACAAGTATAAATACAATTGATTATTTTGTATGTTGATTTTGTGCCCTATAACATCACTCTATTCATTTATTAGCTATTGTGTTAGTTGGTTTTTAATTGTTGAGGCAACTGGAAAATCAAGTTAAAGAACGTATTTATTTTGATCCAGGATTTCAGCAATTTCAGTTTAGAGTCAGCAGGGTCAACTGCTTTATACCTAAGAAGAGATAGAATGTCATGATGGCCGGAACATGTGGCCGAGGAAGCTTCTCAATTTTGGGGAGTCAGGAAGCAATGAGGGAGGCAGAAAAGGGCAAATGACAAGATATATATTGTTCCTGGTCATGCCCCTAGTGACCTGCTTTCTTCAACTAGCACCCTTCCTACAATTTCCGCCCTCCTAAAGTCCATTCAACTATGAAGCTATGGATGGATTAATCCATTAATGAAATCAGAGCCCTCACGCACACCCCCTTCCCAAAAGCCCCACCTCTGAACACTGCTGTGTTAGGGACCAAGCCTTTAACGCGTGAACTTCTTCCTGACTTTCCAGGTACACCCTGTCCCAGTTTTATTAGCATATAGTGAAAGTATAGTGTATAGTGTAACATAGTAGTGGATTCCTTAGGATTTTCTGTATACAAGGTCATGTACTCTGTGAACAGAGACAATAGTTTCTTAATTTCCAAACTTGATGCCTTTTATTTCTTTCTTTTTATTTTTCCCCTCAAATGGTCCTTGCTAATACCTCCACTAAATATTGAAAAGAAATGACAAAGGCAGGCATGCTTATCTTGATTCTCATCTTAGGGAGAAAACCTTCAGTCTTCAACAACTAAGTAGGAGAGTACCTGTGGAGATTTTGTAGATGAAATGTATAGCTGAAAGACATTCCTTTCTACATTTAACTTATGGAGTTTTTATATCATGAAATTATTTGATTGTGCAAGTTGACTTTTCTGGACATACAAAGATGAACATGTGGACATGTCTTTTATTCTACTTATGTGATTTATTATACTAATTGATGTTCAGTTGTTCAATTAGCCTTGTGATGATGGAATAAATTCTAGATAAGTCATAGAACAAGATCATGGTGTATAATCCTTTTTATTTATTTTTGGATTCAGTTTGTTGGTATTTTATTGAGAATCTTTCTTTATACATTCAAATAGGATACTCTTCTGAATTTTCTTTTTCTTAGATTTTTTGTTTTGATATCAGATAATACTGATCTCATAAAAATAAATTAAGAATCAATATTTTAACTTTTTTTTTTTGGTGCTGGGGATTGAACCCAGGGCCTTGTGCATGGGAGGCAAGCACTCTACCAACTGAGCTATATCCCCAGCCTGGAAAAGTTTTGCATAATTGGTTTTAATTTTTCTTTAAGTGTTTTCTAAAAAAAATCACCAGTGAAATTATCTGGGCCTCAGTTTTTCACTGTAAGAAGTTTTTTTTTTTTTTTAATTGCTGTTCAAACTTCTTACATGATGTATGTCTATTCAGATTTTCCCTTTCTTCTCAAATCAGTTTTAGTAGTTTTCTCATTTCTCTAAATTTCAGATTTATTTCCATGTTCATTGTATTCTCTCTCTTCTTTTTTAGTTTTAATAATTTTTTTAAATACATGACAGTGGAATGCATTACAATTCTTATTACACATATAGAGAACAATTTTTCATATCTTTGTATGTAGAGTATGTTCACACCAATTCATGCCTTTATACATTTACTTTTTTATTCCCTTATCATCATTTTTATTCCTGTGTGGCCAGTAATTATATTCCGTCACTCTAATTTTAGTAATTTGGTCTATCTCTGACTGATCAATCTAGCTAAAATTTTGTAAATTTTTGTTGATATTTTCACAGTTTTTACTTTGGATAAGTTGGTTTCTCTAGTTTTTCTATTTTCTGTTTCATTGATTACCCAAGAGACACTTATTATTTTCCTCATTCTGCTTTCTTTAATTTTAATTCCCTTCCTTTTAGGGATTTTAATGTAGAAGACACACTAATTTGAGAAACTTCTCCTCTTTAAAATAGTCACATCAACTACATGCTTTCCACTAAGTACTGCATTTACTACCTCCTGCACAATTTTGCATGTGGTTTCATTTTCATTCATATAAATAAGTTTCTAATTTTACTTTTGATTTCTTCTTTTGACACATTGGTAATTTATGAATATGTTTTCTTATTCTACAGTCATTTATCATTTTGTTTATTAAGGTAAGAGAACTGGTGCTCTATGATTTGAATAATTTTACATCTCTTGAGACTTGTTTAGTAACCTCACATATGACCTGTCCTAGAAATTTCCATGTACACTTGAGAATAATGTGGATCCTGCTTCATTTGGGGAAGTGCTCTATAGATGTTGGATAGCTATAATTCATTTGTAGTGCTAACTATTTTTTGAAGTTCTACCCATTTTCTATGGGTTATTGAAAACAGTATTGAAGTTACAGGTATTGCTACTGACTTGTTGGTCTTTCCCTTCAATCCTGGAGGATTTTGCTTCATCCATATCACAAATTTATTATTAGTTTCATACTGTTGTCAATGGTAATATTTTCCTGTCATATTAACCCTTTTACCAAATGGAAAGTATTCCTCTTTAGCAATATTTCTTTTGTTTTAAAGTCTATTTTGTCTCATATTAGCATAGCCAAGCTAGTTTCTGTTTTGGTTATTGAATGCATGATATAATTCTATACCCCTTTATATTCCATCATTTGTATTTTTGATATGTGTCTCCTATAAACAACATATTGCTGGGTCTTGTTTCTTTTTATACACCTTTAACTATCTCTGCGTTTTGGTTGACCTTTTATTATTAACTTAATTCAATGTTACCATTGATAAATTTGAATTTACACCTGTCATTTTGTTATTTATTTAATATGTCTTAGGTCTTTTTGTTATTCCTATTCCTTCATTCTAATTACAGTTTTTTCTTGCAGTAAGTGGATATTTTCTATAATAACACTTCATTCATTAGATAATAAATTTCACTACATTTTTAAAATTACTTTATAGTCTATGCTTTAGGTCTCTTTTACTTAGTTCTTATTGTAGATTCTCATTAAAATCTAAGTTTATACTAGTTCACTTTCAACAAGAGATATAAGCAGTATTCCTATGCAGATGTTTTCTTACCCACTTCAGTATTATTTTGTTATATACATTCTACAAATATAAACCACAAACACAACAAAATATTGTCAAGATTTTACTTTATGTAGCTATAGATCTCTTAAAAGAAGTTAAGAGAAGAAATGAGAATGATTGTGTATTTATTGAGTTTGTTATAGTATACTTATTTATCATTTCTTGATGTCCTTATTACTTTCCCTGGACTCATTATGATTTCGTGTCATGGCCTTATTCAAATACAGCTTTGCCCCTCTCCAGCTCCTCTGAACTGTTATTGGTAAATAAGTTACATATTTATAATTATAGACTGCTGCAGTCTGGCTGGGCACAATCCACCAGCCACTTATCAAGCAGAAACGAACTTTATTTTTAGAACACACAGGCCTCACCACAGGAGCTCGTCAGGAATTCCCTCAGAGCCCAACTGCCACCACCGGCTTCCCACAGCCTCTCAACCCCCCCACTCCTCCTGCTCTTGAGGCCGATTGGGTGGGTCGCATGGGCGGAGCCGAAAGAGTCCCCCAATGAGCAGCTCCGTGGTCTGAAAGGGCGGGGGAAATAGCCCAATGAGCATCACCACAGAGGAGCCAATCAGCTGGCAGCTGGGAGTTTGCTGGGGCCCCTTCGGCTGTGGCTCTCAAAATCTCCCCATCTCTGTTTAAACAATAAGCATGTGGCTTAGGGACCATGCCTGCCTTAGGTTGTCCAATACTACATATGGTCCTTACCTGTCATCAGATGAGCTGACCTCAAGGCGTCAGCCTCCTGTCTTAGGTTGGTACCATTGCAATTGGATCTTACCTGTCATTGACTACCGGTCCAGCATACAGCCACACCTGTGGATAGGCCTTTGTACCAGAGGGTGGGGGGGGGTGAGGTTCTTTGCCTCACCTCTGTTGGCCCCCAAATTTTAGCTGAATGATCATCACAAGCAGAAGGGAGGAGGATACACTAAGCCAATTGATGGCTCCTTTTGGAAAAATTGTGCCACTGATGACACCATCAGCAAAAATACCCCAACACTACCACAAGTCACTGCACCAACAAATAGTTCACAATGCATACAAGTGTTACATAGCCCAGGCTAGTTCTGCAAGCAGTTCAGTGATAGCTATTGCAGAAGCTATAGATTGGTTTTATCTTTGTCTTCACCAGCACTGGGATGAAGATAGGAATTCTGGCAATAATGGCTAAAGAAAAAATTATGTAACATTCCAACAGGCACTAAAAGAAAACAATTTACATTATCCTGAACAGAATTATTAAATATAATGAAAAGGAAAGGTGAAAGTAAACAAACAGATCTGTTAACCTCCTTTTTTGTTCACATATTAAAACAATCCTCAACAACTGTTTACCCAATTTAAATTAAACCATTTAAATCATGTGAATAAGAAAAAAAAATTGGATCCATTTTTTCATGAGTGCGCATCATATATGATATATGGACATACGTACATACAAACATACAACACAAAACACAAGTGTGCACACATAATATAATACATACAACACATAACATAATAGTAAAGGCCTTATAAATTTTACAGGTGAAATCTCCATTGCAATGTTTAAAAACTCTATAGTCAAAAAACAGAACTGATTAGCAAAACATTAACCTAGGTCTGTATGAGCTCAAAAACAAAATAGAACTTCATGATGTGGGAAAGGGCAATAATAAAATAAATATTGAAAAAAGCATCCTGGTTCTGTCGCAGATGTAAGGATAGCCAAACTGGAGTTCTGGATATCAGCTGTTATGGATTTGAGCCAAATCATCTTCTTTTTGGTCTGTAGAAATCACTTTAGTTAATCTCTCTGGAATCCAAATTGGCTGCTGTTCTCCCTGTGTAAACACACAAACAGACCCCTGACTCCAGACAATGATTGGGTCAGGACCTTTCCATTGTCCTGTTAGAATATACTTCCAAAGTACCTTGGGCTTATGTACATTTTTTGGACACATGTGCCTTTCCACAGCACTAAGCCCTGATGAATCCAAATTTAAAAAGTTTAGAGTAAAAAGGGTTATTTTTAAGTTTATCTTTGGGAGATATATACCCCTTTCCAATTCCCTCTTTTTGCTTTAATAAGTACATTTTAATAGTTTGATGAGTTCTTTCAACTATGCCTTGTCCCTGTGGATTGTATGGGATTCCTGTTATATACGTAATGCCAAATGATGAGCAAAATTGCTTAAAAGAGGTAGAAGTATAGCCAGGGCCATTATATGTTTTTAACTGTTTTGGAACGCCCACAGTGGCAAAATTTTGTAAGCAATGAGCTATAATATCTTTAGTTTTTTCTTTGGCATGAAGGGAGCCCATCAAAAATCCAGAAGAAGTATCAACTGTAACATACAAATATTTTAATTTTCCCAATTTTGGCAAATGTGTGACGTCCATCTGCCAAATATGGTTAGGTATCAGTGCTCTAGGATTCATTCCAAGATTAACTTGTGGTAAAAGGGTCACACAATTTTGACATTGTTTTATTATTTGTCTAGCTTCTTCCTTAGTTATTTTAAAATGCTTTTGTAAAGTATTAGCATTGACATGGAACTTTTTATGAAAATTTGTAGCTTCTAGTGTAAAGAAAATATGTATGCCATGTGTAATTTTATCTGCTAAATCATTGCCCAAACTGAGGGTTCCAGGCAATCCTGTATGTGCCCTGAAATGTCCTATAAAGAATGGATCTTTTCTGTCCCAGATTAGACTTTGTATAGTAGAAAACAAAGAGAAAACAGTAGAGGAAGGGGAAATCCTACCAGCATTTTCAAGGGATACTATAGCATTAACTATATACTGACTGTTGGAAAATAAATTAAATACAGAATCTTTAAACATCACAAAAGCTTGTAATACTGCATTAAGCTCTACCTTTTGAGCTGGGTACTAAAAATGTAAAAGTTTGATCAGGGGTAACTATTGCTGCTGTACCATTATTTGACCCATCAGTGAATATATTTGGAGCATTCATGATAGGTGTTTTTCTTGTCATTTTTGGAAAAATTACAGGATGCAATGACCAAAAAGACAATAAAGGATTAGATGGTAAGTGGTTATCAAATGAAACATTAGATTATTGCCCAAGTATTTAACTCATTAGCTAACTCATCAATTTGATCCATAGTATATGGAGTAATAATTTTATTGGGAGAAATTCCAAACACTCCCTATGTTGCTTTTATTCCTTTGAGTGTTAATTGTCCTACAGCCTCAGGATACCTAGTAAGAATAGTGTTAGGAGAATAAGATAAATGTATCCATAATAATGGACCTTCTTGCCAAAATACTCCTGTCGGAATATTTTTTGTTGGTGATACAATAAATAATAAAGGCAAACTTATATCAATTCTATCCAAATGCATATTTTCCATATTTGTTTCAATGATTTTTAATGCCTTTCTTGCTTCAGGCGTTAACATTCGGGGTGAATTTGGATCTGATGGACCTTTTAGGATATCAAATAAAGGTCTCAACTCTCCTGTTGGTAAGCCTAGATAAGGCCTTATTCAATTTATGTCTCCTAATAACTTTTGAAAGTCGTTAAGTGATTTGAGTTGATCTACTCGTATTTGAATTTTTGGTGGATGGACCATGGTTGAGGATAATAGAACTCCTAAATAATTAATTGGAAAATTTAATTGTACTTTATCTATTGCTATCTCTAGATTATAATTTTTTAATAAGTTTGTAAGTGTAGCATAACATTCTAGCAATGTGTTTTTATCTTTGTGTGCTAATAATACATCATCTATATAGTGAAATATTTGTAGTTCAGGATTTTGACTTCTAAGTGGCTGGATTGCTTTGTTAACATAAATTTGACACATAGTTGGGCTCTTAGCCATCTTGAGGGAGGACTTTCCATTCATATCTCTGATCAGGACCTTCATGATTCAGTGCAGGGATAGAAAATGCAAAACATGGACTATCCTCAGGATGAATTGTTGGAATTGAAAAAAAAAAAAAAAACAATCTTTAGTATCTATAACTAAAACATACCAGGTTTTTGGCAAAGCAGACAATTGGGGAATCTCCGATTGAGCAGGTCCCATAATAATCATCTCATTATTAATGGCTCTTAAATCTTGCAATAATCTCCATTTACCAGATTTCTTTTTGATGACAAAAATGGGAGTATTATGGGGAGATACAGAAGGTTGTTTATGTCTCTCCGCTAATCGTTGTTTGACCAGGTCATGGGCTGCTTGTATCTTTTCTTTAGTCAGGGGCCACTGAGGAACCCATACTGGTCTTTCTGATTTCCAAGTAATTTTTATTGTCTCAGTGACCCCTCCTGAAAATCCAATCCATGTCTGTCTGTTCCTTGATATATTTGTATTGGTGCTGCTATACCTTGTTCTTGTTCTCCTAATCTTTTTCCTTTCCTAAAACCTTGTCTAGCCATAATAGTGGATGCATTTGAATTGATGTTATTTGTTAATATTAGTCGTAATTGATCTAGGACATTTCTTCCCAATAATTTTACGGGAAGATGATCCAATACATATGGCTGTATAGTTCCTTCACATCCTTCAGGATCCTTCCAGTCTAATACCATTGCACTTCTATGTGGATTAGTCACCACTCCTAGGCCTCGAAGCACTTGAGTGGCTTGTTGTAACGGCCAATGTTTTGGCCATTCTTGATGAGAGATGATGCTAAGGTCTGCACCTATATCCAGTAGCCCATTAAATTCATGTCCTTGAATATTTAGTTTTAGCATGGGGCGAGAATCTAAATTTAAAGAAAGCTTAGCCCAGTCTACACCTATGGAGCCTAATCCCCTGGAACCTCTTTCTACAGTATGACTGAAAAATTTATCATGTAGGCTGGGTATTATTAATAACTGTGCTTTCTATCCCCTGGTGAAATTACTGATATACCCTTTGGAGAACTGGCTATAATTTTTATTTCACCTTCATAATCGGGATCAATTACCCCAGGACTTATCATAAGTCCTTTTAGAGTAGAAGAACTGCGTCCCAATAATAAACCTACTGTTCCTTTGGGAAGAGGTCCTTTTACCCCTGTGGGAATGATTTGAACTCCCATCTCTGGAGTTAGTACTGTTCTGGCGGAGGCGCAGATGTCCAATCCTGTGCTTCCTCTGGTTTGTCTAATGAGGGATCTAATGGATAATGTGTCCTGGGCACTACCCTGATGGGGTTGCTGGGTTCCTCCAGTGCCCCGTATATTTGTGGTCTTGGGCCCCAGAGCATTGGGCCCCCGTGTCAGTTTTTTGGGAATGGAGCCCGATGCCTTTCTCTACAATATCATGGATAGTCACCTGGTCCTTGTTCGTTTTTTGATAAGGGAGTACCCTCTATGGTGGTTTGAGAACGGCATTCATTAGCCCAATATCTCCCCCTACGGCATCATGGGCAAATACCCGGTATTCTACTCCTTTGATACCTAGTTTTGTTAAACCATCCTCCTATGGGGCAATTCCTTTTAAAATGTCCTGTTTGTTCACAATTGTAGCATGTTTTTGGCCTGGCATCTAAAACCTATTGTAATGCAGCTGCCAAGACTTGCCCTTGTTCATTAATGTCTCTACATAATTTAATACATGTGTTTAAATCTTCATGTTTCCATGGTCTAATGACCTCTCTGCACCAATGATTTGCTTGTTCATAAGCCAGTTTTTTTTATTAATGGCATTGCTTGTTCTGTATTCCCCAAAACTCTGGTAGCTGTTTGAATAAGCCTATCTACAAATTCAGCATAAGGTTCATTAGCTCCTTGTATTACCTTAGATAATTGACCTTGTAAACCTCCATATCCTTGTAAAGTCTTCCATGCCCTAACTGCATCTGCAGCAATTTGTGAGAATATGTCAGGATCATATGCAATTTGTTGTTGCTGATCCTTATAAGGTCCCTTTCCTAACAACATATCTAGATTTCTCTGAGGATAACCAGCTGTTGCATTTCGCCTAGCCGTCTCCTTGCAAAATTCCTCATTGGCAACCTTCCATAACAGGTATTGTCCTCCATTTAGCACAGCTTTACACATACTAGTCCAATCTGCTGGCGTCATGTTCAAGTTGGTAATGGATTTGACCATGCTTACAGTGAAGAGTGCTTGAGGACCATAGGTTGTTACAGCCTCTTTTAGCTGCTCCACTGTTTTGAAATCTAAAGCATGGTGAATTCGCTGCCCTCCTGCCTGCTCAAATACAGGGCATGCTAATATTTGAGGTCCTGTCTCAGGATTCCATCTATCAACTACGGGGGTTGGGGGCCTCCCAGCATATGGAGGTGATGCTGTTGGTTGGACACTTACGCCCTCTGGTGATAGAAAGATGTTAGTAGCAGTTTCCTGTTGAAACTTTTCCCCTGATGGCTTTTTCTGCTCTAAACTTTCTTCCTCTGTCTGACTAGCTCGAGAGACCTTCTCTTTTACTTGAATTTTTTCCTCTGTCTGACTAGCTCGAGAGACCTTCTCTTTTACTTGAATTTTTTCCTCTGTCTGACTAACTTGAGAGACCTTCTCTTGAATCTTTTCCTCTGTTTGACTAACTTGAGAGACTTTCTCTTTTACTTGAATCAATATGTCTTCTCCTTCCTCTACCATTGTCTGAACTGAAGGCTTTGGACTAAGCAAACAAGATACGAACATCCACAATGGCAATGTGCCAACTGGCAGAGTCCCTGGGCTTTTCTTTTCTATTCTTTTTAAATCTTCACCATGATGGTTCCATTGTGATATATTTAACAACTCCTCCTTAAAAAGCCATGGGCTACATTTTTGTATTGTATCAACATATGCTCTGACTGTTCTTGATTTTACTGAGATGCCTCCTTCCTCTAACAATTTACTTAATACTCTTTCAGTTTGTTTTTTACTAATTTCTGTTCCCATATTTCTACTATAATACAACCCAACAAGATGATGCCAAACAAACCCGAAACAGAATGAAACAAAATGGAACAACAGAAAATCATTATATCAGCCTTTCTATCCTCCTGAAATGTCCATCCGTCCTTTCTCCCTATCTGTTCCTCAGACGCAAATAGTTTTTCCTCAGATGTGAACAGTTTTTCTTCCGTATCACTCATCTCCTGGGACAGGCAACTTAAAACAAAAGCGAAACAAAACAAAAGAAGAATCTTAAAATGGCTACCCATCCTCTCGCCCTGCCCTCAGGGGGAGCAGTTTACCTTATCACTTACCCTTAGTTGTTCCGTGTGGGCCACCAAATGCTGCAATCTGGCAGGGCACAATTCATGAGCCACTTATCAAGCAGAAACTTACTTTATTTTTAGAACACACACACACCGCACCACAGGAGCTCTTCAGGAATTCCCTCAGAGCCCAACTGCCCCCCCACTCCTCCTGCTCTTGAGGCTGATTGGCTGGGTCACGTGGGCGGAGCCAAAAGAGTCCCCCAATGAGCAGCTCCGTGGTCTGAAAGGGCGGGGAAACAGCCCAATGAGCATCACTGCAGAGGAGCCAATCAGCTGGCAGTTGAAAGTTTGCTGGGGCTACGGTGAACCAATCAGCTGGAAGTTTGCTGAGGCCCCTTCGGCTGTGGCTCTCAACAATAGACCCACCTAATTCAGAATATGTGTGTGTGTGTGTGTGTGTGTTTGTGTGTGTATGTGTTTGTTTATGGACACTTGGAAGTCTAATTCCACTTTTAAATTATTTATGCATGCTTATAATTACAATTGTTAGTATTCTTTTTCTGCTTAAGCTTCTCAGAGTATTATTTTTCTGTTTAAATATTATGAATAATAATCAGATAAAATCTGTAGAAACAACTTGGAATTTTTCTTCCATTTGTATAGAGTGTTACATATAAGTGATAAAATTAAGCTTACTTTCCTGTTTACAATGGCCTGACCCATTAAAATACTGAAAAATTGAACCTAAACTCACAATAAGTGTGGAGCACAGTTATTAATTCTGTTAGTCATAATGTTCACATTCTCCCAGGGCCTATACCAGACAGAAGATAAGTGATCTAGTCTTCTGCTTTGCTAATCAGAAACTTACTTTTTTAAACAACACATTTGTACACATTATTTTTCTAGTGGCTTTCCTTTATATGAGTACTATTTTCAAGTCTACCCCTTGCAAAGACAAGATTTCATCTCCTATCTCTTCCCATGAAGTCATTAAAATTCCAACTATAACAGAGTAACAAATCTCCAGGAAGGTATATCATCACTGTAAGTCTGTCATACTGATTTTCAGTTCCCCTTGGAATTTTTTTTTAAAATCAGGGTTTGCATTTCTTTTTGTAGGCTCACCTGTGTTTTAATTTCATACATCCTTTGGAGGATATTTACAATACTTTGTCCACCATGTTGCCATACATGGAAGTCTTAATTCATTCTACAGACAGCAGCCAAAGTAATCTTTTCTAAAGGAAAACCACATGCTTAAAATCCTTTTAATATCATTCAGTGATCCTAGGATTAAGACAAAGCTCCCAAACAGGGCCAACCAGGCCTTGCATGCATATTTCTATGTATACTGTAGCTTTATTTTGTTCTACATTGTATTTAACTCTTGGTTATCCAGGAATTACTGCTTTGAATCATGTTTTCAGTGCTGCCAAAGTCTTTCTACCTGCTGTTGTCTTCTTTCCTTTGAATGCTCTTCTTTCTTTCCTTTATCTAATTAATGTCCATGTTCCTTCTAATCTCATTTGAGGCTCAGTTTCTCAGGAAAGTCTTTTCTTCCTTCCTAAACTGATCCCTTTCTCTTCTCCCACCTATTGTTATTTGCCTCTCTCACCATTTATCTAGCCAGCTTACCCATTAAAATCCTGTATATGTGCATAAAATTCATTTATAACTATCTCTTTTGGCTATAAATTCTATGATGAAAAATAATATGTGTATTTTTTATACATCGTGGTTATACCCAGCACCTAAAACAAAGTTGTCATTTCATATATAAGTTTATACTGGATATACTGATGTATATACAATATAAGTTGGGATTTATTTCAATTTAAATAAATAAATAAATGAATATATATATATATATATATATATATATATATATATATATATATATATATATATATATATTTTGTTTACCCAATCAGAAAGGATTTCTGTTATAAAGAGGACCAGAGAGATTGTTCTAGAACTTACCCATTCTGAAAAGTTAGGAACTTATGGTTTCCCCACAGGCCAATGCACCAACTTCTTCTTCTCTCCTCCTCTCCCCTTCTTTATCTGTAGGATAGTCTTTCTGCATGAGTGAGTCATTATAGCAAAACACCTACCCTCCCAGAACTTCAAAGTGGATGACTGGCATCCTGTAGCCTTATAGAGATGAATGTCACATATCGTGGCGATTCAGATGCTAGCTAATTCTTAGAAAGAGCACAACCAGGGACCCCTACATACTCTAGACTTCCAGATGGACACAAAATATGTATCTAACATCTATAACTGATAAATAGCTAGGTCGCATCAGATGGGTCAGGCCAAACCTTCAGGGAAAAAATCTTTAGCCTTTGTTCAAACAAAAATCCTCTTAACAGGAAATACAGGGAGGAGATTAGATAGGAAACCAGAAACATAAAACAGTGATAGAGAATCTGGGTCTATGTGATGTATTAGGGTTCTCCAGAGAACAGAACCAGTGGAGTCTGTGTGTGTGTGTGTGCAAGAGAAAGGAAGATTCTTTAGAAGACGTACCTCACGTGATCACAGAAGCTGAAAACTCTTCCTGTCTGTATGCAGGAGAGCAAGAGAAGCCTATAGTGACATTATTGCATGGCTCAGTCCAAGAAGTGTGAACCCTCAGAATCAGAGAGGAAGATAGTACAGCCCTAGTCTGAAGTCAAATGCCCAAGAATTCCCAGATGACTTCTGGTACAAGTCCCAGAGTCCAAAAGTTAAAGAACCTCGAATCTAATCTCCAAGGGTAGCATCAGGAAAAAAAAAAGTTCCTCCTTTTGAGTAGAAAGAGCAAGAGAATGAATTCACAGCCTTATGGAACTTTCCTGCGCCACTGTGCCCCCAGCTGAATGAAGATTTCCTACCCATAATTAAGAGAGGGCTCTTTTCCACTTAATCTGATGACCCACATGCCAATCTTCTCTGTAAATTCCTCACAGACACTCCCAGAAGTGATGCTTTGACAGTTTTCTAAACATCCCTCAACTCAGTCTAGTTGGTACCCTAAATTAACCATTGAGTTTGATCTGCATCACCTTAACGTTAAAGAGGGTGACAATACAAGCTTGAATTGGGACGTTTTGGACTCATAATGTTTGAAAAAAATAAATAAATAAATGAGTGGATTAGTTTCCACAAGAATCTATACAAGCAGTACTTTCAAAAAATATTTAGTCCATAGACATAAGGAAAATTTACTCAATAGAAATTTGATATTCTTGATATAATTCCTGGGCAACACTGGTAGATTGGCAGGTAGGCAAAACACTCTCCATCATATAGCAGGCAAGAAAAGAAAGCACTGATTCAAAATACAAAGCCCTTGCTGCTCTGGCAAAGATCCTTCATCAGGATGAACCAGGTTGGATCATAACAGAGGTGCTTTTGCCAGAGCCTGGATTTTCATAATTTGAATTATTCTCTCTCCTTGTAATTACTGATAATGTTGCTGGGTGAACTGAAGACACATTGAACAGAGAATTGGATATAACATCTCTCCACTGCAGGCCATGTAAGACAACAGCCTTTCTGTTTACATCACACAGACTTCAGATGCAGCTTTTGGATCAGTGCTCCCTGTTCTCATTATCACTTTTCATCCATTTTCTCCTGATTCATTTCTGTGTGACATCCTTTACACAGTTTCATGTCATCTGCACTATTTGGAAGGGATATACAGAATCATTACTACTATTTCATCCAACCTTATCTTCATTGGTATTATTTTTTGAAAATGAAACAACTACCTTGTTTTTATGCATTTCTTATTTTACCTTGGGAATGAATTGTTCCATCAAAAAATGCACAGTTGCTTGACATAACCTAGGAGGGCATTTCTGCTAGACCAGAGAAACACCATGACTGTGCTACAATCTATCCCTGAGTTCAAATCGTGACCAGAAGTGCTGACAAATCTAGGGACTGTGTTACTGACAATGTGGAGAGTTTATACTATTCCCTATAGCAAGACATTTTCAATTTGGGGGTTTTTTAACATTTTTCCCCCAGAATATTTCAATGAAATCAGAAAAAATTTGGCTATGTACTATTTAAACAACTTCAAAATTTTTTACAAACAATAATTCTTCTCTGTTGTAAGGGGGTTGCCCTTTTACATCATCAGTAAACATTTTTTCTTGCATTGTGTACTCATTGGAAATAATATGTTTCTCTTGATTTTTTACGGTTGATTATTTCTGTATTAAAGTCCTGTCCCAATTTATCATTTTCTTTTTAGTGTAACTATACTTTAGAGTTGAGGATTTACCATGGGTTAATTCTTTGAGGTTAAAAAAAAAACAACTTATTCAGATTAAAAATTGTTCAAAGACTTATTCTATTGAATTAAGAAAACAAGTTGCTGTCCTATCATTACCTTATATCTTCCCACTGAAGAAAACTGTGCTTAATTCTAACCTTGGGTCTCATGAAGTTTGAATAGGTTCAAGCCTCAGCATTTATTTCTTTTCAATCCAAATTGCTACCAAGAACACTGACACCTCCAAATACCCTTAGCTTTTCTCAATTTGCCACCATTCTCTTTAGCATTTGCACTTTAAGAAGAAAAGCATCAAAGTATCCTACTGAGCGGAAATGGAGGTGAGGAGGAGGCAGCTGGTAGACATCTTGTCCTTTCCTTAGAATTAATGTTAATATTAGAATTAAGATTCAATAACATTTCAGAGGCTCTGTTCAAAACAGCTTTAATAACAGTCAAATAGCACAGCAAAGAGAGAATAAAGTGCTGTTTTTAAAAATTCTCTGCTGTTTTTAAAAACTTAAAAGTGAGGGAAATTATGTTGTACTTGCCTGATTGGCTTGTACAGAAAGAAATCTAGTAGTTCTCATATCATGGCATGAATTCTCATTTCCATTTCTTACATTTGAATGAAACTATTATCAAACAAAAAATAGGCTATAAAAATTCTTAAAAATGCTCTCTTGAAGAGATAACTGAATTACATAATATTTTGTTCTTAAACAAAACAAAAATTGAAAATCTAATGCTAGAAAAACTATAATACAATGAAATAAAACTTCAAAATTACCACAAGAGAATAATAATGGAGAAAGTTATTTCTGTTGCTTTTTAAATTTTTTCAGTTGTAGATGGATACAGTGCTTTTATTTATTTTATTTTATTATTTTATTTTATGTAATGCTAGGGATCAAACCCAGTGCCTCACGCATTTTAGGGAAGTGCTGTACCACTGAGCCTCAACCCTGGCCCCTCTGTTGCTTTTTACTTTATATTAGTATAAGTTTCAACTATAACCTAGTTGAATTTAGCAGACAAGATTTTGTTACCTTGAAGGTAAGTGATATACTCTACTGTGTTTATTTTATATACAGTTTTCTTTTCCAGGCTGCTTTCAAACACGAGTACATGTAGACATCCAAGCTGAGATGGGTAATTTGAACAATATTATAGCAACTCTCCTATACCATTGCCAGTGAAAAATAAGGCAAATCTCACAGCATCAACAATACAGATCAGAAACCACCCAAACCAAAGAACCAGATTAGGAAACAAAAAAGGGAATGAGATAGAATATGCTGGTAAGAACTGATTACTGACCATTTTCATACTTCCTGACAGTAATGCTAATGAGTTTTAAAAGTTCCCATGTGTGGAAAAACAAACTTACTTGAAACCCTTACTTTTCTTTCATTCAGCTGAGGAGTAAGAAGATGTGCAATGGGAATCAGGCAGAGATAAGTGTAGGAGAGAAAAATAAAGCAGATCATTCCTCATGTAAATAATGATCTTATAGCTGCCCAAAGAATTGTAGGATGAGGGCTGGGGATAGCTCAGTTGGTAGAGTGTTTGCCTTGCCTGCACAAAGCCTTGGGTTCAATCCCCTGCACAACAACAACAACAAATAAGAGTTATGGGATGAAACCAACTTTGGAGACTGTCCTTCCAAGGAACCCTATATGTCCTCCACTTACAAAAAGTGAGTGCATAAGCAGATATTCTTAAAAAGAAGCAGATATTCTGAAAAAGAAATTGTACCAGTTGGCTCTTGTAGGGACCTTCTCCTTACCCAGAAGAGCTGTGCATTTAGAATAAAAATGATCATCATTAAGCTGTAGCTTAAGGAGGAAAAGAAACAAATCTCAGATACATTGAAAATGTCACAGTATTGAATCCAAGTAAATAGAAGGTTTGGAAATAAATCACCATGCATGAGCAAGATAAAAAAAAAATGGATTTACTCTTATGAAACGAGGTACGTACAGGAAAGAATGCAATAAGGGAGGCAGAAAAATAAAAATGGAGGAATGAGGGAAGGAAGGCAGAGAAGAGAAGGAAATAATGAGACGAGGGAGGAAAGAAGAAAAAGAGACAAAGAACTATGCCTAGAAGAAAACACAACTCAAGGAACAGAAAGAAAGTCTCTGTACTTGCTTTATTCACAATTATAACATCTTATTAAAATCAATTCAATGAAAGTATTTTTAAAAGGAAATAAATAAAAAATGAACTTAAAAAAAGACATTGCAAATCTAATCAAATAGATAATGAGACAAAATGAATTCTCTGGAGAACAGCATTAAATTACCATCATCAGAGACTAGAGCTTTTTATTTTTTGTTTTTGTGTTTTACACAATGACAGGAAAATCTTGAGAAAATGTACAAGAAAGACAAACACATTATAACAATCTAACAAAAGCTATTAGGTATAGAAACAAAATTAATTAGGAATTAGCAGTATTTTTGAAGTAGAGAACCCACAAAATGAAGATAAATACTGTCCAAAGCAGAATACAAGAAGATAAGTTTCCTGAAGTAAAGCTGTGAATTTGCTGCTTAAAAAATCATGATGTATTAGAGGGAAAACATTTTTTTGAGGCACTTAAGCCACTTATAAGAGGGCAAGTGTTAATCACACAGGAGACCATGGTAAAAAAATAATAGAGCAACATGAGTAGAGAAGGTAAAGTATATTTTTAAGTATATACAAAATATATCAATACATTGTGTACAAAGTATATCAGTGCACAACAAGATTCACTAATGAAATAGCCAATTTTGAAATTTTAATAAGTATTTTTTTTTAAATTTCAGAACATTGTTTCATCATTTCCTTTACTATATATTTTCCTTTATCGGGCCTTCAGTGCTGTTCTGTGCTTGATATACTTGAGCATACAAAGAGTTGGTTAGGTGCAAGACATTTGAAAATGTCATTAGTTCAATAGTCCATCAAGCAAACAGGGACAAAGGTGTAAGACAAATAAGAGTGCTGGGGTAGACACAGCTTCTGAGTGCTTCCCAGGACCTTCAAGAATGGAATGGATCTCGTGATGAATCCCTGAAGCAAGAAACGGAAGGAACTAAATCTCTGGTCTCATGGTCTTGTAGCCACTGGGCTGGGCATGTGGCATGGGTGGAGAAACCAAGTCAGTCTCCGACATATAACATTATAAAGATATATTTTCCTTCACAGTTGACTGTCTTCCTATTCCATACAACACTATCATGCCTACATTGATATTAATCAGTGCCTGCTCCAGTATGTGTGGATTACATTGTGTGGTCAAATGCAATACCCTTTCACCTTTGAGTCATAATGCTACGACATCTGCTAAGTATTATCAATTAATTTTTTGTTTTACTTTCTTTTAATTATATTCTTCTGTTTTGGTGCCAACTATTAAAAAGATTTGTCTTAGATTCCAGTAATATGAGACACAATTCTAGCATTGTAGAAAGAAACTGAGAGTTACCTGTACTTATTTATTAATCTATAATGTCCATACATGACTTAAGATTTATTTATTTTTCCCCCTACTGGTGATTCAACCAAGAGGCATTTAACCACTGAGCTATATTCTCCCAGCCCTTTTTATTTTTTATGAGATAGGGTATCATTAAGTTGCTGAGAGCCTTGCTAAATTTCTGAGGCTGAGGTCAAACTTGAATCCTCCTGCCTCAGTCTCCTGAATCACTGGTATTACAAGCATGTGCCATTCTGCACTTGGCAAAATCTACTCTTAAATATGTCTGACTTTATGTATTTACTGACCACAGAGCATTTTTGTAGCAAAACAAGTAAGAAAAACAGGAACCCATTAACTGCATTCCTGAGGCAGGGACTACTGACACTTGTGTACCCTAGAGGTGTATACAGTGGAGAAGTGGAGATGGGAAAATCCCAGACAGGAGTCCTCATCCTATAGTACCTGTTAATGATATTTCAAAGTCTGATGAATCAAAGAAAGATACTTTTTGTGACTTAGAAATCTATAATTTTTACTTACTATATAATTAGGAGAATAGCACTACTTTTATCCATTCATCCATCCATTCACCTACTCATTTATCCATTTGTTCAACTAAAACATCAAAATCCTCCTACATGACATGCATATTGTTTAATGAGTAAATATCAGGGAAGACAACAAATAGAATTCCTATTGTCATGTAGCTACATTTTTAATATTTACCTTTATCCTCTGTGAGAATATTATGTGCATAAATTATCTTCAACAATGGGTTATAAGGATTACATAGACTTCATGCAAAATCATTTACTGCAATCTTTCCATAATCTCAGGCACAGGTGTCCTTCTTTCTATTGTGTTCTATTTCTAGCTCATTCTCTCTAATTCCCAAAACATTTTGGGAATTATCACTTGGACTTTTATTCTATTGAACCTCCCAAACTTCTCACTGTTCCTCACTCCCTAAATGCTTTTTCTCACCTTTTAAATCAGTTTAGATTCCATAGTTCATCATTGAAATTACTGCCTGCTTTCTCATTGACTTCCTTACCCTTCTTCATTTTATTGTGGTAAGTCACCTAGAAGAACCAGAGCCTTTTGTAAAGCTAATTTTGTCTGGTCCACATTTGTCATCAGCCAGCCCAATATGGCTTGAGAAAAACACACACATAAACACCTAACCATTTAGGCTTGAATTTTATAACATATCTCAGATGAGTTTTTAAGTCTGGAAATCACTTTATATTTCCTTAATCCCTTCACCTTCAGCTACACTCCAAACCTCAAACACCTCCTTCCAGCAGCTTACCTTTAGATGGTAATATAATATCCTACTACAAGGAGAAAATTTTGATAAATGAAGTAAAACTTCTGCAGACTTCCACCACTACTTTCAGCTCTTATTTTCTGCTTTTTAGCATTTCATCACAGATGAATTTTTCATCATCTCTCTGAAACCAGTCATTCCATTTTTAGCTAGATTCCATCCCTTCAATCTTTTCCTGTAGTATAGAAACAAGCTTGTGTGTATCCCATTTGAAAAAAAAGGTCCTCTCTTGAATCTACCAGCTCTGATACATCATTTTTTATCCCCTGTGTAGAAAAGGTCATAAATATCTGTACAGACTTTCTAATTCTTCCTGTCTTTTTTCTCTTAAAGAACTAACATCAGTGTTTTCCCCCTCTGCTTCGGTATCTGTTGATTTCTCTGTGGCTGATGTCAGTGGACAAGGCTCTGTCCTTCTCAGTAGCATTGGACACCATTGGCTATTCCTTTCCTTTTCGTAGCATCTGCTCTTGTGGTTCAGACATCATTATTGTTGTGATGGTTTGGATGTGAGATGTCCCCCAAAAGCTCATGTATGAGACAATGCAAGAAGCTTTAGGGGAGAAACGATTGGGTTATGAAAGCCTAACTTAATCAGTGAATTTATCCCCTGATGGGAACTAACTGAGTGGTACCTGAAGGCAGGTGTGGTGTGGCTGGAGGAGGTGGACATTGGGGGCGTGGCTTTGGGGTACATATTTTATAACTGGAGAGTGGAGTCTCTCTGCTTTCTGATCATCATCTGAGCCGTTTCCCTTCAACACACTCTTCCACCATGATGGTCAACCTCACCTCGAGCTCCAAGGAATGGAGCTAGCTGCTTGTGGACCAAGACCTCTGAAGTCATCAGCCCCTAAATAAACCATTCCTCCTCTACAGTTGTTCTGGTCAGGTTTTGTAGCCACAGCAACAAAAAAGCTGATTACAACAGCTGTTGTGTTTTCCTCCCAACTCACTGCTTCTCCGGTCACTCTTCTCCACTGTCTGCTGTGCCTATCTTTGGCCGCCTTGATACTGACGGTTCCAGTCCTCATTACTCTTCCAGTCATTAATAATGTCTCCCAATATGTCCTTTGATTGCCATATAAGGTGAAAAATATTCTAAGAACAACAGGAGTTGATACAAAACTCACACAAATGATGTGGGGAACTATCCACAATTCTAATTTTTTATATTCTTTCATAAAGTTTTGGAAATCACATTTTTTAAACAAGCTTTTGTGACAAATAACATATTTTACTAATAATGAACGATTCAATAGTAGTAATATGAAGGCATGTAGAGAGAAAATAAGTAAGTTTTTAAGCCCAAATTAAATGTCACAGCACTTTAAGATTTTCAAGTAAATCAGTCAGGTCTGTCATTTGGTGACAGATACAAGCCAGAGTGTGATTATCTTACTAAGAAATAGTTTCCATTGCTCTTTGTGACATAAGCATAGATAACATCTAATAAATCACTGCATTTCAGGACATGCCAAATATTGAGGGGCACAGCATTAGAAGAGCTCAGATTATTTTATAGATCATAATGCAAAACTTCTAAAATTTTTGTTTCACCCCCTCATAATTTAAACACGTATTTAAAAGTCTACCCTTTTTTTGGCCTTGGGAAAGCGGTTTAAAACTTAAAACTTGAGTAAGTTTGTCAGAAAGCTTTTTTGTGTGTGTGACAGTTGTTTTAAAAATGGGCTTTCTTCTTCTCAGGAGGGAAAAATATTAATGCCCTGTGGTATGTCAGTTGCTATGGTAACCACGCCTCAGTCTTTTTTTTCAATAACAGTTTGAACTGGCTCTTAAACCTGGCAACAACCAGGTCTGCAGAAGAGTAAATTGCTGCCTGGCCAAAGCTCAGGTCTTAAACCTCTCTCCACCTTCCTTTCCTGCCACCTCCAGTTGCTGATTTGACATTTATTCACAGATGCTCTTCTTCAGTTAGCTGTGCAATTCAATAAGTACATTAATAAGGAACTACTTGTTAAATATGAAGAAAAGTGTAAGTTTTCCAATTTACTTCTGTGGGTAGAAAAAGTTGGGAGATTTCTGTCTTTCATAAGCTTATCAACTTTCTGGATTTCATGTATCAGCCCTAACTCTACTTTCTAAATGTAGACTGCACCTCAGTCTCTGGGATGATTACTGGTACACAAATGAAAGGGAAAATAGTCTTGGGTTCATTTTAATGCCTGTGTTATTAAAATGAAGGTTGGACTACCAAATCTCTAACGTGGACACAGCCAATCTTTTACTCTAATATCACCCAGTTGCAATAAAGAACCCTGACATCTTCTACTGGTCCTTTCATAACTGCTTTTGGAAGAAGTGATAAAATATTTTATAATATGTTATCTAAGATCATGGAATTGAATAAATGAATTTTGAGTTATTTCATTATGAGGAATAAACTTGTCAATATCATAATAGTTTTATTTGAAAAATTTTAACCAGGAAAGACATACTGGAATCTAAATGTACCCTAGATTATTAATATGTGGATTTTGGTTGTGTCCACATGTCCTTCAAAAAATAGACTACTTAATATACCTGAAATTAAACTTCAATCAGTGACAAGTTTTGTGTACTACTGTTATAAAAGCTTATAATAATATATGTTATGTTGACAATAATGTCAATATTTATATTATAGTTTAATTTTAAAATTATAATTATCATTAAATTTCTCACACAGACCTTGAAAATAATATGATCCCCAAGTGCGTAAAATTAGTAATATTTTTAATATTTTATTGTATTCAGTAAGTATATATATTATAAATGGAAGGCTAAAATTCATAGCCTTTATACTATATATACTTATTGAATACACACACACACACACATACACACACCTATGCATATAATGTACATTACAAAATGTATTCAAAATATGGGTTCCAAATTTGGAAAATAATGTTATTTATAATTAATTTTATAGGGGTAAACAAATATATACATTTTGTTGAGAAGAATTCCTCCTCACATTCTTCTATCCCTACAACGTATCAGGGAATTATGAGCTCACACATGAAGACTAGGGTGCTTATGGAAGCCTGGAGAGTAGGGAAGTGGCTGAGAGCCTCTTTTGCTAACAAGACTTCATGTTGGTTCAAGACAATCATGGAGACAAAATAAGTCTTACCCCCTGCATCACACTACCCCTCCTCCCACTCTTGGTACAGGCCCCTGGGATTCTTGGCCTCCCAGAGCTGTGATGAGATTACTGATAGCAGAAAATATAGTAGAGCACGTGTCACTGCCAATTCTAAATTCCAAAAAGTAGCACAGAGCAGAAGAGTAGGAAAAGCCCTTTCTGTTTTGTGATGTAATCCCTACTCTAGTAATCAAAGTTGTCCAGAGAAACAGAATCAATAGCACACATCACCGACTCATGCTTTGCTTAAAGACAGGGATAGCTTTTGAGAAATGCTTCATTAGACGTAGTGAGACTCTATTTTCAAATAAAAATTAAAAAGACTGGGAATATAACTCAGTGGGAGAGGGCACCTGGGTCAATCCCCAGTACTGGGAGAAAAAAACAATAAATAAAAAAAGAGGTAAAAAGGATCTTCATGAGGCAACTTTATTATTTATTATTGTGTGAACTTCCTGGCATGTACTGGCTGAAACCTAGGTACAGTCTATTATGCACTAGGACATATAGCATGTGTGTGGAGAGAGAGAGAGAGGAGGGTATTGTTCCTAGAGCCGTGATCAACAAAACAAAATAAAATTAAATCAAGCACAAGAGAAAATACTATAATGGAGAGACATAATAAATGCAATATGCGTGAAGCTACTGCTGGTGCAACATGGCCTACTGTTTTACAGAATTTTTTTTTTATAATTGGAAGGAATACACTCTAAATAATAATGGAAAGTATAGGTCAGTAAATAATAAACCAGTAGCACAGTCATTTATTATCATTATCAAGTACTGTGTGCTCCACACAAATGTATGTGCCATACTTGAGATTTGTTTACAACAGTAGGAACACAAACCTATGAGCAGTGCATTGCACTACAGAGGTACAATGGCTACATCAAAACTAGGTGATGGGAATTTCTCAAGTCCATTGTAGTCTTAGAGGGACAGTATGATACATGGTTCATTGGTGACTGCAGTCTCATTATGCAGCGCATGACTCTGTATTACGAAATTAATTTTCTTAAACTTTTTAATTATGTTTAGAAATACATGACAATACAGTAAATGTTCACATATTAATACAAACATTGATTATACCTTATTCTAATTGGAATCCCAGTTTTGTGGTTGTACATGATGTAGAGATTGTGGTAAATTCATATATATACTTAGGAAAGTTGTGTCAGATTCATTCCATTGTCTTTTTAATTCCTATCTCTCATCCCTTTCCTTCTCTCCCCCATCCACCTTTTATTTTTTTGGTACTGGGGGTTGAACTCAGGGGCACTTAACCACTGA
This sequence comes from Marmota flaviventris, assembly GCF_047511675.1. Taxonomy (NCBI): domain Eukaryota; kingdom Metazoa; phylum Chordata; class Mammalia; order Rodentia; family Sciuridae; genus Marmota; species Marmota flaviventris. The sequence continues at coordinate 25,218,613 of NC_092509.1, read as the reverse complement.
ACCACATCCCCAGTCCTATTTTGTATTATATTTAGAGACAGGGTCTCACTGAGTTGCTCAGTGCCTTTATTTTGCTAAGTCTGGCTTTGAACTTACAATCCTACTGTCCTAGCCTCCTAAACTGCTGGGATTGCAGGTGTGTACAATGATGCCCAGCCCCTTCTTTCTCCTTCATCTAATCCAATGAACTTCTATTTCCCCCACACACACCCTGTTGTGTGTTAGCATCCACAAATCAGAGAGAACATTCAAACTTTGTTTTTTTGGGATTGGCTTATTTCAGTTAGCATGATCCATCCATTTATCAGCAAATGTAATAAAGGCATTATTTTTATGGCTGAGTAATATTCTATTGTGTATATATGCTACATTTTCTTTATCCATTCATCTGTTGAAGCTATGAAACTAGGTTGATTTCATAGCTTAGCTATTATGAATTGAGCTGCTATAAGCATTGATGTGGCCACGTTACCGTAGTATGCTGATTTGAACTCCTTTTAATACATACCGAGAAGTGTTATAACCAGGTCAAAGTGGTAGTTCCAATCCTAATTTTTTGAAGACTCTCCATACTCCTTTCCAGAGTGGTTGAAACAATTTGTACTCCCATCAGCAATGTATGAGTGTACATTATCCTCCACATCTTCACCAACACTTACTATTACTTCTATTCTTGATAATCGTCATTCTGACTGGAGTGAGATGAAATCTCAGTGTAGATTTCTCTAATTACTAGAATATTTTTTCCATATATTTGTTGACCATTCTGAATAAAACAGAATAGGAGACACAGAAACAAACCCACATAAATACAGTTGTCTCTTTCTAGACAAAGGTGCTATAAATATACATTGGAGAAAAGATAACCTCTTCAATGGACAGTGCTGGGAAAACTGGAAATCCATATGTAGCAGAGTAAAATTTAAGCCCTCTCACCCTACACAAAACTCAACACAGTGAATCAAGGACCTAGCCATGCTACCAGAGACACTGCTCCTACTAGAAAAACATGTAGGTCTAGCTCTCCATCATGACTCTATCATGTCTCCATCATGAGGAATCAACTTCCTCAATAAGACTCCAAAGAACAAGAAGTAAAATCAAGAATCAATCTGTGAAATAGCATCAAATAAAAAGGTTCTTCACAGCAAAGGAAACAACCAAGAATGTGAAGAGAGAGCCTACAGAATGGGAGAAAATCTTTACTATCTACACCTCAGATAGAGCATTAATTTCCAGAATATATGAAGAATTCAAGAGACTTAGCACACACACACACCAAAAAAAAAAAAAAAATCCAAATCACCAAATCAATAAACAAGCAAAGGAACTAAACAGGCATTTCACAGAAGAAGAAGTATGAATGTACTAAGGAATTGACTCATGTGACTTTCAGGATGAGTTGGGGAGTTGAAAATCCAGAGGAAAGAGTGATGTACGTCCAACTTGAAGTCCAGAGTTCTCAAGACCCAGGAAGAACATCTGAAAGCTACCAGGCAAGAAGAGTTCCCTCTTTTTTTGGGGGGGGGGGGCGTCATGGTGTTTTGTTTTGTTTTTACTCAGTCCTTGAATTGATTAGACAAGGTCCATCCACATTTGAGAGGGGAATTTGTTTTACTCTGCCTACCCATCAAAATGTTAATTCCATTCAAAAACAATCTCACACAAATATTTAGAATAATCTTCTATCAAATATATGGGTACCCATGGCCCAGTCAATCTGATTCATAAATTTAACCATCATACCTTGTTCTCTTCTGATTTGCTACAAACTAGCAACTAAACCTTGCAAATCATTTAATCTCTATGTTCCTCAATTCAGTACCTGCCTAAGTAAGCTCAATTTAAAGATCCTTATTAGCTCTAAAATGCTGTGTCCTTATACAGGAGTATGTATTTTAGAGATGCAGTATTTATTTTATGCCCCATAGAATCAAATAAATATGAGAATCTGTAGCATAAAAACCTACCAAAACTATTTATTCTGTCATAAATACAGATTCACAATTATTTTGTTGATCTTTAACTTTATTATAATGTCCATATGAAGAAACATTAAAGTTATCAAAAGTAGGATCAAGGTCATCTTTTGGATATGAGCACTAATATAAATAAAAGAAATAAAATAACATATTTGGACTCAAATCAACCCTTTAAACTGCTATTTACTTACCTTCTTTATCTTGCACAGCATCTCATTATCAGTGGAACTCTAAAGAATCAACACATTTGTAAAATACTGAGACACAGAAAGAATTACAAATGAAGAAGTTTCAATGTTGTGATAATAACTACAGAAAAACAAAGTTCTTGAGGCAGCATGAGAGATAATGGACATGCACTCAGTTTCCATCGGAACCAGTTGTGTGATTGTAGACACACCAATTTCAGTGAGAAAGTGAACACATAAATCTCTGGAGAGATGTTGATCATTACACGTTCAAACAGTATTTGTTTTTAGCAAGAATTTAAGAATCATGAAAAAATCAACTTAATCTGGGAATGGAGATGTGGCTACATTCTTTGTACCACTGATTTCAAATCTAAAGAAGTGTTTGGCTGGGCCAGGGGCCAATGGCTGAGGATTCTACCAGTGTTTATGCACTACTCTAAGGTTTCAGCCACATTATTCTGCACCAAAGAAAGGTTTTCTTTATGCTCTGCCCTTTCCCCACCAGTATAATACTGTTGCTTATTACTCAAAGCTCCCAGGGTTGTCCTCTCTGTATCCCTGGTCCAACCTTATTCTTAGGTTGGTGTTTATGCCCAACTCTTTGGGGTGAATCAGTCTCATCATTGCTGTTCCTTCTCACCTTGGCAAATTCCTTCCTGCCCTTCATCCAGTAGTTAAAAAAAAAAAAAAATCTCTATAAATGTTCACAGAAGATCCTGGTTTCAATACTTTTCTGTGCCCCTTTGAGACCTTCTCAAGTTCAGAGGATTTTATCACTCTATCCTAACCCCATAAGAAATGGGTATATTTTACCTGCAACCTCAGGTCTAGCATTTCTCTTGAAGGCTTAAGTCTTTGAGTAGAATAATCCCAGTAGAACTGGAGACTCAACCTTTTTCTCTCTACATACTTGTACCAACAAAAGAACATCTCTCCAAACTCTGCTCATACTAATCCACCCATTGGTGGTTCATGGACATCAATCTGCAGTGGGTGTGAAATCCTCATGTGCATTTTCTCATGTTATCTGATATTTGTCCTTTTGCTCTCCAGTGAAATTTTTTTGCACTGGGTCTCAGGTCTACACTGTCTTCTCATATTTGGCCACAGGTGAGACATTTTGTTGGTGTCATTTCTTCTTGTGGGATGAAGGTGCTAATATTTTCTGGATTTCAAGTTGCTTAGAATGCTCTGTGACTTCAGCCCTTTGAAATTTATAATTTCATAGTTTACCCTACTTTTTCTTTGTTAGGATGGGAGCAATACCATTTCAATTTTTCTCTGAGGCAGAAGTGGAAACCTCCAGTTCTCTTTTATATGTTCAATCTTTTCTTTTAAATTGAATCTTTCTTATCCAACAAGATTTAAAGATTTCTATCTTAGCGCGTACACACACACACACACACACACACACACGCACACACAGCACAAAGGAAAAAGATACAAACTCCTACTCCATGTCTCTTTCCAATTTCTATTCCTTCTACCTGCCCAGTTTACTCATCTATTAGACCAATACAGTGATGCTGAATTCTGTCTCCATCACACTAACATAAATGTGTTCTTTAACAAACATCTCAGGGTGAAATTTAGTGGTCAACTTTAGTCTTGGAACAGAGGTGATAAGTCAGAACAAAGAGTAGTCAGACAAAAACTACCACAATTTACAGTGTTAGAAAAAAATATTTCTTTGGGGAAATAGTTTACACAAGATAGTAGTTACAGATGTATTATTAATAGATAAAATTAATTTAAAAACAGGAGAAATATAGAGGCTTTGTCATGGTTTAATTAGATTTAATGTACTTTGTGTTTTAACTCCTCCTCCTTTGTTTTTCAATTTTGTCATTCCTACTGTGAATGATACAATAAAGATCGCAGTGTTCAATAGCATCTGACATGGGTACCCCACAGAATACAGAGACAGTGAAAAATATAATGGTGAATAAATGCATAGTAAGGTGTAAGTGTAAGTGTATATTAACCACAATGATTGCAGGGGGACTGAATGGCTAAATAGATTATAGGAAAAAAGTAGAATTGAGAATCATCATGTGAATTATAGTATAGAATGTTCCAATGACAAGGATTAATAAAGAGGATTAAAAATAAAAAAAATAGTAACATATGCTTGATTCACCAGGGGCCTAAGCAAGAAATAGTATGAATATTAGGAAAAAAATAAGTTTTTTTAACACATATTTGTTCATGACATTATATGAGGTCACAATGCAGACACATAACCACACAGACACACATACACATAGTTTTCTGGAAGCCAGTTGGGGTGAAGTAGGAAATGACTGATAATTGCAAAAAAAAAAAAAAAAGAAAGAAAGAAAAAAAACAGATGAAAAGCAGGAAGAGGTTTTTCACCACTTATTTAAAAACAACACTTTAAATTATGTGAGAGAATGTTTATACCTGGAGGGCCAAGAAAGCAATCAGGAAGGGTGCCCTAAGGAGCATCACTCTTGTCAACAGAGAGAGGTTTTTAAAATGGTGTGTGTGTGTGTGTGTGTGTGTGTGTGTGTGTAAAGGAAATGGTAAGTTTTTGATTTGAAAATTTCACACATTTTTGAGGAGAGGGAGTGGTAGAAGGAGGAAAAAAGGTCTTGCAAAAATCTCATGTGACAGCAACCCTTGTGAAACTAGAGAGCTTTGCACAGCTCTGTCACTTTGTCATGTTAAGACTGTGACTGTGTGAAGTCTCTGTGGGGCCTACGGCAATACTTCACCTTGCTCAAAATCCTGATTTTAAAATTGCACAGAAAATAAGGAATGCTGACTCAATGAAGAATAAGTTTCAAGTGGTATGATCTTTACCTGTTCCAATACAGAGTCTCAGAAGGGCCCAACAATCAAATTACTGCACAAACTTTGGGTATGAGAGGAGGCTTTGTCATGGTTTAATTAGATTTAATGTACTTTGTGTTTTAACTCCTCCTCCTTTGTTTTTAAATTTTGTCATTCCTACTGTGAATGATACAATAAAGATTGTGGTGTTCAATAGCATCTGAAGTGGGTACCCCACAGAATACAGAGACCAATGATACTGTCTACTGTGTCTCTAGAAGGAAAAAATGACTGAATTCATTAAAACCTCAAAACTCTTCTATAATAAATTTAATATAAATATGAGCTTTTGTTCTAAACAGGTACTGAGTACAAATCTATCTGAAACTTTGCTCTAAATATTACAAAATAAAAGAAGAATATTAACTCCTTCAGAATCAGAGCTGAAAACATCAAACAATGATGCCAACATGCCAAGCTAAAGAACATTTCTGTGGGGAAACTTCATGGCACAGATTGCCAGAGAGAAAGTTTCATAGCTCAATACTCTCCAATATCACCTAGCAGTCCTAAGAAAGAGATTTAAAAAAAGCCAAGGAGACCTTTGGAAGGATATAAAGTCATGCATGCCATCTAGCAGTTTGCTACTAACTCTTGAATGAGAGAATGTTCAATGGAAAGCACATAAATTCTTACTATTATTCACCATCTGCCACCCCATTAAATTCTGAAAATGCTCTGTAACTTCCTGAGAATCTTCATTCGATTTAATTTTCCAAGTTTTTCAGATTTAGGACTTTAAAATGGTCTATTGGCTTTTAAGTCTATTGCAAATTCTGGAATATAAACTGATATTTATATAGGGATTTTGCAATTTGGGGTACCTCACCATTATAATAGGCTCTAGAGATGTTTAGCCCTAATGAATCCTGATTAAAATTACATTTCCTCTGTGAATTGCTTTTAATCTGTGTGAGCCAAATACTAAAATGGGTTTTTACAATATACCATATTGTTTGTGTGTTTGTGTGTAGTGGACACAAAATAATTAAGAAATTAGCTGTTTTAATAGTACTTTGTTTAATAGTACTTCATTTTACTTAATAAAATATTGTGAGCATGTTAATTTCATTAAGTGGTCTTCAGTATACCATTTTAATTAGTGTGTATTATTTCATCATGTAGATATCCTTTTTTGTTTAAACTATTCTAACTTAAAAAAAAATAAATTAATTAATAAATTAATTTTTAAAAAAAGAAATATGGTATCCATAAACAATGGAATATTACTCAGGCATAAAGAAGAATGAAATTATGGCATTTGCAGTAAATGGATAGAGCTGGAGAATGTCATAGTAAGCAAAATCAGCCAATCCCAAAAAACCAAAGGCCAAATGTTCTCTCTGATATGTGAATGCTAACACACAATAAGTGGGGAAAGAGGGAAGAATAGAAATTCACTGGACTAGACAACAGTGAATGAAGGGAAAGGACGGGGAATGGGAATAGGAAAGATGGTAGAATGAATCAGACGTAACTTTCCTGTGTTAATATGTGAATACACAACCATTGTAACTCCACATTATGTATAACCACAGGAATGGGAAATCATACTTCATGTATGTATACTATGCCAAAATATACCCTACTGTCATGTATATCTAAAAAGAACAAAAAATTAAAAAACAAGATTGATAAAAAAAAATGTGGAATATATTTGAATCTTTGCTTTCATGCGTGAACTTGGAATCTGCATCTTTGTACACACTATTCAAACCAGAGTCAGAACAACTATTTTGCCTCTCAGTTTCCTTAAAGAGTAATGTTTGATTTTACTCAAGTGTTATGACTGATCAGCACTGGCCATGCCAATGGGAGCATTATGTTGTCCATTACACCACTCGACTCTTTGAAGATTGCCACGATCTGAAGAGATTGAAATTGGTATTGCACACACACCAGGAGCAAGCTCCCACCATGCTTTCCTTGATTTCCATCCAGGAGAACATATGAGGACTACAAGGTGAAAGAAACAAAACGAGACTCCAGGAAATCTTTTTTTTGTGAAAAGAGTTAATTAGACTGTGTCTCAGAATCCCCAAGGGATAAAGCAATCATAACCTGAACATAAGGGCCACTGTGTTGTTTTTACAATCCTTCTTCTTAAACTCATTTTTTTAAAAAATCAATCCATTAGATATTGAAGAGAACACTTGATGAGCTGCCAGCCCTTTAATGCACATGAATAAATGCATGTACATATGTTGAATCTATAATGCTTTTTTAAAATGCTAGCTCTCTGGTAGTTCAGGAAGAACAAATGCATTGTTACTTGACCTTCATCTGCTTTTGTCATTGGGGAGAAGTGTCTGGGTGAGCATTTACGCATGAACTGTGCAAGCTGTAAGTGTGTGACTCTGTGTGTGTCTCTTTTATTGGAAAAAAATTTAATGGTGAGTTGTTAGAAGAATGATTTGGTGTCAATATCACAAGCACTTCAGCAGGAGCCATCTGGACTGTTTCCCTAGAGTCTAACTTACTAGTATTTGCCCTTAAAACTGATTGTACTGGAGATCCACAGAACAGCAAACCTGTGAAGTGAAGTTCAATGTTTTCTTACTAATGCAGAATTTAAGCAAGAGAAGCCAAGTGCACTATTTAAGATCACACAATAAGTGAATGATTGAACCAAGAATGAAATGTGAAGTCATTGGTTCTTTGAAATCTAGTTTGCTCAGTAAGCCTCCTTAAGGAGTATTCCTTTCCACTAATTGCAATACAAAGCACACCAGTGAGAACATTCTGGATCCAAAGATCCAGAAGCCTGGGAGACCAGGCTAAGTCCAAATCCTATGATTCTCAAACTTTAAGGTGCATATAAATCACGTAGTGGGATTTGAGATTCTGCATTACTAATACTTTTCCAACTTACACCAGTATTATTGATGTGGGCCAATCTTTGAGTAGCAGGAGTTAAGGACAAAAATTGCCTGCTTATCCAGGCAATTATAAACATTTGCTTATAAAAGAATCAAGGCTGGGGATGTTGTTCAGTGGTAGAGCACTTGCCTAGCATGAAAAAGGCCATATACCCAGTACTACTACAAAAAAATCCTTTCTGTTAATATGGAAATGTGCGTGCAACATGTAAAGGAAATGTAATGTGCATGCAAAGGAAATATAAATAATATTTTAAGCAAGCTAAAAGAAAATTCTTAACCTGATCTATTTAAAAAAATTCCTAACTATGAGATGGTTTGGGTAAGGGAGGCTTCTCAATACACTTCCACTTATAATGTACAGGCTGAATGAAGAGGAGAGTAGTAGGTCCTGAGACCCTCTAAGATGTGTCCATGTTCTTACTTCTCGCTGGCACTTCATCTGCCACACTCAGCATAGAAAAAACACTCAGCTGCCTTTGCCTGTTCTTCTTCCTTTTTTATCCCCTATATCTCCTTCCTATAACTGACTCTAACCAGATGGTAGCTTACCAAATGGCATTTAGCATCATCATCTCATAACCTTTCCTGACCTAAAAAAAAGTTTCTCAAATGACAGGTGGGGCTTCCATTTGGTAACCAGATACCTTCTCTGATCCAGTTCTTACAGCTTGGAATCATCCTGGGTCCTTACCCCTGACTTCATAGTCTCATAACCTGCAAAGTAAGTATCTCAGTTCCCTCAAAGATGGATGTCCTGTATTATCCCTCCCATCTATAATAACAGAGGAAACAGATACCCTTGATGCCTGCCCCAGTGATAAAAGAGTAAGGTTCATAACTTCAGGGACCAGAGTCTCTTTGTGTCCTTGTTTTACCATAAATGGCTGCCTTTTCTCAGTTGATAACCAATATATAACATCCTAGATACAAATTTGCAAAAATCCGTCAAAAATTTCATACAGGACTCTGATAGAATTTCTTATTTTTCTTTCACAAATGCTGGGCTACTGTTTCTGAACAATTCCTGGGGTTTGGTATCTGAGCACATTAGCTCTATTATTCACTGAACTCTGCTTGGAAAACTTGGGCCATTGACCTAGAAGAAGCATATCCTAAATCCTCAAGGATGGCAATGTCTCCTTAGTTGTTTCTTAATCATCTTCCTGACATATACATTATGAAAATGAAATATTACAATCTATACATGCATGCACAAATATAAAACAACATGATATCTAGTTTTGGACACCTTGGAATTAGATGACCTTCAAACACCTCAAACCTTATGCATGATTTGTTGATATTATTTATTCTTCAAAAACCACAAACATAAAAGGTTAACTGATTTGTCAATCACTTATGCGTTTCTTTTTGTGATTTTATCTTCACCTGTCTAGAGCTAGCTACATTGATGTTACTTCAGAAATCTTTATACTTCTTATTTTACTCATGAATGGTTTATTTCTGAAAATGTCCATGTAGTATTTTCAGATGTCAGTTGACTGCTGATAACTAAAACCATGGATGGGGCATCTTCTGTGATGTATCCCCATCTTATATGATTTTTCAGTTTCATATACATTTATCTTTTTGTTATTATAGCATTAAATGTGAGGGTAATGAATGATTTCTTTAATTTAAAAGTAAATGTATCTATTCTTATTACATGAATGATGAATAATACATTTTGAAAAAAATACCTTTTATATTTGTTTCTTTAAGAGGATACTTTTTTAAATCACCTGGATAAAAGCACATAGTTCTATCATACAGGCATAGAATCCATCTTCTAAAATACAAATTATTTTTTTTCTGAATGTTTTTGTATGTCCCTTGGTCAAATTATTTTTGTTTTTCTCCTAGAGATACTCAAGAGTGATTTCCTTACTTTTGTTGATATTTCCCAACAGTACCAACAGTACCGGGCACCCTTGGTGGCTGAAAATTAGAGCTATCTTCAAGGGTTCATACACTTTACCAATAACTCACATGATTGACAGTTCTAGCAGGCACAGAGTATAGTTAATTAAGCAGACATTATCTCTTGGTGATGTAAAGTAAAATACACTACCACAGATAAGATAATAGTAAAATACTAATGGGTCAAATCTCATTGCATTTATATTTTTAGTATCAAGTATATGTCAATGAAAAACGAATAATAAAATATATGCTCAAGGGTTTTAAACAATACTATGATTAGTTTTTTCTGGTTAGTACTCATTAAATAATCATGAATAGAGAACAGGATAATCCAGGAGTAATTTATATATGCTTGGGTAATATACCATAAAATTATGTTTTATGATTTATCTTAATTAGTATGTGTTCAGTTAAAAAGAAAAAAATAATAATAAATGTAGAAAGAATATATCCTAGGATGAGAAATGTAATAGTTAGTAGAGATGTTCTATAATAGTTTGAGTATTCTTGCCTAGCATATTCAGGCAGTTAGAGCTGTATGGGACACTGAAGAGATTAGACTACACAACATATTACCTTCAGACTTTAAAGGATGTTTTATGATAACAGTGATCTCTGAAGCTGTACTCAGAGATTTTAAGGCCTCTGGTAGAAACATCTGCATCATGGAGCATTAAGAATTAAAAAAAAAATATCCAGAGAACTCCTTCTGTAGAAAATTTAGAAAGATACTTACACAGAGAAAACTTTACAAATGTTACTACTCTCTTGGATTTTAGCTTTTAAAATTTTCTGCTATCTGGTCTCTGGCATAGTACTATTGTAAAATTGTTAAGCATTCTTTTTACATAATTATTTGGACTTAGCTGGCAGAAATGAATAGATACCCTCATGTTATTGTATTTATGTAATCTATCTTGATTTGCTTTTATTATTTGTCCCCAGCCACAAATTCAGCTTACACTAGTTTATATTTTCCTTATGTTCAAAAATATTGGATTTTACATTATTTACTGTCCTGGAATTAACTTTTCAAACAGTGACAGTACAATAAAACTGGTATTGGTGTATTTGCTTCCATAAATATGCTTTGTTAAAAAATATTTAAATTTAAATATCTTTAAATTTAAATTTTAAATTTCTAATGCATTAGAGGGAAAGAGCAGCATGAGAAGTAGTTGTTATATATAATACACATAATAATATTTGTCATTATTACTTTTATTTTTGGCTTACCAGACAAGGTATTAATTGCTTTATATAAGTTACCCTATTTATAACTGTCACAATCACTGCATGACATAAGTATTAATTTTTTATGCATTTTTTGATGAAGCAACAAATGATATTGTCTATATATATATGCTATAAATATAGATACATACTATATATATAATATGTCATCATGTAATTTATTAACAATATTTCAAGCAACATTAAAATAAAACTAATAAAATAAAAAGAAAAACAGCAAATTTCTTAAAATACATGATTTTTAATATTCTCTAAATGACAGGAAATGTGTTATTTTCTATGATCACAATAGAAATAAATTAGGAATAAGTAAGAAAGATATTATGAATGTTTTTAAACATACTTCTAAATATCTTTTTGGTCATAGAAGGAATTAAAAAAGAAATCAGAAAATATGCGAACTGAATGAAAATGAAAACAAAACATATTGAATTTATGGGATTCAGCTAAAGCACATAATGGAAAGAAGTATTTAACTTTAAAGTTTACATTAGAAGAACAAGAAATGACTAAAATTAGTTATCATCATTAGAAGATAGATAAATGCAACAAATCAATGCAAATAGAAAAAAATTAAGATAAAGCAAAGCAAAAGAAAGAGACATGACTCAACAATAAAAATCATTAAATAAGAAGCTTATTTTTAAATACAATTTAATAAAATCAATGTATCTACAGTTTAGCAAAACAAAACAAATGTATAATACAGTATAAATAAAGAAAGTAGGAATTGTTACAAAATCTACAGAGTTTTGTATGATATTAAGGAAATATTTTTAACAACTTTATGTCAATTAATTTAAAATAACAAAATGATCAAATTCCTTGAAAGGTGAAAACTTATGTAAAAAGTAAACATTCTGACTCCCATCATTGTCTACTAGAATTTATGTCAGGAATACAAAATTTGATTAATGTTTGAAAAATCTATCAATGGAATATTTCATACCAACAAGGTAACAAAGAGCAAAACTCTTATAATTTCAATAATGCAAAATTCATTTGATAAAATTCAATGTTCATGGGGCTGGGGTTATAGCTCAGTGGTAGAGCAGGCTACTAGCATGTGTAGGGTACTGGGTTCAATCCTCAGTGCTACATACAAATAAATAAATAAAATAAAGGTATTATGTCCATCTAAAACCTAAAAAAATCAATGTTTATGATTTAAAAACCAGAAAATAAGAAATAATTGGGGATTATTGAAGCATATAAAATAAAGTAAAAATTAAGCTATTTAATAGAAGGCTAGGATTCCTACTCCTATGCTTTTTTTCCCAGTAAATTACAGCATACCATAGCCAGAATGATAAGAAAAATAAAAACCAAATACATTTGATATTGGAAATAAAGACGCTAACATGATTTTATCCGTAGAAAAAAGGTGTACGTAGAAAATTCTAATATTTCTACAAAAATAGACTCTAAATCTAACATTAAACAAGGTAACAAGATTAATATACAAAAATTCATTATATGTTTGTACTTTAGTAGCAAATAACTGGAAATAAATTTTAAAACATGACATCATTTAATGGTGTCTGATATCATGAACTACTTTGGTATACATAAAAAATATGATGTAAGGTATGTAACAAAGAAAATTTTGACAAATTGCTTTTAGAAGTGGCAAAAGTTGTAAATACATGGGAGATATACCAACCCACTGAATTTCAGGCATATCTCTTATGTATTCCCTCCAAACATCTTTATACATCCAATGTAATCACAATAAAAAGTTCAGCTGCAATTTTTAGAGAACTTGTCACACTTAATCTAAAATGTATATGGGACCAAAGGGGAATACAATTGACAAAACAGTTTTGAAAAAAAAAAAACACATAAAGTTGTATTTCAGTCCTTCCTATAAAGCCTGTCTATTCAAGACAGTGAATGATATTGACTTTAAAATAAACATATAGGTCAATGGAAAAGCATGTCAATTGATTTTGAGCTATGGTGTCCTGTTGTTCAATGGAATCAGGCTTTTTCTTATTGTGCTTAATAAGTGGTACAGGAAACATTCAGATATTTCTACATAATCCATGTTTATTTTTATATCTACCCTGGTGATTTTTCTATAGTACATACAAAAGTATTTTAAAAAATTCTTAACAAAAGCTTGTCTGATTCCAGCACACTTCTGAGAGAAGTCTTTGTTAACTTGATTATACTAAATTCAACACATCAAATATTTCTACAGAAATGTTTTCCCTGGTCTTGTCTGTTTAACAGATCTAATCATGAGATTATATGGAAATTGAAAGTAATCAAATCGTCCTAAGGTGCCTGTGGGAGTGTGTTCTGAGGGAAATATCAGGGAGTATTTGGTTTTGTTGCAGCAGTTCTTGAAATTTGGGGATGATCTGTTGAAAACTCTATCACCCAATTTTAAACACAGTTTCGGGGATTTATGGATTCTCTGAAACCCATTCATGGATCCAATTTCAGTTAAGTGTGTGCTTTCTGTTGCTTAAGTTTATGCTCTACTTTTCCTCAAACTACCAAACTGCATGGGCAATTATGCTCTCTCACTGGCATTGCAATTTTAATGTCTTAAAAATACAGTTAAAATGCATGCTGAATTAATATTTACCCAAAAAGTCGATAAGCTAAAATCCATACAAATTAGCCAACAACTCAATAAGCACAGCATCATCAGAGAGACCCAGGGATGAGCAACTTAGGCTGTGAGGGCAGGGCAGGGAATGCTCTATTCACTCTGGTCTTCATGAGGTGCAACACAAAGCCCAGAAAGCTAGAATGATATGAATTCTTGCTTTATTAGGGAATGTATTTATTTCAATAATGTCTCATTGGAATCAAATTATTTGAATTCCCTAGGCATTCTCTGATCTATGGATTTTAGTAGTGCTATCAAGATAGAGTTTAAATTCATTCATTTTATTGAGCATCTGCCATGCTGTAGATGCTGTGTTTAGGCTGTGAATATGAAGATGAATGAAACATCAAATTAGAGTTCCTCCTCTCAAAAAGCTTGCAATAATAGCAACGAAATACGCCCTGAGTAGAAGAGGAATTGAGTAAATATTATTGTAACTTCACTATGGAACCCTAGGGAAAGACTTTCTTGAGGAAATAATCTCAGAAATGAACTTTAAGGAAAGGTCAGCTTGTCTTTTCCTAGAAGAAAAGGAGGGTCAGGGCATTCCCGACTCAAGGAATAGGTCTCAAAAACAATCGATAGCAACTGAGTCCCCACCCATCCTTTTAACTGGAAACTGACACATTGAAGTAGCTGTAATGTCATTATAGAGCTTATTACCATGAATTAATTAAGTAATTTGCATTATACAGCTTCCTATGTAACAGGGAAAGCTTGTTGTTCCTAAGTACATGACAATTAAGCTTAGAACTTGTTCTGTGGAAGAGATGTTCTGTGGAAAGCCTTGGAGGTGTAAATTGTTTTATTGCTCCAGTGGGAGTCATTATATGAAGAAAAGATCGAATCTTTAATGAAAGGCAGACAGGAGTTACAAACCTTTTTCTTTTTTTTTTTCTTTTCTGCAATACATATTCCCTCTGTAGGAAGAGACCAAAAACAAGTTGTATGTATACAAGTATTTTTAAATTAAATAGGTAATTGACAATACATCCATGTGATGTTCTCACAGTAGGCTGGTGTATTGATAAGGACCATCATTCATGATGCCAACTTCAATGTAAACTAAGGACACACGTGTCAGTAGGCAAAAGGCAGCAAACAATAGATTGCAGCAAATAAAACCTTGATGTATCTAAGCCATGAATCAAGGGCTTTGTGTCCCAGAGACAGCAATGACCTTAACCTTTTAAACGCTTGGCACAATGAAATAAGTCTGAGTAGTCTGACTTGTGTGGATCACATAAGATGACTATTAAATTAAAGCATATTCTTTACCAAATCATAAATGAAGACTCACTTGCTAGTCAATTATTGTATCTAATAAAAATCAGTGCTTCTGCGTCTGAGTTAAGCATTTAAAATATTTGCTGGCACCAAAGTTTTGCATCACACAATCTCTTTCTTTCATTAAAGATAGAGAGGGAAATTAAATTGGGGTCAACAAACCACTGTATGCCTTTATATTTTCCATCAGTGAAGTCTTAGAAGGTGCTTTAAAGTATTTGTTCTAAATAAAAAAGCTTTGACAATGTGGAAATGTCTAAAATTAAAATGACTAGCAGGCAGGCTACTCGTTCTTATTGTAGCTTGTCTCTTTTGCTAATGAGGAGTGATGAGACAAAATCAAGCAAAGGGAAATCTGGGTAGAATGTTAGGAATGATTATGTAGTAGTGAGATGAGTTAGGATGCAATGAATGTCCGTAGGAGCCTATACAGCTGAGCTATTTAAACCCAAGCTAGGCAGAGCATGCCATAGAATATGTCACAGGAAGTGTCTTATACTGTAACTAGATCTGCTAGAAAACCTAACAGTTCTTATTTTTTCTAATAACTATGAGTTTTAATCACTAAAATTTTCTGGGATAGATTATATGTAATTCTTGAGTATGAATTGTGTTCAAGATATGACAGGACTCAAATTAATTTATTGGCCTATTGTTGGCCAGACATTACTTTTGCTAGATGTTTTCCTAAGAAGTAGATAAATATGTTTTTTATAGAATCATTATCCCAATATTTCAGATAAGGATACTTACTTCAGCCACTTTAATATAATAGGCATAGCCTAGTAACCAAAAAAGAAATGAAACTGTGAAGGAAGGAAGGAATGACAACTGTTATTGGACCAATGTCTCTTTGATACCTATGTGATACTTTTT
The DNA here is from genome assembly GCF_047511675.1 of Marmota flaviventris. Lineage (NCBI taxonomy): Eukaryota > Metazoa > Chordata > Mammalia > Rodentia > Sciuridae > Marmota > Marmota flaviventris. Next base: position 25,202,739 of record NC_092509.1, on the reverse strand, counting down.
CTGCTACAGGATTTTATACCATCAGAAATAAATTAATCTGCATCATTGGTATCTTCAAATATCATGGAACATGAACAGATAAGAAACCACCTTGAGAATAAATACCAAATATCCCAAGCTGGTCAGTGAACTAAGTTTCATAAATTCCCAAATCATAAACATAAAATTTAAAGGACAAGTCTGAATATAAGATGAGAGACTAAGGCTAATGCACTCCTCTTGAGATGAAGTGATGAGGCTAGAAAAATAAGGATTGATTAGAGTTAAACATGAGTCAATGAAAATTGACAAAACAGCTGATAAAACATTATCTCCAACCCATGTAGAGAAGCCACAGTTGCCTGTGAGAGGGGAAAACAGATATGGCTATCTAAGAATTCTTTTGGTTCACAATCAAACCTTATATTTTCAGCTCAACTGCTCATTCATCATTTTAGGTGAAGGACATACAAGTAGGAAGCCATAGAGATTTTTAAAATTTAAACCAAGTTTAAATTATAACAGTAATTTTGGTAATGTAGGTATATTGGAAAAGGATCAGAGGTCAGCTCCTTCTACTATGCATGAGTAAATCATGGGAATATAAAATGTAACTGTATAAAAAAGTCTCACCATGACCTGCATGGTGGATGATCAGTTCTCCTAATGCAGGTGGTGGGTGGGATTAGGAAAATTAGAAATTATAAGAAATAATAAGAAAGAGAAACAAAGACTAATATATAGGTAATAAAGCAGGGCCTGGTGAGCAGATCAGCCCTGGAGGGGATCTGATCTCTAAAAATGTACAAGATCCTGTGTGCTTTATTTTATAGGCAAAAACAAACAAAGGATTTATTGTAAGGAAAGCTTCTTCAAGATAAACAAAAATGAGGCTGTGGGGAAAATAGCCTAACTGGGGACTTATCAATTTGCACCATATTTCTTCCTCTTCCAGGTAGCTGGCATTTGAATTTGGGGCTATTTGAACCAATAAATTCCATGAGACACAATCCTTTTTGAGCAGGGCATCTCCAGGCAACTGAGCTGCCTCCAATGCATGAGATATCAGAATCAAGGCATGGCCTATGCCTTGAGATGGTTCAAACAAACCTGTAATTTACTCGCCACTCCTAACAAAAAAGGAAACAATCTTACTGCTATAAATAAGTAAAAAACCTGAGAAAAAATAGAAAAGAATATTTTCCTTCTTATAAAAGAAATATTTCCTTTCTTGTAAAAGAGAAACACATGAGAGATGCCCCAGCTTCAGAATAGCCTAGAATCAATTCTGAAAATACAGAATGGGGAGACCAAACATTGCTTCATAATCTTGCTGAGATAACTATGGAGATCAGATAACAGGGATACTGAAGCACCTACAATATACTGGGAAGAATATTGGAAAGGAGGTAGTTATGCACAGTCAGTGTTCCAGAAATCTTTATATGGTTTTCTTTGTTCTTGACTGAATATGAATCTATACATGTGGAAATCTGGAATTTTCCCTCCTCCTCCTCCTCCTCCTCCTCCTCCTCCTCCTTCCTCTTCTTCTTCCTCTTCTCTTACAAAGTTGCTACTATTCCATTGTCTTCTAAGTTGCATAGTTTCTATTGATAAGTCTGTTTATTTCTTCTCTTTGTTCCTATATATAAGATGTGTTTTTAAACTTGGCTACTTTACAACATTTTTATATTTAACACTTAGCATTAGCATTATCAATGTGATGTATCTAGATACTTTTGTCTGTTTCTTGTTTATTTCTCCTGTTTAGTGGTCTGAGTTTTGTGTATATGTGATGTAATATCTTATTAAATACTACAAACTACTGGATGGTATTTTTCAATTGTTCTTTGGCCCCCATTCTCTCATTTTCATTTCTCTGGAATTTTAAATATGTACATGCTGAAAAGTTCAATTTTATATACTTCTCCTGTTTTTACTCTTAAAAAATAATTCTTATTATCTTTATTTTTAACTTGGATAATTTCTACTCACCTAATTTTAATTTATGAATTATTCTCTTAGACTGTTCTGCTTATACCAATAAATTTGTCAAACATATATTTTATCTTGACTACCATGTCTTTTATTTTCGCATTTTTATTTGATTATTTCATATGTTTCTATTACTCTGCCTTAATCCTCATCTGTCATGTACAGTGTCATCTTAATCAAGAGCCTCTCACATTTGAATCATTGCTATTTTTTAAAAAAAAATTCTGATAGTTTCAACATCTGAGTCACCTTTAAGCTAGGTTTTGTTTGTTGCTTTGTATCTTGAGCACTCTTTTTTTCTTTATTGTAAGACTCAGGAAATGTATTGAAGGTGGGCATGTTGTATATGAGAGTAGAAACTGAGTTTAATAGTATATACTGGAGATAGAGTATGATAGACCTTTAATGGGCTGTGTGAATCATTCTAGTCAGCTGTTGAGCTGGATTTGGGGTTTTGTTGTTGCCATAATCACCTCTACAACTTTTCCAATTCCTTTGGCATTATCTTGTGATTAGGGTGGAACTTATGTGCTAAAAGATCTTTCTTAATATGTTTTGCACACTTGTGTTAGGTCTTCTCCCTTTTCCAGCACCTGAGGGAAGCTCTCTCTATATTTTATTGCCACTCTCCTTGCTATTACTTGTTCTCAATGCTTACTAACCTGAAGGTGTAAGGTAAGGGCATTCTGTCTTTCCAGTTTTGCCTTAGTCTTCAGACAGCACTGCATTCCTGGGGGTTGATGGTGAAGCCTTCCCCTGTTTCCTCTTTATCTCAGTGGTATAAGACTTTTAATAAATGTGTTGGGATCATTATGTTACTTTTCCTCAGAGTTCAAGTTGTTTTGTTTTAATGCTCAATGCCAGATGCTAAGGTTATGCTCTTTATCCAGTGATTAAGTTGCAGAAGATAGAGGATGTGAGTCTGAGCATGGCTTTTGTATATTCCTTCTTGTGAATGCCTGTTGAGGTCTGTGAAAAGGAATTTGTGAGTTCAAATTCCCTGTGTGTGGCTCCAGTGAATTATATACTCATGTGACCTGCCATTGGCCTCTATAAATTCATTACAAGTATTTGTAATTTAACATATTTCTTCTCACAAGCCTCTCTAGGGTCCAGTGTCTGCCTCCAATTAAACAAGTGCTTATATCCAGTGTCTCATTGAAGATGTCCTCTTCCCTTATACTGGTAGTTACTTTGTAGCCTTAAGAACTTAGCCCTATGAAAAGTATTAGCAATAAAGAGTGTCTGCTGTCTCCTCTTGAAGGTCTTGAAGAACACTGCTTCCAGCTCACTAAAGAGGAAGACTGTAAATGTTAGGTAGTTTATTATATAGTAATTGATAAAGAAAATAGATAAATAAAATATCATTAATTTTAGTTACATGAAATGCATTTAGATGTACATATTTTCCTCTACCCAAACTTCTCTTTTAAATTATTTTTAAATTTTAATTTGTTATGTATGACAACAGAATGCATTACAATTCTTATTACACATATAGAGCACAATTTTTTCATATATTGGGTTGTATACAAAGTAGAGTCACATCATTTGTGTCTTCATACATTTACTTAGGGTAATGAAGACCATTGCATTCCACTACGTTTCCTACCCCTATGCTCCCTCTCTTACCCTCCCTACCCTTTTCCCCTTTGCCCTGTCTAGAGTTCATTTAATCCTCCCATACCTATCCTGTGTGTAGCATATTATGAATCAGCATCCTTAAATATAAGAAATCATTCAGCATTTGATTTTGGTGGATTGGCTAATTTCACGTTATACTCTCCAACTCCATTTACCTGCAAATGCCATGATTTTATTCCCTATTAATGCTAAATAATATTCCATTTTGTTTATATACTACATTATATTTATCCATTCACCTACTGAAGGGCATTGAGGTTAGTTTCACAGCTTAGCTATTGTGAATTATGCTGCTATAAACATTGATGTGGCTATGTCCCTGTAGTATGTTCTTTTTAAGTCCTTTGGGTATAGACTGAGGACTGGGATAGTGAGGTCAAATGGTCAAATTCCATTCCCAGTTTTCCAAGGATTCTCCATAGTGCTTTCCATATTGGCTTCACCAATTTTCAGTCCCATCAGCAATGTATGAGTGTGCCTTTTTCCCCACATCCTCGCCAACACTTATTGTTGTTTGTATTCTTAATAGCTGCCATTCTGACTAGAGTGAGATGAAATCTTAGAGTAGTTTTTCATTTCTCTAATTGCTAGTGATGTTGAAATTTTTTTCATATATCTGTTGATTGATTGTATATCTTCTTTTGAGAAATGTCTGTTCAGTTTTTTGGCCCATTTATTGATTGGGTTATTTTTTTTTTTTTTTTGGTGCTAAGATTGTTGAGTTCTTTATATATTCTAAAGATTAGTGCTCTATCTAAGGTGCGTATGGTAAGAATTTGTTCCCAATTAGTAGGCTCTCTATTCACCTCACCGATTGTTCCTTTTTCTGAGAAGAAGCTTTTTAGTTTGAATCAATCCCATTTATTGATTCTTGATATTAATTATTGTGCTATAGGATTATTATTAAGGAAGTTGGGGCCTAATCCCACGTGATGGAGATTTGAGCCTACTTTTTCTTCTAATAGACACAATGTCTCTGGTTTAATTCCTATGTCCTTGATCCACTTTGAGTTGAGTTTTGTGCATGGAAAGTGATAGATGTTTAATTTCATTTTGTTGCATATGGATTTCCAATTTTCCCAGCACTATTTGTTGAAGAGACTATCTTTTCTCCAATGTACATTTTTGGCACCTTTGTCAAATATAAGATAACTGTAATTATGTGAGTTACTCTCTGTCCTCTATTCTGTACCATTGGTCTACAAGTATATTTTGGTGCCAATGCCATGCTACTTTTGTTACTATTGCTCTGTAGTATAGTTTAAGGTGTGGTATAGTGATGCTACCTGCTTCACCCTTCTTGCTAAGGATTGCTTTAATTATTCTAGGTCTCTCATTTTTCCAAATGAATTTCATGACTTCTTTTTCTATTTCTGTGAGGAATGTCATTGGGATTTTGACTGGAATTGAATTAAATCTCTATAGTGCTTTTGGTAGTATGGTCATTTTGACTATTAATTCTGCCTATCTAAGAACAACATAGATATTTTCATCTTCTAAGATCTTGTTAATTTCTTGCTTTAGCATTCTTTAGTTTTCATTGTAGAGATCTTTCACCTCTTTCATTGATTCCCAAGTGTTTTATTTATTTATTTTTGGGATGCTATTGTAAATGGGATAGTTTTTCTCATTTCCTCTCATTTACTAGTTCTAAAAGTTTTCTGGTGAAATTTTTTGGGTCTTCTAGGTATAGCATCATATTGTTGGCAAATAGTGCTAAGTTGAGTTCTTCTTTACCCATCCACATCCCTTTAATTTCTTTTGTCTAATTGCTCTGGCTAGTGTTTCAAGAATTATGTTAAATAGAAGAGGTTAAAGAGGGCACCCCTGTCTTGTTCCAGTTTTTAGAGGAAATGTTTTTAATTTTTCACCATTTAGAATGATGTTGGCCTGGGGCTTAGCATAGATAGCTTTTATGATGTTGAGATATGTTCCTGTTATTACTAGTTTTTCTAATGTTTGGAACATAAAGGGGTGCTGATTTTGTCAAATGGTTTTTCTGTGTTTATTGAGTTGATCATATGGTTCTTATATTTAAGCCTATTGATGTGATGAATTACATTTATTGATTTCTGAATGTTGAACCAACCTTGCACTCCTGGAATGAACCCCCTTGATCGTGGTGTGCTATGTTTTTTGATGTTTTTGTATTCAATTTGCCAGAATTTTATAGAGAATTTTTGTACCTATGGTCATTAGAGATATTGGTCTATAGTTTTCTCTCTTTTTTTGATGTGTCTTTGCCTGGCTTTGGAATCAGGGTGATATTGGCCTCACAGAATGAGTCTGGAAGTGCTCCCTCTTTTTCTATTTCTTGAAATAAATTGAAGAGTAATGGTATTAGTTCTTCTTTAAAGGTCTTGTAGAACTTGGCTGTATATCCATCCAGTCCTGGGCTTTTCTTGGATGGTAGGCTTCTGATGGCATCTTCTATTTCCTCACTTGAAACTGATCTGTTTAAATTGTGTATATCATCCTGATTCAATTTGGGCAAATCATATGACTCTAGAAATTTGTCAATGTCTTTGATATTTTCTATTTTATTGGAATACAAGTTTCCAAAATAATTTCTAATTATCTTCTGTATTTCTGTACTATCTGTTGTGATATTTCCTTTTTCATCACATATGATAGTAATTTGAGTTTTCTCTCTCCTTCTCTTCATTAGCACAGCTAAGGGTCTGTCAATATTATTTATTTTTTCAAAGAACCAACTTTTTGTTTTGTCAATTTTTTAAATTGTTTATTTTGTTTCAATTTTATTGATTTCAGCTCTGATTTTAATTATTTCCTGTTTTCTACTGCTTTTGGTGTAGATTTGTTCTTCTTTTTCTAGGGCTTTGAGATATAATGTTAAGTCATTTATTTGTTGACTTTTTCTTCTTTTAAGGAATGAACTCCATGCCTTGAACTTTCCTCTCAGAATTGCCTTCATAATGTCCCAGAGATTTTGATATATTGTATCTGTGTTCTCATTCACCTCTAAAATTTTTCTACTCTCCTCCTTGATGTCTTCTACAATTTCAGAAGAATATTATTTAGTTTCCAGGTGCTGGAATAGCTTTTATATTTCATTTTATCATTGATTTCTAATTTCATTCCATTATGATCTGACAGAATACAGGGTAGTATCTCTACTTCTTTATATTTGCTAAGAATTGATTTGTGGCATAATATATGGTCTATTTTAGAGAGGCATCTTTGTGCTGCTGAGAAGAAAGTGTATTTGCTCATTGAAGGATGAAATATTCTGTATATGTTAGTTAAGTCTATGTTATTAATTGTATTATTGAGTTCTAAAGTTTCTTTGTTAAGCTTTTGTTTGGAAGATCTACCCAGTGGTGAAAGAGGTGTATTAAAGTCACCCAAAATTATTGTGTTGTGGTCTGTTTGACTCTTGAACTTGAGAAGAGTTTTTTTGATGAATGTAGATGCTCAATTGTTTGGGGCATATATATTTATAATGTTAAGTCTTGTTGGTGTATGGTTCCCTTGAGCAGTATGTAGTGTCCTTCTTTATTCCTCCTGATTAACTTTAGCTTGAAGTCTACTTTATTTGATATGAGGATGGAAACCCCTGCTTGCTTCTGCAGTTCATGTCAGTGGTATGATTTTTCCAAACCTTTCACCTTTAGTCTATGGATGTCTTTTCCTATGAGATGAGTCTCTTGGAGGTAGCATATTGTTGGTTGTTGTTTTTTGTTTGTTTGTTTGTTTTGTTTGATCCAATATGCTAGCCATGTCTTTTGATTGGTGAGTTTAGGCCATAAACATTCAGGGTTATTATTGAGACATGATTTGTATTCCCAGCCATTTTTGTTTATTTTTGGTATTTAAGTGGCTTGGTTTATCCTCTGATTAGTTTTTCCTTTAGTATATGTAATACCTCCCTCTGCTGATTTTCATTATTGTTTTTAATTTCCTCTTTGTGTAATATTTTCTGAGGATGTTCTTTAGTGCAGGCTTTCTGGTTGTAAATTCTTTTAACTTTTGTTTATCATGGAAGGTTTCCATTTCATCATCAAATCTAAAGCTTAATTTTGCTGAATATATGATTCTTGGTTGGCATCCATTTTCATTCAGAGCTTGGTATGTGTTTTTCCATGATCTCCTGCCTTTGAGGGTCTGAGTTGAAAAATCTGCTAAGATATGAATTGGTCTCCCCCTATATGCGATCTGATTCCTCTCTCTTATGGCTTTTAAGATTCTATCCTTATTCTGTTTGCTAGGCATTTTCATTATAATGTGCCTTGGTGTATATCTGTTGTAATTTTGTGCATTTGGTGTTTTGTAAGACTCTTGTATTTGGTTTTCCTATTCATTCTTCATGCGTAGGAAATTTTCTGATATTATCTCATTGAAGAGATTGTGCATTCCTTTGATTTGAATCTCTGTGCCTTTCTCTATCCAAATAACTCTTTGATTTGGTCTTTTGATGCTGTCACATAATTTGTGGATATTCTGTTCCTGGTTTCTTACTATCTTCACTACGTGGTCAACTTTATTTTCCATATTATATAATTTGTCTTCATTATCTGATGTTCTTTCTTCTAAGTGATATAGTCCGTTGACTATGCTTTCTACTGAGTTTTTTATTTGGTTTATTGTTTCCTTCATTTCAAGGATTTCTGACTTTTTTTTTTCAGAGTCTCTGTCTCTTTCTTGAAGTTATCTTTAGCTACCTGTATTTGCTCTCTTATTTCTTTGTTGGAGTTACCAATTTTGCCTGTATTTGCTCATTTAGGTCATTCTTTAATTCACAGATCATTTTAATTATGAACCTTCTGAACTCCTTTTCTGACATTTCATCAGCTTCGGTCATGGGTGCTGTTATTGTAGTATCCTGGTTTGTTTGGGGGCACTTTCCTCCGTTGTTTTTTCATGTTATCTCTGTGTCTTCTTTCTTGCTGTGTGGATCTGATATAGTACAGTTTCTTCCATATATTCTTGTAGTACCTGTGTAGATTGTCTGTAACTCACCTTGATGTTGGGCTTCCAGACCCTGCTGGTGTCCCTCAATGTATGCTACTACAACTAAAGGTGGTGGTGGCAAAAGCGGAGGTAAATTAAAATAATAGTGGAGGTTCCCCAAGAGGGATGCAATGTCTTACAGAGATGGGACTGAAAGTATGAGCCTCACACTCTCTTTGGATTCCTGCTCTGAGATGCAGCTGCGTCTAGGCCCTGTGTGTTGTCAAAAAGTTAGGGACTACTGCATGCAGAAGGCTATGACAATGTCTGCAGTGTCCCAAGATGGAAGTGGGTTAGGCTTGGGCTCCCAGGTGGGGGGAGGGTGGAGAACTCTGACCTACCTTGGGCCTGGGTCCTGTGTATGTCAATGTGAGAAGATCTGGGCTTGGCCTGAGCTCCCATGGTGGTCTGCTGGTTGGAAGAGGTGATCCTATGCCAGAGCCTGAGCTCCAGCAGGTGTCTGCTGGTGGCAGGATGGCCCGGGGCCTACTGTTACTCTGGGTCCCAAGCAGATCAGTCTGGGTGGATATGGGCTGGGCCTGAGCTCCCACAGTACTCTGCTGGTCAGAACCCTTTATCTAAACTTAACACTTAATATTTCATTTCTGTTTAGATCAAAATAATGCATTTTTATGATCAATTTTACTTTATGTGTACTTAGCATATTTTTGTTCAATGCCTTTTTTTTCAAAATTTGGATCATACCGTATTATTTGAAAAATGAAGTTTTTCACCTTTCCATCTAAGTTGATTATATTTCCATGCTATGAAATATTTCTCAGGATAATTTTAATCTCATAATATTTTAAATGTAATTTTAAATAAAAAACCTATCTAAAATATTAAAATATTTAAACTTTTAGGTAAAGAGTTTCATTAACTTCAAATTTCCTTTCATTGATTGCCATTTCATTATATGTACATGCACATACACTTATGTGGTTCTGAATCACAAAATGTAAATATGCTGCCCTTAAAAATAGCACTCAGATTTGATTAGAAAGTTGTCTAAGGAAGATATAGAAATGGTCATGAAATGCCTAAAAAGATACTCAGCAAATCTAATCACTAAGGAAATGTAAATCCAAACCTAAATGAGATACCACTTGACACCATTTAGAATGGCTATTATAAAAATAACAAAAGAAAGTAGAAAACAACAAATGTTGATAATGATGCAGAGAAATCAGAACTCTTGTGCATTACTCGGGAGGAGGTAAAATGGTACAACCTCTACTGAAAACAATATGACAGTTCTTCAAAATACTAAACATAGAAGTACCATATAAACCAGAAGTTCTACTTTGAAGAATATACCCCAACCCCAATGAAATGAAAGCAATGTCTTAAATATGTTGGTATATGAATGTTTGATTCAGGTCACTCACAATAGCCAAAAGGTAGAAATAAACCAAGTGTCCATGGTCAGATGGACACTTGGTTTATTTCTACCTTTTGGCTACAGAATGCCGTCTATAAATGCAGTGGAGTATTATACAGCCTTTTAAAAGGAATAAAATTGTGATATATCCTACAGAAGAATGAAGACGTTATACTCAGTGAAATAATCCAGATGTAAAATTAAAAGGTATCATGTAGTTTCACTTACATGATATGTGTAGTCAAATTCATATTCATCAGAGCACTGATTTCTGGGAGTGGGGGCATTTATTTAATGGGTAGAGAGTTTAAGCTTGGGAAGATGAAGAAAATGATGGCTGGTGGTGATGGTAGCACAATAATCTTGAATGCACTTAAGGACACTGAAGAACAAGTTTCAAAACTATTAAAATAATAAAGTTTATGATTTTTATATGTAAACTTGAAAAATTTAAAAGATACGTCACTTGGGTATAATTATGAACAATTTTTTTTTATTATTCACAAATCATCTCTGGAATGTCAAACAAAACTACTAGCCATTAAATAAAAATCTTGACCTACTCTATTCAACTGTACTAATGCTAGCTAAAATTTTCTTTTTCATAATTACCAATAGTTCTCTATCACCACAGAAAGGCTAGTGAGATTTTATTTTATTTTTATTTGCTTAAAAGATATGATTAGAAATATAAGAGAAAGTGGCATACTAGCATATGAGAAAATAGTGAATGCTTCCTTAAATTTGACATTTAAAATAACAAGAGTAGAAAAATACATTAAATGGCCAGAAAGAAGCTTACAGTTCTGAGAACTTAAGAAAAGTTTTAGCAGAATTTGAACATAGCTCTATAATTATACAAACCATCATATGCCTTAATTGGCTAGGTTTCATATTAAAACTAATGTATGAATTGTGGGAGTATCATCTAAAGGCTATTAAATACTTTAAGCTATAAACAACATTACCTTAATTAATTTTATGTTATACTTGGGAGTATTTTTTTTTAAATTTTAAATTTATGTATGGCAGTGGAATTCATTACAATTCTTATTACACATCTAGAGCATGATTTTTCATATCTCTGGTTGTATACAAAGTATATTCACGCCAATTTGTGTCTTCACACATGTAATTTGGACAATAACGTCCATCACATTCCACCATCATTTCTAACCCCGTGCTCCCTCCCTTCGCCTCCCACCCCCTCTGCCCTATCTAGAGATTGTGTATTCCTCCCACGCTCCCCCTAGTTACCCCACTATGAATGAGTATCATTGTTTTCTCCTTTTTGAAACTTCTAATTAAACAAACAAACAAAAAAAAACTTAGTTTAAGAAGACAGATGAAACCAGACACTGTAGTGATGACAGTAATACCAGAAACTCCAGACACTGAGGCAGGAGGATTGCGAATTTTAGGCCAACCTCAGTAACTTAGTGAGGTCCTATTTCAAAATTTTAAAAATTAAGTAATTTAGACTTATTGCATTGGCTCAGTGGTAGAGCAACCCTGAGTTTCAATCCCTAGTATCAAAAAAGAAATGAAAGAAAGAGGAAAAAAAGAAAGGTTTTTTTTTTCCTTTTCTAAATATATTCTAGGTCTGATATCAAAGTCCCCTAATCCATCATCATTTTTCCAGTATTGAAGGGATAATTTATTTTATAATTATATGGTTCTAGCATATAAATATACAATTACAAATTAAAAATGAAATATTCTATAATAATTGCTGAGATCTATAAAATGGAAAGATTAGCAAATAAATTAATAATAATAATAATAATAATAAATTACTAAATTATACAAGTCACAGAAGTCCCATAAACATGAAGTATCTTCCTTCTCTTTCTAAAATCTTGTTTGCAATTTCTTATTCTGTGGGCATCTTGGTCCATTTAGCCTTCAGATTCATTTTCCAAGTGTATTCAAACAACAAAAATAGCAGTTCCATAAAAGCAAATTTTGCAGTTACAATAGCTGCAGATTATGTTGGATGAACCTGTTCATTGATGAGGGAACATGTATACCTATAAATTATATGCATATATATGTACATATACATATATAACATTATTACTTTATTCTCTTATTTCATTGTGCCTCAAATAATATGTTTTTTTCCTTAGTAAATATGGCTTTATGTCTTTGGCAAGAGAAAAACACTGAGTTTCTCCCAAATAACTGGGAGGTCTCATAAAGATGAAAGGAAACAAACAAACAAAAAAAAAGGTTGGAAATTTTTTCCTCCATCACATAACCAGCCTCACTGATGATGGAAGTCATTATCATTTACTTGCTGGCTCATTTACTGATGCAAGAAAGGCTCAGCAAATCTGTTCATCCTGCCTGCCTTTCAACCACAAAGAGTGAAGGAGTTTGCTCTATCCACTCAGCCATTTGTCTCTTGTCTCTGTTATCCTTTCTCTTTTGTTACTTATCATATGGAACCATTTGCTGTCAAATTTCTCTTTCCTTAACATTCTAGATTCTTGGACTGAATAAGTTAATGACTATTAACACCATGAAAAATGTGTCATCTTGTTGAATATAATATTCTTGCAAGGTGATGTCTATGTATCCTATGTCAAGTGTGCTTATTTTTATACCAATCTTTTGATCCTTTAAATTAATATTAATAATAATGAGAATAAGAAAATTTTATTTTATGTGCTAGGGACATTTTTATTGATTTAAGTATCTTAGTTAATTTAATTTGCACTGCAATGCTATGAAGTAGTTATGATTAATGTCTCCAGAGCATAGATGCAAAGAGAGTTTAAATAAATTACTCATGGCTACATGAATTGTAGGTGGAGAAACTGGCACTTAATTCAGTATTCTCCCTTCAGGTTGTAAATATGAACAACTCTGTTATACTGGTTCTTGGACAACTTGTTTCTTTATAAAACAAAGTGGTTCTAAAACTTAGCTTGTATATGTACATTACTCTTCACGTTGCCTAAAATATTTTCACTAAGGCATTGTGAACCACCTGTGCTGGCATTCCTCAGAAGAAAACTTTCAGAATTTCACAATTTTGTAAGGTTCTACTTTTCTGTCTGCTCAGTTCATAGACTAAAGTTTATTGGGGCTGTTTCTCCAGTTTTCCAGCTTCTGCTTTTTTATTTGAATATTTACTCCCATCTCCCATTTTTATATTCTCAAATCCCACTGTTAAGCTATTTTATTCCTATAAAAATTATGGTAGTTCTGTTTCCCTGATTTAACTCAATTTGCATCTCTACTTTACAGATAATGTAACTTGCCTGAGCAGTTAAGGAACTTATTAATGGTCACCAGTCAGGAAGTGTTAGAGTGAGATTTAAGCCTAGTCATATTGACTCCAGAGTTCATACATGTTGTTATACAATAAGATTAATACCACTCTAGTCATAAAATAAAATGGTATCACCAGCTTCAGTTCATTCAAAGATTTAGATCTTTTTCTCTAGGCAACGAAATATTTCATGGTTAAATATTGTTTTAGCCCATTTTCTGATACTATCACAACATACCGAAGGTTGGGTAATTTATAAATAATGAGTTTTTTTTTTTTTTTGCTTATGGTTCAGGAAGTTTAAGATCATACAACCTAAGTCTGCTTAGCTTCTAGTTAGGCTTCATGCTGTGCTATAACATGGTGAAGTGGTAGGAGAAGCAGGTGCATTCAAGAGGAACACACATGCAACAGTTAGAGGGCAGACTGGCCTGTTTTATAGCAAAACATTCTCTTGCTAATTAATTCAGTCCTATAAAACCTAACCCACTCCTATAAGACATAATTAATTTTCAAGAGAACTAAACCATTTCAAGAAAGACAATAACCCATTTATGTGGGTTCTGCCCATGACCTAATCTCCGCCTATGAGGCCCCACCTCTTTAAAGATTCCACTCTCTCTCAATATTGAGGATCAGGCTTGCAGCACATGAACCTTTGGTGGATAAAAATGAGCACAGGAAAAGATGTAAAAAAATATTTGTTTTAATCAAAAAGTAGGTAGAAGTTGAGTGCATACGACAGTATTAATCCTAGTGTTTGGATCATGACATTCTCATCTTTGGTTTATTTGTTGATTTATTTTTGTTTAGTTGAGCATTCATATGTTTTATTAATTATTTATTTTACCCTTTTTGTATGCCCCCCAAAAAAATACTGGCACACATTTAATATGAGATATACCCAAGGAAGAGGGGACTCAAGATCTTTTCTGTAAAACAGAAATTGAAGTGAACTACATAGAGTACATCAGAACAGAAGTAGATGGATCCTAGCAATATACTATTAAAGAAAAAAATGGGACCTCCCTCATGGATCTCACACAAACAAATATAATCTGTGTCAAGTTAAAAATATCTGCTTAAGACAACTATCCTTTAAGGATGCCTACAGGTATGTAAAACTGCGTGAAAAGGAAATCAAGGAGATGATGGAGATGAATTGGTATGATGGTCAAGGTCAATAGAGAATGTTAAGAAGCCATGATTGGGAGACCCTAAGATCAGAAATGGGTTATTTTTGGCAGCAGGGTCACCCTATTACAATGGTAAAAATAATCAACCTTTGAAAATTCATGTTTTGCAAATATCCTTAAGAACTCTAAGTATTACTTAGAGTACTCAGAATTTTGAATAAAATAACATTTATTTAACATAATCATTTGTTTTTCCTTTTTCTCCTTCCCTATGCCAAGTACTTTTTGCATAAAGAAAATTCATCAAGGGATCCATACCAGAGCTCTATAAAGTCTCTGAATTGAAGAGTTTATATAGAAACCATAGAGAAGAGAGGAAAAGGGAACAGAACTGTGCTACTAGCAAACACAAGCTCTCTTGAAATATACACAGCTAGCTCTAAACATTTTTTCTAAATAGGACAAGTGTTTTCTATTCCTTGATTACTTAGGCAGATTGTACAAGTGAGTTGTCCATCTCTGTGATGAAAACTGGACATAAACAATTTAAAAGGAGGAACGATTTATTTTGGCTCATAGTTTCAGAGGTCTCTGTCCAAGATCACTTTGGTTTTATTCTCTTTAGGCTTCTGGTGAGGCAGAACATTATGGTGGAGCAAAGCTGCTCACCTCATGTTTGGAATCAAAAAGGTGGGGGGAAGGGTGTGCACAAAATACACCATTCAAATGCACACCCCCAGTGACCTATCTCCTATAAGTAGGACCCGCCCTCTGAATTTCCCCCCACCTCCCAATAACTCTCTCATTATGAATCCATAAGTGAACCATCCCATTGATGAGATAAGAGCCCTCCTGATCTGATCACCTGTTACAGTACCTACCTCTGATCACTGTTGCACTGGAGACCTAACCTTCAACACAGGAGCTTTTTGAGAGATATTTCAGATCCAAATCGTAACACAGATAAGTTGTATTCATATTCGATTATTTTAAATATTGGGAACCATTCCTAGTTATTATGGTATTAACTCTAAATGACCTTTAGCTATATGACATCCTATGAAATAAACTTCTATATCCTTGGACTTTTGGTGGGGATGGGTACTGATGATTGAACCCAGGGGCACTTTACCACTGAGCTAAATCCCCATTCGTTTTTATTGTATTTTTGATACAGGGCCTTACCAAGTTGCTGAGGTTGGCTTTGAACTTCTGCTCTTCCTGCCTCAGCTTCTAGAGTCCCTGGGATTATAGGTGTTTGACCAAGCCCAGCTATTTCCCTTGATCTCAAAAGAGTATAGAAAAAAATAAAAGGGGGAAATATTGAGATTTTTAGTCACAAAGGCAATCCTAAGATTAGACTGTTTGATTTTATTTTAATGAGTGTTTTTACCTGTTATAATCACTAGCCCTTTTAAAGTGTGATGGTGACACAGTGATGATTTGCCTGTAGATAAACTTTTTAAACAAAAGTTAATAAATGTGCAGTATCTTTCCTTTGAATCATTCATCCTCAATACATTTCTGACCCATATTTTTATTTATTTTCTTCCAGACCTTTATTCTGTTATAATTAGTGCTTTGTACAGCAATTAACAAATACACAAAATTGCAAAATTTTAAAGAGTTTTCATAGACTCATAATCAAGCTGGTAATAAATTCCATATCCACAGAACTTCTTCCATAATATTTGAACAAAGCTGGAAGGAGGAGTACCAGGCACTTTTTTCCCTTTGCAGCAGCTTGAATTACATAGGTATGAAGGAAAGATATGTTGAGAATAAGGGGGAAATGAATCATGATGATCGTGTTATGCACTTTGCAAACCATACAGCCAAATTAAACTTCTTGCATACTTTATTTATTTATAAAATTAAGGAACAACTACTGTGTAAGATTCTGGAGTTTACGTAGCATTTGTAAAACAAGCCATAATAGGAGATGGAGCTACAGGCAGGCGATCATAATATGAGTTGAAAGAGCAATGTGAAGCATTCCATTACCTGCCCAGCATACAGGTAATGGAACACTTACCTCTGTGGACAGGGAGAGGATTGTGGAAGCCTTTATTAGAAATCCATAGAGAGGCAATGTTTAAGTTTCACCTTAAATAGGAATTCACCAGACAGAGAATTAGGGAGAAAATATCATGCAAAAAGAGACACATAAGCAAAACATGGAATGCATACAAAAAAGAAAAGAAAGAAAAATCTATAATAAAGAGTTAATTGCAATCACATCATTTGTAGGTGAGACAAAGATACTCAAGAATGACCAAAAAATATTCCTAGGGATGTGAGCAACCTCTGATGTTTTCAGTTGTAGAGAGCTCCAAACTGGTATTTAGATGGGCATTGTGAAGCTTTCCAGTATTGAATGCTCTGACTTCCAGGACCTGTCCCATCATTACATTCATCTTAATTTACCTTGACCACAGACAGAAATGAAGACCACTGAGATGATACATGAAAATAACATCTAAATCTACACTTGTCTGAATATTCTATAATTGATTCTATTTTCCACTGTTGCCTTCTTTCCAAAACTTCCATTGTGTGCTTTAATGTCCTTAGTCCCCCATCATCAAACTGCCTATGACCTCCACTTTTCTCTAAAGGTTCCCTCCAACTTCTGCTCCTCCCCATCTTTCTCCATGTTCTCTCAGGCAGGACACTTTTCTTCCAGGCTTTACTATGAGACCGTGTCCCTCCTGTTTCCCAAAGCTGCTTCCAGTCTTTTACTTCTTTAAAATACTCTTTAGAATCATTTGCCTAACATGGTATCAGACATTACCTTTTTCTCCATTGTTGTTACTGTTATCTATCCATCTTTATAACCCATGGAGACATCAAATCCCCAGACTCTAGTCTTTTATTGGCTTCCACTTCTTAAATTGAATATTATTTTTTATCCTTTCCCAGCCTAGCCATCCTATGGTTTCAAATAAATGACACTCAAATCACCAGCTCCTTCTCCTTAGCTCACTGATGTTACTTTTTCTTCTTCAGCATTTTTCCAACTTCATCTAGAGGCAAATTTATATAAAAATCCATTTGTCTTCTTGGATCATTTGATACAGTCTGTAATCCATTATCTATTATTAAAAATATACCTTGGAACATTCTAATATACATGCATTCTTTTTTAAAAAATATATTTTTTTTAGTTGTTGACAGAACTTTATTTTTATTTATTTATATGTGGTGCTGAGAATGGAACCCAGTGAGTCACACATGCCGGGCAAGTGCGCTTACACTGAGCCCCAGCCCCAGCATTCTTTTGTCTTTCTTATTTATGGAAAAACTCCATCCCAGATTAAAATCAACTATGTACTGACCTGGATCTGTACATAAGCAAAACTTTAGGGGAGAAAAGTTATACCATGGTGAATAAATCAATTTTGAAGCAAAAAATTAAATCAGAGAAATTTCTGGGCCCAAGTATCAATTTGAACTGCAAAACTAAAAGATGGCATTGCTAGTAAGTTCACTTCCCTCTTCAACATGACTTTTTCCCACTTCCCTCTTGTCAAACAATAAATTCCTCTTCATCTTGGCTACTGATTTCTCTGCATAGTTCTTGGAGAAATCAGAAACAGCAGAGAAGAACTATTATCTAAAAATACCAATAAGGGCCGCCTAAGTGCACTTGGACCCACATACTTGTTGTCCTTTCTGTTATGGTGAAAGAAATGTTTATCTTAAATTAAGTCTCATCTCTATGCTCTTTGGTTGAATTTCTTTTTATCTCATATTTTCAAGGACCTTCTCCCTACAATTTCCTCTTTCCTTTCTGTGCCATTTGTTTTTCTCTTTTCCTGCCCTCCTTCACAATAAAGCACTTCAGATGAGTTCTCTATGTCTCTGTCTCTGTTGTCTTCTCTTTCCTCTTCAGTTGCCTTCAATAGTGCTTTTCTCCTCATACCACATAATTGAAATGGCTCTTATCAAAATCAATATTCTGAGTCATCACAAAAAAAGTAGATTTCATTTTGAGCCTCATTTTACCTTTCAGCAGTATTCCATCCAAGTCAGTCACATCTCCTAATTGACACTATTTTCTTCTCTGTATTTATGATACATTACACTGCCGCATAATTATCTATTTTTCTTTTTTTTTCTCGCTGATTTCTTTCCCTAAGACTTATATGCCAATTACTGCCCCCCCCCCCCCGCAAAAAAAAAAAAAAAAAAAGATTGCTAAATGTAGTAGAGTCCAGGTTCTATTCTGGGCCATCTTTTCCATTTTCACTCTCTCCTTCACTGAGTAAATTCAGTATTGTGCCTTGAAAATATCATCTGTAAACTGAATTCTATTAGCATGACATGTAGAATGGCCTTCTGGTCTATTTGTCTGTTTTGTGCGAGTACCATGCTGTTTTGGTTACTATAGATTTGTTGTAGATTTTGAGATCAGGTGGCTATTAGGGAAAAGGGAAGTGATGTCTTTGTCCAATAGTCCTGGAGGAGCTGAATCCCATTAAACATAATGTGAGTGAGAGTTTAAAAGTGGTTTCTGGCCAAATCAGCCTTTATAGCTGAGCTAAAAAATAAAGTGTGATTTCATTAGAGATCTCAAGCTGGAGATACTCAACTAAGCCTCACCTGGATTCTTGACCCATAGAAATGATAAAAATACATGATTGTGTTTTAGTGTTTAGAGGTATATGTTATCATTATAAAACCCCCAAATGTAGGATCATTTTGGAATAAAGCATTTGGTTTGAGAAGCATAGTGAAAGCTTTAGGTGCTTAAAAATTACTGAAGGCCTGGGCATGTGTGGTACACTAACAGAATCATGCTTAGCATACCTGAGGCCTTGTGTTAATTCCCAGCATAACAAAAACCAAAATAAAGCCAAGTACCATAGAATTTGCATTTTGATGAAATTAATGATTAAAATTTACAGAAAAGTGAGTCAAATGTTATTGAAAATTAATTGTAAGGGACTATATGTTATATAGTAGCAGGAAGTTTATCAGCACTGGTTTTGGCAGTCATACAGAAAGTAGAGTACTTGCCTAATGAAGGGGGTGATAAAAGGATGTCAATGTAAACTGTTCAAGGTGTCCATGCTGAGTTCTTTTTGTTGCTTAATGTTAAAGAGTAATATCAGAAACTGCAAATTGAGATGAGGACTTTAAACAAACAAACAAAAATTCAGGATGGGACTGGATTGTTTGAAAATGCTCTTTCTATCCTGATAACTAAAAGAGAATGAAAGAGAGAAAGAAAGGAAAGAAGGAAGGAAGGAAGGAAGGAGAAAGGAAGGAAGAAAGGAAGGAAGGAAGGTGGAAAAGAAAGGAAAAGGAAGGGCTTCTGACTAAAGTTCAAAGCCAAGAAAGAAAGAAAAGAAAGACAGGGAAAGTAAGGGTTTCTGATTAAAGAACAAAGCTGAGGCACTGCCAAAAATGTGGTCATATGGTAAAGCACAGTGTGAGCATAAAAATTTTGGATCTTGGAAAGTTAAAGATGTACCTCAAAATACTCTTCAGTCACAAAGCTCTTTAAATATCATGTCTGCCCCACTAAGGCTCTCCACCAAAAATAGAGTCTCTAGAAAGATTAACGCCACCCCCACTCTGCCTCTGTAATCTTGACCAAAGCCCAAGGTAGAGAAGGATTCACCTGGAAGATATCTGTGGGTGTGACACTTGTCCAATGAAGTAAACTAACAAGATTACTTTGTGTAAAGTCCTCATCTCAATTTCTTTTTCTGCTATTACCCTTTACCAAGTTTTCTGATAAGCATATCAGCAGAATCCTTATGGCTTAGACTGAAAGAGATACAGATAGAACAAAATGAAAAGAGGCTTTTGGATCTGAAAGTCTACTGGAAGCAAGTAGGCATGAAATAACTGCATGGAAATGCAGCTGTTCATGAAAAATGATAGATAAATGGATAACTCAGAGAAGAGGAACCAGGCACAAAGAAACCTTGCTTTCATAGAAGATTATTTACATGTTTTGAGATTTAAGCATAGAACTTCAACATCTGCATACATGAGCTTCAGATTTTCTATGGGTTACAATTTCTTTATGCCACTGATTTTCCTGTTTTGCCCAGGGGCATCTGTAGTGGTTATCCTATGCCTGACTACCATTGAAGGTCGATTTTGTATGAAACAAATCCTAAAAACTATTAAATCAAATTGAGCCCAACAGTGAAAACAAAGCAAAATAAAGAGAAAAAAAAAAGCTTCAGCAAACTGGGAAGCTTTCTAAATCTGAGAAGAGGCACTTAGAAAAAATTATACACCTACTATCACACTTAACAATGAAAGATTTCTTTCTAGGATTATAAAAAAAAATAGTAAAGACCTTAACTCTTCCCATTTCTCTTGAAAAGTCTATTGAAGTTCTTAAATGTGTCAATAATGCAATGCATAACAAAGGCATATATACTGGAAAGGAAAACTGTTTTATTTGCTCTAGAGAAGTTCCTCTGAAAATTTTAAAGAATCTTCAAAAAGCTAAACTAATAAATGAGAATTTGCAGCTTTCAGAATTCAAAGTTAATATATACAATCCAATGGTATGACTACATAATATCAAGAAAAAAAAATTGGATATTGAAATTTTGAAGTGCTGTTTAAAATAGCTACAAAAAATATGATATGCATAGGGAGAGACTGAAAAAATTGTGTATTGGATCAGAACATAGAAACCTACAATCCATTGCTAAGAGTAACTTAAGCACACATAATAAGTGAAGAGATTATCCATTTTCATGGATTAGAAAAATAAAGTTAATATATAGATTTAATGCAAAACCAATAAATGGCCTGGATCATTGTTTTAGGAATTTGACAACTTTATTTAAATTTTTGGTAAGAATTCAATCTCCTAGATTTTTTTAAAGATAAAAAATGTGAAAGACCCTATGACCTCAATTCAAGACTATTTCTAAATGTGAATAATCAAATAATAAGATATTGGCATATTAGTACATATTCAGTAGAATATAATTATACTGCCACATAAAAATGACCAATTAACTTTTAAAATATGACCAAAAACAAGTTGGGCAAAGATAATTTTATCAACAAATTGTGTTAGAACATATCTGTGTTGACTTATAAAGTAAACAAACAAAACCCAGCTTCACCCTTATCTCATTTCAGAAATTATTATAAGGGGCTTAGAATTTTAAATATAAATATAAAAGTATAACCTGTAAAGCTTTTTGCTTAAAAATAAGATAAAAAGTACAAAACATAAACCAGATGTGATAGTACTTACCTAAAATCCCAGAGACTCAGGAGACTGAGGCAAGAGGATTGCAAGTTCAAGGCTAGACTGGGTAAGTTGGTGAGATACTGTCTCCATGGAAAGAATAAAAAGGGCTAAGGGTGTAGCTCAGTGGTAAATTGCCCCTGGGTTTGATTTCTAGAACAGAATTTTTTTTTAAAAAATATAAAGCATAAAAGAAAAGAATGAGTTAGGTTTTAGAGAAAGGAAAACCATCTGCTTTCTAAAACATAGAAATAAAAGCTACAAACAGGGAATAAAAGAACTATTTGACAAGGGGATTCAATAAAGAACTATTTCTAAACATATACAAAGAACTCATTCACTCAATAATAATAAAAAGACAAAGACCTCAAAAACAAATGGACTAAAATTTGAACAAAGGATCCACAAACAAGATAAAAATATAGCCACAGGAAAAGAAACTCAACCACATTAATCATTAGGGAAATGAAAATTAAAAGAAAAATTTAAAACAACATTATTATAAAGACCTGTTCAGGAGCATTTAGAAGAGCTTTATTGAGAGTAACTACAAACTGGAAATAACCCAATTGTCTATTAACAGATGAACAACTAACAACTTTCTAATATATTTGTATGGAGATGGTGGGAAAGAGGGATATTCTGGTGACCCCTCTGCTTCCAACCAGGGTAACCCAACTTTTCATTTAGCATGCTGACTTTATCAAGAGACTTGTTTTTGAAAGAGATGTCCTGTTAAACAATTGAGTACCACTACTATAAATTATATAACTGCATTCATAGGGATTATATTGTTATTTTACTATGAGTTCTTTTTAGTGCATTATTGTTATACATAATAGTGTGAGTTCATTTTGACATATTAATAAATGTATATAACAGTTTTCTCTATTTCAATCCCTCATAAAATGCCCCATTTCCCCCTCCCCCATCTCCTTCCTCCACTCTAGTGGTTTTCATTCTATTTGTTCATTTTTTAATTGATGCATTTTGTCATATATAATATCACAATGCATTGTGGCATATTCTTACATGCACTTAGTATAATTTTGAACCAAAATAACTTCTAGATTACTTTCTAATCTAAGATGCTGTACAACTTTCCCACATTTTTCTCATAAGCACACATGCAACACAGTCATCATAGAATAAAACTATCGACCTGAAAGAACTCCGAAAGTGTGTAATAATCCTAAATATGCCTGCCCTCAAGTATATATAGCACTTTCAGGTAAAGAAAGTTTCTACTTTTTGCAGTGTTGGATTTCATCCACACAAAAGATATGTATTCTTACATCTAGTCCTCCATTATAGCTTTTGGAGACCTTATTCAATCATTCAATAGCTTATTGATGCACACTTCAGTAATCTAAAAGCAAAAGTGAAGAACTTTAGGCTATTTTTTCAAAGAGTTGTTCCATGTAAACAGAACAATTTTAAATCCACAAGGGAAATTATTAGAAAGGAAAAAAAGGTACCAGATTAATTCACCCTAGAACCCTGAACACTTTAATTTTATAAGGCACTAATTTGAGTCTTTGTAGACTCTTAGAAGACAAACACAATTTTTTAAAGGTTCATTATCTTGAGCATATTGATTTTTTCATAGGTTAAGTGCAGGTCTTCCTACACACCTTTTTAAAGCTTTGGAGAATAATATTGTGATTGAGAATAATATTGAGTCTATGGTTGTATTTTTTATGATTCAAAGGTTTATAAATCTAGGTACCTGAGAAGGACAATACAATTTCTTCAAACCATGAAAAGCTTGTTTCTGGGTAAAAAATATTATCTTCTTTGCATTAATTCACTTTATGGTTGTGATGGTGAACCTGGTTGGTCAACTTAATTCGATTTAGTGGTGCCTAGCTAATGCCAATGATGATGAGCCTTCTATGGGTATCTGTGAGGATGTTTACAGATATGACTGGCAGTTGGGACAGCAGACTAGGGAAGAGACTTCCTTCTTGGGCTGTACTGTTCAATAGGCTGGGGGCCAGGATGGAACAAAAAGTCAAAGAGGAGAAAGCCTTAGCCAAAGTGTGTTTGCTTCTGGAGTCCTGTGCTGTTGTCACTGTGGAGATTGGGCTCCATCTCCTACATTTTTCCAAAGTGCACTCTCACCAGTGATTCTCCAGTGAGCTGCCAGGTCTTCAGCCTCTGATTGGCATTGCATCTTTGGTCCCTTTTGTTCTGAGGCTGCAGCTTATTGAACTGAGCAGCTAGTTACTGGTTCCTCTAGCCCATCAACCTGTATTTAAGGACTGTGGGACACTCCAGCTTCTCATCCTGTAAGTCAATCAAATAACTTCCCTTTTATAATCATTCAAATAATCATCTATATGTGCATCTGGTTGGCTCTATTCCTCTACAGACCCGTGACCAATACAATGTATTGTTTCTGAGACTTCATAATGGCAACACAAATTAGAAGTTTTTGCTCTAAGTCAAGTGTCAATATAATGTTACATTCACTTTTGGGGGGATTTGAAGATTTTTAAGTGCTCAACATTGCATACTTACTCAAGCCTAGAGTATTGCAATAGATTTAAAGTCATTTTTCAAGCAGGTAACATTTTCAAACCCTAAATTTAGATTAAAATGATTTATTTGACAAGCTCACTATATTAGCAACAATTTTCCAGATATTATAAGTCAGTAAGAACAGATAAAAGCAGATAATTTTAAAAGCAGATAATTTAGCATGGTGAATCTGACTTTTTCTTAACATTGACAAGATGTTATGGTCATCTGGTCCTAGTATGTGCATGTCAAATAATCACAATAGAAGGCAAACATATGTAGCTCAGAAAAAATACTTGCCAATATTTGTAAGGACTTTTTCATTGCTTCTGGATCAAGTTCATTTATTTGGCTGGTTTCTTTGGGCTAATTTTAGTTAACTTCTAATTAAAGGTAACTATTAAAATGCAAGCAAGTACATATTCAATATCATATCTCTAGCAAGAAGACTGCCCTCTCTGCCATCAAGATGTGATTTAATAAGATAGGCAACTACAAGATGAAGTACTAAAATTTCTTGGCTTTTTGTATTCTGAGAGTAAAAACTCTAATTTTTAAGCTAATTCTTTTATGAGGATTAGTTAAAATAATAGTTAGTAACAATAATTAGTTAAATATATATAACTTACATGGAGAATAATGTTGAATAATATTTCTGACAATTAAGCATTTGTTCTTTTTGTATTTCTTTACTGGGACACAGTTACTGTTTTTTTGACTTTTACAATAAATATTATTCTGACACAATTCTGTTGGCCTGATTTGGTTTTGACTCCTTTGGATTGTTAGACAATAAATTGGATATCTCCAGTGTGGCTGGTTTATTTTCTGTTGAAAGAAAACAAATGAAACCAAGCACTTTACCCATTGGCCCTGAAGAACATATTCTGAAATTTGACTAATACATTTACAGTTCAAGAGGTGGGCAAATAGAGAAGGAAACTGATAGTTTGCTTCAACCAAGTCAAGCTTTCAGTTTATTTTATTACCTACCCATGTACATTACTTGCATGTTTGTACATTTTACTTATAGATCTTTTTTAATTATTCAAAATAATCTCAGCAGATCCTGTGTCTGGAGCCCAGTGATAGACTTTGGTGTGGGATCAAATGCTCTAATAAATGAGTCTTTCTTTGAAGGATATTATGTTTTGTGATGACAAAAGGCATGTTAATAATATGGAATTGCCTAGTTTTGATTCCTTGTGTCAATACTATTCCCCAAACTCCTCAATGTCATTATTCTCTTCACGATTTTTGTTTTCTCCTTGTTTCTTTGAAATGAAGCAATTTTAAGTCTTGGATGTTCATTTACAAGTCAGTCTTCTCTGGATGCATGTGTTAAGGTCCTTTAAAGCAAGCAAAGTTTGCCAGTCTCTGGTGGAGAAAGAAGGCAATATAAATTAGCCAGTGAATGAATCATCCAAAACTCTAATTTCTTCTGATTTTCCCCCATAAATCATTTCATGGTTCCTTAGGACCTCCACAAGAGGAGAGGGTCACTTGCAAAGAAGAAGGAAAAAACAAAAACAGAAACAAAATCAATTTACTTTCATAGCAACTTAAGGAATAATAAATATTAAAACAGGTAAAGTAGTTGAAACTAGGAACCAAAATAAATAGTCACTATTCTGACTGTTTTAGGCCTTGATCACATCACTTCACACACACTCACATACAAATCCATTATATTACTTAATAAGAATAATTAATGTTGTTGCCTCTCTGTGCTGCTCTCTATGATTTCCAAACTACAAAACACTGTCTAAAGAATGTTATTTTGGTGGTATGAATGCCTATGATGGCAATTTTAACTAATCTAATTAATAAAAAATTTCAGAGAATTGAATCGTGATCTAGGCATCAGGGGGAAAAAAAAAACAACTGAATTGAATTCAAAGATCTGATCAACTAAGTTTCTCTCCAAATGAGGCTCCAGTGAATCACTGGTTCCTGTGAATCTCCCTTTCACTTATTAACCTCACCTTTAGAGATGTGATGGAGCTGGCTTGCCTTTCCCAGCAAAAGCCCCATTATCCTTAAAACTAAAAGCAAAGAAAGCTACCACCTTGCACTTATTACAGATGCCATTACTATTATGAGAGGCTGGGTGGCTGTTACAGTGTTTTCCATCAGAGCTTATTTCTCTCTGTTCCCATCAAATATGACTTTATTAACCCCACTATGGAATAGTTCATAGAAAATAAAACCATTAGGTACCTTTTACAATCTTTTCTGGAGGTTATTTTTAAATTGCAACTGGATTATGTGAAATGACTCATCCAGTGTCAAACAAAAAAATAATAATAATATTTTTTAAAAAATCTACCAAAGGGTTTTATTTTAGTGACTATAAGGAAAAAATAACTTATATATGCTTATATTTTTTTCTTCATTTGAACAAAAGGTGGCTAATGCAGCTCCTAGTTTATGATAGACACAATACTTACTAACATCATAAGCTTTTAGGTAAAGTGGGATACAGAAATAGTCGGGGTGGGGGGGTGGAAGAGAGGAAGAAGTTCAGAAAAAAATGTGACAACGTGATACCTTGTTCTTACAAAAATAAAAGTTGACCTAAGTATTGGGATAACCTATGGGTTACATGCCTGACAATGCTTTTTACCTGTGTTTCCCCAAGCTTAAACAAGCAAACCAAAAGAGCATGATTATGCAGAAATGATCTCTGTTCTCTAGGGAAATCAGCCTAAAAAGGAGGTCCATGTAGTTTATTATTTTCTCCTCTTTCTGAGGAGAACATGATACCAGTACATTTTCATGGTCATGAAATACCATGACTGGTATGGTCATGACAATGACCATAGTTGACACCAAGAAATGTTTTTGTTTACAAAGAGGTTGGTTTCCAACAGCAGAAGTATAAAGGAAAGTATAGATTGCTTAACTATTTTCTTACTGTAGCTGAAGGTTTTCTTTAGCTCTGGTAGATTGTCTTTTAACTTATATTTTTCTAGAAAATGTCAACCTAAGTAACAGAGAGAGACTCTCTAAGGAATACGGAGTTTAATCAGGAGTTGTGGAGGGTTATAATCTGAGACATCTATGCAATGGGATGATAGACATACTCAAGGAGAAGGTAAGAGAAAGCTTTTAAAAATAAAAAGAGAGAAAAACTGGTGATTTGTTTTGAACAAAGAGAACATTCATTACAGGGCTCATCAGTTGACATTCTTTCATAAGTGGAGATAGCAGTTCAGGCAGGGGCTCTTGTGCATATGGCTAGCTGGACTTGTGACTCATATAGTAAGCTACAGTTTGCAAAATCCTTGACAAAAGTTCTTGTTAAAGAAATATGTACATATAAAAACCCTTTTAAAGAGTCTATAAGCATTCTCATTGTAGGCATGTGTACATGAGGACTCTCTCTTCTTAACCTCCTGATTATTTTATCTTTGGGTTTGACATAGTGACTCCATCTTGATATTATAAGTTTCATAGAAAACAAAATGTTTGAATGATATGATTTGTTCATATTAATACTTTGCATTTCTAAATATCTTTTTAACTTTATAAGGACATTAAAGGAATAACAGGTTAACTTAACTAATCTCAGCCTACATTATTCAATTATTAGCCACAATCCTATACTAACAGTTGCAATTTTCATATTTAAAAATAATTCATATTTAATGAATGTCTACTATGTGCTTAGCACAGTTCTTTAAAATATGAAGTATCTTAGAAATTCCTAACCAGATAACTTTTCTTTAAAAAAAATTAAATAAAAATATTTTATTCCAAGAGGTTTCCCTACAATTATCCTTAAAAAGCCCTCCTATTTCCAAAGTACTCCTTTTTCTTTTAATGAATATAAAAATTATAGTGACAGAGAGATGGAAACTCCATTGCAATCAGTTCATGAACTATATCACACATCAGGCTACAATATTTGCTTTCAAAAACCAATGTGAACCATCCCTTTCACAATAACCTCAAAAAAAATCTTGGAAATAATCTAACAAATGAAGTGAAAGAATTTTTTAATGAAAATTACTGAACACTCAAGAAAGAAATTGAAGAAGATCTCAGAAGATGGAAAGACCTCCCGTGTTTTTAGATAGGCAGAATTAACATCATCAAAATGGCCATACTGCCAGGTGTGGTGGAGCATGCCTGTAATCCCTGCAGCTCTGGAGGCTGAGGTAGGAGGATTGTAAGTTCAAAGCCAGCTTCAGCAAAAGTGAGGTGCTAAGCAACTCCTTAAGACCTTGTCTCTAAATAAAATACAAAATAGGGCTAGGGATGTGGCTCAGGGGCCAAGTTCAATCCCCTGTACCCCCCTGAAAAAAAAACAATGGCCATACTATCAAAAGTAATATAAACATTCAATGCAATCCCCATCAAAATACCAATGGCATTCTTCAGACAACTAGAAAATCAATCTTTAAGTTCATTTGGAATGATAAGGGACCTAGAATAACCAAAGCAGTTCTGAACAAAAAAGCAATGCAGGAGGCATCATAAAATACCCAATGTTAAATTATACTACAGAGCTATAGTATAACAAAATATCATGGTATTGGCATCAAAATTGACGTGGAGACCAATGGAATGTGGTGAAAGACACCAAGACAAACCAAAATACTTATAGCCATTTGATTTTTGATAAAGGTGCCAAAAATATATGTTGGAGAAAAGACAACCTTTAACAATTGGCACTGGGAAAACTGGATATCCATATGTAGAGAATGAAATGAGATTCTTATCTATAACTTGAAAAAAAAGTCAAATCAAAGACTTGGGAATTAGACCAAAAAGCATGCAACTGTTAGAAGAAAACGTAAGATCAACACTTCATAATATAGGTACAGGCAATCACTTCCTCAGCAAAATTCCTAAAGCTCAAGACATAAAACCAAGAATCAATAAGTGGGATGCCATCAAACTAAAAAGCTTCTTCACATCAAAGGCAATGATTAAGAGAGTGAAAAGAGACTCTACAGAATGGGAAAAAAATTTGCCTGCTACACTTCTGACAAGGTATTAATATATTAATATATAAAGAACTAAAAAAATTGATGCACACAAAAAGAAGTAACTCAATTAAGAAATGGGGCAAAGAACTAATAGAAACTTTTGAAAGAGGAAATACAAATGGCCAACAAATATGTGAAGAAATGTTCAACATCTGTAACAATCAGGGAAATTCAAACAGAACTACGCTAAGATTTCATCTCAACCCAATCAGAATGGCGATTATCAAGAACACAACAATAATAAATACTGGACAGTAAGTGGGGGAAAAGGTAACTCATACATTGTTGGTGGGACTGACTATAAATTAGTACAACCACTAAGAAAAGCAGTGTGCAAATTCCTCAAAAAACCTGAGATGGAACAACCATATGGCCCAGCTATCCCACTCCTCAGTATTTAATCAAAAGAACTAAAAGCAGCCTACTACAGTGACACAGCCCCTTCAGTGTTTATAGAAACACATTCACAATAGCCAAAATATGATTCAACCCAGATGCCCATGGATAGATTAATGGATCAAGAAATTGTGGCATATATACACCATGGGGTTTTTCTCAGCCATAAAAAATAATGAAAAAATGGCATTTGCTGAAATGGATGGAAATGGAGAAAATCATGCCAAGTGAAATAAGCTAGACTCAGAAAATTAGGAGCCAAATATTTTCTCTCCTAGGTGGAAGCTAAAGCAAAATAAGGGAAAGACAGAGGCAGAAAAGAACACTGGATATTATAAACATATAAAATAGCTTAGTGGAGTAAAGGAAGAAGAGCAAGAAGGAGGGATAAAGAAAGGGCAGGGGTAGAAATTTGGAATGAAATAAACAATAGCTTTTACACACATATATGAACGCACCAAAATAATTTTTCCTGGAGATATATATATATATATATATATATATATATATATATATATATATATATTTCTCCATATAATAAAAACAATCAAATATGAAAGAGTGAAAGGAAGATCCATAGAAGAGAGGAGAGAGAACAGGGAGTAGAAGAAGGAGGAAGGAAGGGAAAAGGAGGGGCAGGGGACTGAAATCAAATTCCTTGTGTCTACTGGCAAAATAAGCCAAAATACTATGTATAATTATCAAGAACAAAACAGTATGAGCTCTGTATTAACATCCCCATCAAACAGAAAAGAATCTGGGATACAGAGTGGAATAATTGATCTAAGCCATAGGGCAGAAAGATTCCAGCTCAATGTTCTTCACAGAGATGTTGTTTATTTATAACAACCATTGTAAATATATGTAATATTCATTATTAGAATTATTAGTATTTAATTGGAATGTGATATAGCGAATTGTTTAAAAATGGTATACTGGACTCATAAAACTGAGTTTGAATTCAGATTATACCTCATACTATGCCTATGTTATTTGGCAATTCATATAATATTTACATGTCAATTACCTCATTTATAAAAAGCATTAGTGATATTATATATTCCAGAGAATTAACATTAGAATTAAATAATTTGTTGTATTGGGTATTAGAATAATTATCAATATGATGAATATATGCAAGCTTCTTTATGTCTTTAATTGAAATGTAAATATATTAGTGGTTAGGAATGGGACAAGTCATTTCCTCCAGAGCAGAGGTTTCCAATCAACAAATTATATATATGCATATGTTTTAAAATATGTATCCTCTACATATTTCTAATGCATATATTTTTAACATGTATATTCTTAATTTCAAAATCATTTACTTTAAATATATAAAAAAGTTGTTTTTTTTCTTGTGCAAAGAGAATCAGAAAATATTTCAAGCAATTTATAATGTTGGCAATTATGTGGTAACTCTTGAGAGAATTATCTATTACAGAACTTCTGTTCACACAGGTCCCAAGAATTACTCGTAAGTCATTTTAAAAATCCTAAAATTCCTTTTCAGACTATAACTGAATCCAGCCTTTGCTTGAACATCTTCCATTCAGTGACTTCTTGGGCAAATAAGACACTTAGTCTTTCAGTCAGAAGATACTCAGTGCCTTCTGACAGACTCTTATTCTCCCTCTCAACATAGATTGTATGGTAAAATATTTTATGTGGGAGGATAAAACACATATAAATAGTTATCGTCCCTGATCATTTATGGCCATGAAAGTTGTTTATTGTTATTGCCAGTCTTTAAATCTGAGCTTATTTACTCATAAACTCATATTTGTTGCTAGTTTTATCGAGCTATGAATCATAGTGCTGTATGCAAACTTCTAGGGCAACTGTGGCCTCACTTCAGAATTACACTCTACAGTAAGACAGATTTAGGGGAAAGAAATTCTTAACTCACGCTGTCCATATTTTTAGATAATAAATCAACCAAGAATTGTTGTCATTGCTAATTTTCTATGGAAGCTTTAAGTAATTTCTTAAGTTAAAAATTACATAATGCTCTAATTTGTATCATTTTAAAAGGATCAAGTGTAATAAATTGGTGACCTTTCATTTCTTAGTTATGTTTATTTTATTTTTTAAAATAAGTATATTTGTTTGCTAAGACTGCCATAATAAATACCACAAATTAGGTACTTTAAACAACAGAAATGTATTGCCTCACAGTTTTGGAGGCTGGCCATCCAAGACCAAGGTGTCAACAGGGTTGATTCCTTCATACTGTGAAGAAGAATCAGTTCCAGGCCTCTCTACTTAGCTTATAGGTGGCCATTTTCTCCCAGGGTCTGCATATAGTCTTCGTTTTGTACATGTCTGTGTCCAAATTTCATCTTCTCATAAGGACATTAGTCATGGTGGATTAGGCCTACTTTAATGGCTTCATTATAGCTTAATTACTTCTAAGAAAACCTTATATCCAAATTTAGTCACATTCTTCAACACTCAGAATATTGGCTTACAAATTTGGAAGGAGGTTACATGGTATAAGTCTTCTTATGTACCTATAAGATGCACCAGTGATCATATTAAGCAGCATCTAGGAAAGAAATTGTTATAAAATCACCTAACAAGTACCCCAAATATGAAAAATTATTGCTATATCTGACATTTTCCTTTCAGAAATAATTTCTCTTCATAATTTTTATTGCACCTGTATTGAAGAATAATTTACATACCATAAAATTTGCCCCTCAGAAGTATAGAATTAGGTGTTTTGTTTTTAGTATATTCAGAATTGTTGAATTAATTCCACTATTTAATTTTAATGTTTTCATCTTTTCTCCAGAGAAACTTCACATGCATTCATAATCATTCATTTCCTCTCCCCTTAGACTCTGAAAAATATTGACCTATTTTATATCTCCACAGATTTGCCAATTCTTCACATTTCTTTTAAATGGAATCCTATAATATTTGGTCTCTTGTGACTGGCTTCTTTTACTTAGCATTTGTTTTCAAGGTCAATCTTACTAACATATGTATTGGTACTCCCTCCATTTATTTTTACTGCAAAATCACATGCTATTTTATGGCCATACCACATATAATATAACCACATATTGTTCTCTTTCATCAGTTGATGGACATTTGGATTATTTTCACTTTTGAACTACTATGAACATTCACATACAAATTGTTTTATGGACATATGTTCTCATTTCTTATGGTTCGGCCTATCGGAGGAGCAGAATTTGTGGTTCATAATGTTACTTTATGCTTAACATTTTGAAGAACTATCACCCTGTTATATTGTTACCCTACCTTCAGGAAATCATCAACTTCTAGTAATAACAAAGAAAATCAACAAGTTTATTACTTTGCTCTTTTCCAATTACCCCATCTCAAACAATGCCATTTGATTGGGCAAAACAGGAATTAATGTTTGTATTCTGTTAGATCATCAATGGAGAGTGGGGTCCAGTCTACATAATTTTAATGAACGAGTTATACATTCTTTGGCTGTCTTATTAGCAGACTTAATGAAGTACAAACAATGTCTTAAAGAAAATTTTAAAAAAATTCTTTCACAGTGGGACAACATGCTAGGGCAACTGTGGAGATATATATATATATATATATATATATATATATATATATATATATATAGATAGATAGATAGATAGATATATAGATAGATAGATATATATATATATATATATTATTATTTTTTTTTTTTTCTTTCAGTACTGGGGAATCCAAGAGCACTCTACCACTGAGTTATCCTCACCCCCCTTTTCTTAAAAAAAAATTTATTTTTGATACAGGTCCTCCCTAAATTACCCATGCTGGCCTTTGAACTTGTGATAATCCCCGCCTCAGCCTCCTGTGTCACTGGGATTACAGGAATGCACCACCATGCCCAATTTAAGGAACTATCTCAAATAAATATTCAGGAGGCCTATCCCTTAGGAAAACTGATACACCATTGTTGTGACAAGGAGGATTCCCTTAGATGGCCACAAAAGAGCTCTTTTTTAACTCAAACATGTTGTTTGAACTTGGACTTGGGCTACTGTGGCAAAAGTACCAAAAACTGGGTTGCTGAAACAGCAAAAAAAAAAAAAAATGAGTTATACATTCTTTGGGTGTCTTATTACTTCTCACAGTTTTAGAGGGCCAAAGTCTAAGACTGAGGTGCCCATCAATATGGATCCTGATGAGGGCTCTTGTTCTGGCTTACAGGTGACAGCCTCCTTGCTAATCCTAACATGCCAGAGAGGGACTGAGCTCTCAACTGTTTTCCTCTTCTTTTAAGGGTAGTAATCCCCTCCTGGGGATATCACCCTTAGGAACCTCCTGTAAATTCAATAAATTATCAAAGGGCCCAACTCCTAATATTATTAGATTGGAGTTAGGGTTTTAACATTTTAACATTCAAATTTGGGAGTGGGGTAGATTGGGGACATAGTTAGTCCATAACACAAGGGACTTTGCTCTCTCCAATTAATTTATTTTAATTCAGGAATTTATCTGATAGAAAATATTCCATAACTGTACTTGGGTCTGCTGTCTGACTGTGTGCTGTTCTGATAGTCAGAGACTTGGTGGTACCCAAAGTAATGACCTCAAATCAAAATTAGGTAACAAGCAGTTTGCACCCATATATTTCCCAGTTAAGTGCTTTCCTGAATGCTCAGAGCAATCATGTGAGGGAATATCAAGGAAAAATTCATTGTCTTTAATTGAAGAAGAAACTAAAGATTGGAGAAGTCACTATGATATGTAATGATTAAACCAGAGATTAAATGTAGTGCTTGATTCCCAACAAGATTCTTTGCAATATACTCTGAGCACTTTTCATAGTGATACTCATATTGGCTTGATGTTAACTTTTTAATATGCATTTGGTAAAAGAAAAGTTTGTGGTACAAAAATTTAAGAAAGCTTAGCTCAATGCAAGTGAAATCATCACAGCCCTTAATATGGTAATATCCATGATGAAGCCAAAGGAAAAAAATACAATGTGGAGCCTCAAATTTAGTCTTCACCTCAGGGTTCTCATGAGCAAGGCTTCATAGAAAGGCCTTTTCACAAACACATCCTTACATAGTTCTGTAGAACTGTGGATGGACTTCCCCCTTTACTTCCTTGACTTCCCAACCTCTTTTCACTACCCTATCTTATGAGGTAGGGTAACTAGGTCTTTGGTGATGCCCTATTCCCCCCCTCATCTCTCTTTCCTTTCTCCGGAGACTTCGTTGTTCGCTTCTTAGTTCAAACCCTATTCTTTGTTTCATCCTTATCAGATCTTGCTCTCAATCTCCCAAAATATTTGTTGACTTTCAGAAATTAACCTTAGGTATTAAATTTCCGAGCGATATCTGCATTTTAATAGAGAATTCTTTGGAGAGTGAAAATAATTCACCCTACAAGGAATGAATTCTAATGTGCCATTTCAGGCATGATACCAAGGGTGGAGAAACTGCTTTTGCATCAAGAAGCTCCTTTATGCCTTAAGAACTGAGCTACTTTGGGCAATGTCCAGGCCAGCCCTGATGTGAGGTCAGACCTCTGATTTCATCTGATGTCCACCAGAGATCAGGGGTGCTGGAGACTCTGTCAGCCACTCAGTCATACAAAACACAATAAAAATTAATAAGTTATGGGGGAAAATCTCAAAGGCTATGAACTATACCATCATAGAATGGATGGGGACTGTGATGGAAGAAATGCCACATCCCATTATATAATCCTATATGGAAATCATCTCCATTATTCTTCTAATGTATGAGAATATGGAATGAAAATACAAGGCTTAGTTCTTGATGTGTTTATCTCTTTGCCTAGTGGTTTACTAATTCCTTGGTAATCCAGTCTCCATCCAGAAGAGTAAAATTAAGAGTGTCTTCATCTTCAATCTACGTACAACCATTGCTGTAATTTTCATATTTTTTTTCTTCCTGCACATTTTTTACTGTTGAAATGGTCTCAATTTTATTGAACCAAGATATGTTGAGAACTCACACTACAAAAAAGGAAGCAGTCTTCACTTAGAAAAGTTACTAGCCAGAGAATTAAAAGTATGTCACACCTTTTACCCAAGAATGTTAAGAAAACTACCAAAGCAAAATAACAATGCAGAGAATCTTATTATATACCTGCCAGTGTTAGTGGTGGGAGTTGTGATTGGGTTTGTGTTTCAAGGAATTGAAGAAAGAACACAACAAACATAAGGAAAGCAAGCAAGCTGGAATTTTATTTAAAAGGGAAAGTGATAGAAAAACTCAGAACTCCCATGCAGTGCACCTAGGGAGGGGGCTAAGGGTGCTATTTGAGTCTCACAATGTTCCTTCTTTTAAAGGCAGATTAGGAGAATTTGATAAACTCCTCTTGATTGGTTTTTGGTATTTCAATTGTCCTGCTGAGGGCACAGGATGGATCATGGACTATGCAGTCACTTTCTAGGAGATGGGAATTTACTCCCTTTCTGAGAATTAGAAACTGTTCATGTGTCAGGCATGTTAAAATAGCTGTTCTCCTGCTTAGTCTCTTTTTCCCCTTTACTGTTCCTTCCCTATGCTGAACTGCCAAGCATTTTCTATCTCTCCAATATATGAATTGTTATTCCTCTTTTCAGGAGACAAATCAGTTGTCTAAGAAAGATTTACTAATTTTTACAAGGTAATGAATGATATGAGTAAAATTAACAACTTTCTCTAAATTCAATTGATAATTTGATTCATGAAACAGATCAGAAAAGAATGCAGATATGGCCTATTGTTTTCTATATCTAAGATAAGGCAACAACAATGAGACCTTATGATAAGATCGCTGCTATATATTAGTCTGACACCAACTCCTTCAAGTCATAACATCTATCTAGATAGATGTTAAATCTGTTCAAATTTTATGTCTTTAAAAAACTCAGTCCATAATGGTGTTTGTGATTCTAAATAAGTCTTGTTTTCATATGTGATTACATTTATTACCTTAGCTGTATCTTCAAAAATAGAATATGATATCCCAAGAAGTACAATATCCTTGGTGAGCTTCCAGCTTTCAGATTAGACTATTTCATCACATTTGTTCCTCACTCTTCTGGCTTCTTATTTTCTTTCAAAGAGTTTAAATTTGTAGTAAATTCATGAGGCCATATACCCCACCTTGATCGAATCATGTAATTCCCATTGATCTCAGTGAAATCTCCACAGGAGGATCAAATGAAATGTTAGCCCAAGACAAGCTCATACATGGACTTGCATGTCCATCTGGCTTAGAGAGCATCACTGGAAACAGATAAAGACATTACTAAAGACAGACAGGAGGCAACATCCAAGGGATTTCTTTTTCTCAGATGTGACTAAGACAAGAACTGAACCAAACTGTCTCTTTCTTGCTGTAAGGAACGTTAAACGCAGCAGAATGAGAAAGATTTGAAAGAATTTCTCATCTGCAAAATTTCACTCCAGGGACAATTTCTTTGAGTAAGCTCTGGCTACTTAAATTGAAAATGAAATTAAGCATTTTCAGAGATTTTTCAATTCCTCCCCTGCCAGCATCTCCCAAGTCGCCTGCACTAACAAATGAGGTGCTTGGTAAAATATGGCCTTGAAAGATCTGCCACCTCTATTCCCCTCAAGCAATGGTGGCTATTTATTAAATTTCACTCAAGACTGTCATATACACTTTCTCTACTGTGATACAATTTAGAGTTAAAAAAAATACTGGACTGACAACCAAAATAATGACTGACTGGGATTTCTAACAACTTTAGATATAACAGGTCTAACTGATGAGTCAACAAGGGATTTTCTGAGAGGTTTTGGATAAGTTAAAAACAACATATGATTTTAAGAATTTACATATTGATGTGCCTCAGCATGTGAGACAAAGCAAGAATTTTCAGAGGTGAGATGATTATATTTTTAGAGCTATAACTGATGTGGATTAATTCACTGGTATGGATTAACTGAATGGTAACTGTAGGCAGGTAAAATATGGCTGGAGGAGGTAAATCACTGAAGACATGCCTTTAGAATATATATTTTGTTCCTAGTAAGCAGAGTTCTATCTCTGCTTCTGGGTTGCCATGTCCTGAGCTGCTTTCCTTCATGACCTCCTCTGCCATGATGTTCTGCCTCTCCCTGGGTCCAGAGCTATGAAGTCCTAGTAGACCATGGACTGAACTTCTGAAATTTGAGTCAAAATAAACTGTTCTTCCTCCGATTGTCCTTGTCAGGTCTTTTGGTCACAGTGACAAAAATTCTGACTAAAACAGTCTCACTTAAGAATTCTTCCAGACTCTTTCATAGTTCTCTCATAATTTCCAATTGCATAAGCTGAATAGTTGACTCTTGAGATGTTTAGCATAAATCTACATAAAATACATGTTTTAAGACATGTAAACTGTATCTTATTTTCTCAATAAATAAAATTTTAAAACACAAGCAAATAATTTTTATCTATGTGATATGAATTTCTTATTGACAAGCACATTTCTCTCCTAGGTTTCCCTTTATTCTTAGAAAAACATCCAAATTACTCACCATGTTGCTATAGTTTGGATCTTGAATGTTTCCCCCACCAAGACCCATATGTTTTTGTTCCAGTCACTACTGGGAAGTAGTGGAAATTTTTAGGAAGTAGGACCATATGAGAGGTCTTTGGGTCACTGGGCACATGCCTTTGAAGGAGATGGTGTGACCCTGTTCTTTTCCTTTACCTTTCTTCTGATTCCTGGTCATGAGGTGAACAGTTTTTCTCTACCACACATTTCTTCCATGATGTGCTGCCTCTCCACAGGCCCAAATCAATGGAGCCAACTGATTATAGACTGGAAACTCCAAAGCTCTGAGACAATATAAACCTGCTCTCTTTGTAAGTTAATTATGTCAGGTATTTTATTATTATAACAGAGATCTAATACACGTGCCTTCTATAGATAATCTCAAATGAAAGAGTTTCTGACAAGCTCACTGTCTACCACCTTCCTCCTTCCTCAGGCTGCTGCTATTAAGCCAGCTGACTTGTGGTTACTCCAATATGCTAAGCAAGCTTCTGACTTGAATCTTATGACCACATACTCTGTTTTGGATCCTACCCAAATGGCATTCCACTAGTGCACTACACAATCTAAAATAATGCATTCCCACCAACACTTAACCTAAACTATATTTTGAAGTAAAAACGGTAAGATCTAAGAACACACATGCTAGTTCTGTGAGTTCTCCATTTATACCAGTATACAACACAGGGAGGTGCTTAATTAATAATGGTAGAGTGAATAAGTTAAGCAATCTGTGTTGTCATTCTAATATTCACAGTTCAGATTTGCTGATTGTTTTCTTATAACTGGCTTTTAGATTTAAATATTTTAGGAGTGATACTACATTGTCAACACCAGGTATACTTTCTTTTTTTTAATATTTATTTTTCATTTTTTGGCGGACACAACATCTTTGTTTGTATGTGGTGCTGAGGATTGAACCCGGGCTGCATGCATGCCAGGCGAGCACACTACCACTTGAGCCACATCCCCAGCCCCAACGCCAGGTATACTTTCCATTGCTCCATGTTGAAAGATATATATCAGTTTGTCCTAGTAATTACTAATATAATGACACCAGAATTCTCATGGGAAGAGTTCCCTTGTACTTTCACTATTAGTGGTAAATGAGTGAAGTGAATTTAGTTTGCATATTCTGTTCCTCAACAATCTTCATCCAAAAAGTTCAATATCCTCTGCACTCTCTTGCTTTAAGCCATTACCCTATAACAATTATTGCATTGTTTAACTAATTCTACCTGTTTTAACTAACCCTTTCCTGTTCAAAGTTTTACTCTTACACATTTTGTCTGGACTTTTCCTTTTATTTTATGGTTTTCAGTATTACTGTAGACTCCAGGATTCTTTTATATTTTGTGTAATATATTATAATATTTTTCAAAGCTTTTATTATCTAAATGTGGCCAGTGTTTCTCCTTTGACGTGTCAAAATAACTTATTCTTTCTTTTTTTCCTTTTTGTTTCTTGACTATTAATTAATTAATTGATTGATTTTGATTTTGTTTACACTTCTATTTTAGCTCAGCAGGGTGTGGCAGGCTCTGTGTGTACTGTCTCTGTCACAGCTCTAGCATAGCTCTTTGTCCAGAGAGCTCTGCATTTCTTTTAGTGAGGCGGGCTATTTAGAAAGCAAAATCTGAGCACTTATTTTGCCTATTATCACTGAAATCTTATGCTTCTAGGAAATTTAACTGAATAAATCTAGGAAATATATCAAATTATGAGATTATAGTGATACTTTCAATTCAAACCAATACTAAACACCTTTCTCATTATCTTCCCAAATTTATTCCATATTCTTATAATTATTCATGGAGGAATTTCTGGCTCCAAATGGCCAATATATTTCCTCATTTTCTCCATACTAAAATTTATACAAGAGTACAGAATTACTACAGCAATTCAATCCCTCAATTAGCAATAAACCTTTTCAGGGAACTTCAAATTTTCATTTCAGTTCTTTCTTTATTTAGAATGTATCCTACTACATTGTACAGTTAGAGCACGGTCTTAAAAAGTTATGCATTTTCCTGAGATTGCATTATTAATTCGATATGATAATGTATTTCTTCATTGTTGCTTATATTTAGAGTTTTCATTTTCATTTTTTGATTTTTATATATAAGATATATATATATATACGATATATATATATATGTATATGTATGTGTGTATATATATATATATATATATATATATATATATATATATATATATATAAATCACAAGTCAATATTATGTAGTGTAGGCAGATTAAATGGTTTGTTCACAGGGGGTTAGCTCCCATGCCTCCCATTTCCACCTTTGCCGCCTCCCCTTCCTGCAGGTAACCATTTACACACATTTGTTCCTGGTTTATTTCCTGAGTTTATTTTTGAGAAAAAAAAATAGTCAGTAGTCAAGTTCCTAAATACAGGCATATGTCATCTCTTTATTGGACATAAACTCTTTGCATCCTGTTCTATTTTCTTAATATCTATCATTATCATTTCAATTCATAAAGAAATACCTCGATTTTGAAACTGTTTATTAACCAATTTGTGCATTTATATTTTATTCCAGCTATCTCTTATAGTGCTACACTGAGGTTATAATACATTGCTATTACATATACTGCAGCCATAAACAGTTTTTTATATTTATCATTTTTATTAGTGAATATATATTTTCAAAGTATACAACTAGAAATTTGTATTGCTAACAAAAAGTAAACAGGCATGCAGTTTTGCTATATATTGCCAAATTTCCCTCCTTGATATTATAATATTTTGCATTACATCAAAATTTATGTGGGTCAGGGCTGCAGCCCAGTGTCAGGTCACTTGCTTAGCCCTGTATGAGGCCCTGGATTAAATCCCTAGCATGGAAAAAAAAAAAAAACTTAAGAGTGATCTTTTGTTAACAAATTTCATTTACAACTTTTTAATTTTGTTTTTTAATTTAGTTTTTATTTGATTCAAATTACTTCCATTTTGTAATTATTGCACTTCCTAGATATTCCTTCCTCCTCTTAAGACATCATCCATCCTTTAAAAAGTATTTGTATTCGTGGTGGGAAATCATGAATATTGATTGTTTTATGACTTCTCAGTGATTCTTACTATTTCACATTATAGAAAATAGAATGTCTTGAATTTAGTAGCAATATAAAAGGTGGCTCTTTTTAAATACCCTTACTATTTGCATCAGCTCCTTCACAACAATATACAAAGCAAATTTTATATATCTTTCATTAATTTTTAAGAGCGAAATTAGAGTAAAAGAACTTGGAAACACAATTTATCTGGCAACATTTTTTAAATCTGTTGCCAATGAGACTTTTCTTCACTACATAGTAATTCAAATCAAATCTTGGTATTATAATGCATAAATCACTGTATCTTTGACCATACATATAAGAAGATAGCAATAAACATGATTTATTTTTAGAATCAGGATTTGTAGATAAACTTGAAAATAAGGGAAAAAATATATCATTAGACTTTCTACAGATTTTAACAGAAATTACCAAAGAGACAAGTGACAAAATGATGCTGCTTAAGAAATTCATTTTTTCATTATGTGGAATGATAAAGTAGGAAGAGGTGAGATACACATCAGGGAACTGGTGCATCAGGAAGCTGAGAGTGTTTGTGCTACAGCGCTGACTGCCAACGTAAACCAAAGGCCTATTAAAAAAATGATGCTTTCAAACTTCCTGAATGTTTCATAAAACAGGGCTAAACACATTTTTGACGTGCATCTCCTTGAGCAGTTTCATCTACACATCTAAGATGTTCCATTGAATTATAATAGAAAAGACAAGATCATTAATAATGATATCCTAGCTGTTGACAACCTGCCATGATTAAACCAATACTCACAACAATATGAGTTTGCTGCAGTGGTCACTGACAAACACTGAATAAAAATGTATCAGAGTGCACTGGATAGGTCTTCTGTGAGAACCCTGGTTGAACAGCTATTTTAAAATGTATTCCATTCATTTTTCTAGTTACTGTGTTATTCCATTTTACAATTCACATTCAAGAACTAAATGATGTTGTATTTGCATAGGAAATATTACTATTCATGTTGGTTAATTCACAACTAACCAGGTGGTGCAAATTCAGATTAAATGTTCAATTACTTTAGTATGTAGTTTGTCTTCAGTACCTGTCATCAACCAAATGTTTCTTTGTCCGATATATGTGATGAATTTTTGTGGCAACTATGTTGCCATAAATCACCATGATATTGACCTTCTCAAACTTGTTCTCCCTGCATTATATCATTTAACCATAGTTTGTAACTTTCAACTACGATCAAATGATTACAAAAGTAAATGCCTTGAAAAACAATTTTTATTTTTCTGCCTGAATATATAACTCAACGTTGAGAAACAGAGCAAAGTTTATACTATACAAAATAAATCCCAGAGTCATGTTAGTGGGCACAACAAAAAGTGAAAACAACAAATATGCTATAATTCCTTCTATTCTCCAAAGGGCTTTTTTTAAAAAAAAAAAGAAAACCTTTATTAAAAGAAACCAATTTCTATCATAATTTTCTTCCAAAATTATCAACTTCAGTCACATTTTATTCTACACTTTAGCTATCAATTCATGCCTAAGAAGTAAGGTTTTAAAAATATTACATTTCAGTGGAAAATTTCACCGTAAATTCTGTGCTTGGATTACTATACCTTTGCCAACAGCTCCCTCTATGTTCCATCACCCACACATTTATTGTACATCCTCTGAAACACCATGAATATCTCATTTTGTGACAAATATAGACTTAGAAAAGAATTGAGTATTATGCAATGGAACACCGGGAATGTAAATTTTTTGTTGTTTCTCTTTTCAGAAATGTTGGAAATGTATTGTTTAAACTGGGCTAAAATTGTTTTCTTAGGGTAGATTTATTCTACTCCAATTTTAATTACATTTTACACATGCAACTATTGTATGTGAAGGGAAGTGGGATTGTGGAGGCAGAGTTGACAAATTTCTTCTTACGTGCCATCAGGCATGCTCCCTGTTCATACCTGAGTGTCACTACTAGAATGAAACCAAGCTGGCTTAGACTTTTGAAATTCAATGTGACAAGGAGTGGAGCATTGTATTAATAAAAAATGTTATGTATCAGCAAGTGGGAAGAGCTGATGGTTCATTTCTGGCAGCCACTTCTAATCTTGCTAAGCAATTAAAAAAGGCTTACAATTTTGTAAGAGGAAAATACAATTAAAATGGTGGCATAGGACATAAAACTTTTCAACTGTTCATGTTTGGAGAAAGCACAGTCACAGCAGAAGTGCCAAACGACTCCCCTTGCACCATCATTTATTACTTACTACCTCTATATCCTGTTGAGTTAAAATGTGTCCTTAGAATCCTTCTCAACACAGCATCCCTACAAACTACACATCTTGCAAATTAGATTTAAGTTATGCTCATATTCCCTTTGGGTAGTAAATCTTAAAATATCTTGGGGTAACTATGCTGAATGTTTGATATATTAGTTTGGAAATTCAAGTGCAATATAATACATATGCGTAAAGAATTTTCTACCAAAAGTATTTTTTCTAGAATTTTTATTCCATCTCCCTATAAGAAGATTCTAATGCAATCTCTCACAAAAGACTTAATCTAAAGTCACTTAGTTTTGCAGCAGTATGAATTAAAGCATGTCCAAAAGTAAGATAACATTTAGTTGATAATTCCAATATAAATATTTGTACCCACAGGGAAAGCAATTAACACACTCATTTTCTTATTTAAATTATTTCTCACAAATATGGAAATTAAAGGATATTATATTTCCACTTTTACAATTGATAAATTGAGGTTTAAAATGTAGGTAATTTACCTAAATCACACAGCTAATTTGTAGCAAAATTGAAATGCAACCTAGATTTGTCTGTTTCCCAAGATGTTATTCTTAATCTTCCCATGACATTGTCTCCTTTTCTATGTATTTTGGCTCCTAAATGTTGCACAAACATTACTAGGAAAATCATATATATTATACATATGTGTAAATAATATATATGATACATATAAAAAATCATATTTTATATATATATATATATATATATATATATATATATATATATATATATATATATAATACATCCAATATATACATACATATTATATATCTGGCACATAAGACATGCAATTACTTTCAAAATTACATTATCTCTATGTTATTTTATGTAAGCAAAATTGAATAATAGGAAAAGATTTTCATCATACTGGTCAGTGTTAAGGGCTGAATGTCTGATATAAAAATGAGTCTTAAAGTGAAAAGGCCACATTCAAATATCCCAGAAGTACAATCAGAAAATATGAATGGACAACACACAGAAGAATATAAAGATATTATCACCAGTAGTCTTAAAACAGCAAATAATCAAAAATAAAGTGTGATATATTGCTTATCTACTGGCAAAACATTTCTTTAGGTTTATAAACACTGTGTATGGGAATGTGTGAAATAAAAGGGACCCTCATACACTAATGGAGGAGTTGTATATTATGTAAACATTTTTGAACACTATATATATATATATATATATATATATATATATATATATACACATACATACATATAGGAGCATAATGTATACATTCAATTCTACTTTTAGTGATGTCTGTCAATTTGCAAGAAAATGTGTCAAGATAAATTTTGCAACTATATTTTTGTAAGGATCAG
This sequence comes from Marmota flaviventris, assembly GCF_047511675.1. Classification (NCBI taxonomy): domain Eukaryota; kingdom Metazoa; phylum Chordata; class Mammalia; order Rodentia; family Sciuridae; genus Marmota; species Marmota flaviventris. The sequence goes on along the minus strand of NC_092509.1, from coordinate 25,157,983 downwards.
CAGTAATTATTGAAATTTGAACAACATTTTAAAAAGATACTGGTCATACATGCTGTATGTGGTGGAATCTACAACCACTTTAGAAGGTTCATGTTTAGTTGTTGAAGGGAGAACAGAAGTCATGCCTCCATAAATTTAGACATGTAGAATTCCTATGCAGAAGATAATCTCATTTTCAGATATTAATTATAATGGTTATTGCTAGGCAATACAAACTGAAAAAAAGATAAAGAGAATGACAAGAAATCTATATATATATTGAACCCTATTTTACTTCTGTATTTTTAAACATTTAAAAATGTGTAATTTTTGTCTCTTAAAAACCAATAACTATTCACAGTATTTTTCCAGTAGAGAAACTGGTTTGTTTCCAGTGACCTTATAGCAGCAAAACACGTAAAATTTTAAAAATTCAAAGGAAAGTAAAAAGTTCAGTATGTTTTTTACTAGTTCAGTGTTATATCTTCTTATTCGTAAAGATTACAATCAAAGAAAATCACATTTAGAAAAAAAATCATGGCAGTGTGAATTTGAAAGCATTGCTTCTTCATGATAAAAGACATGGCATTACATAATTAAGGAAGGTAATTTAATATAGAACAAATTAAGTTCATTTGTGGAAGTGGAAATGTAGTGTCTTTTCTACCACAGGAGAATACATAATGCAAGTGTTGTAAGGAAATCCAGAAAATTAAGAGATACTGTAGCTGTCACCAAAAAAAAAAAAAAAAAAAAAAAAAAGTAACATTAAAAAAAAAAATAGAACACTCAAGGCATACTTAAGTCCTAATTTTTTTTGTCCACTTTTTTTAGATCCTCCCAACTCTGCTTCCCTTTCAAATTTAACATTCTCCCAAAACAAATATTCACTTCCTTAAACCCCCAAATTTATTCAGGAGATTGCTCTGCCCAGAAGAGACCCTTGCCCCATCTACCCCCCACCCAGATGATGATTCTATTGGTAGTCTTTGTCAGGTTAGGCTATATAAAAGACTCAATTTCTCAAATGCTTATTTTGGGCTCATGCTTCAAGCCTGCTGCACTCATCCTGGATCCAGAGAGCTTGGAGGGCTAGAATCCACATGGTTAACATTTTAGAACCAAATCTAAGCTGCAGGGGTTGCCACTGTCTGGGACATGCTGTTCTTCTGTTTGAGGGCTGAAACAAAACAGCTTCCTCTAAGACAAATGACAGCTTTTTTTTTTTTTTTTTCTAATGGTACTAGTGATTGAATCCAGGGGTGTTTTATCACTGAGGTACATCCACAGCTCTTTTTACTTTTTTATTTAGAGATAGGGTCTCCTAAATTTTATAGGTTGGCCTTGAACTTGAGATCCTCCTGTCTAAATGACAGCATTAAAAACTTTTGTTTTGATGTAGCAAATGTCATAGTCACTTGTCTATTGGGTAAAAATCTGTTCCATGATCTAGGAAAGCTTCTTAGTGAAGATGCATGTAAGGAAGGGAAGATTAGTATAATTATTAACATGCAATTTATCATAGTTATTGAATTATATAGCACATTTAAAAAAAATAAAGCAAGTTTCTTACATTTCTGTTACCCTAAAAGTTTTTTTTAACCTCTTAAGGAATGTATGACTCCAGTGGTCAAGAAGGAAGCCTTAAGCTGATAAAGCTTACCAGCACATACACATGGGAACACAAACAGAATCAATAATCATCCAGAGCATTTTTTCCAGCATTATCATGAAGAAAACTTTGAATAATAAATACCCAGATATCTAAAGAATGGCCTTCTCTTTAAAGTATTAGTATTATTAAACTAAAGTATTAGTAATACTTACCAATATTGGTATTATTAACTATTGATATTATTAACTAACACCAATTATTAAAATTACTCTTAATTTATGTTCACTGAATGAGGACTTAAGAGAGTCTTTTCTGCAAACTTTCTCTCATGAATCCAGACTCATGTTTCATATGCCTGCAAATCCTCAAGTATAGTTATTCTCAAATTCATATTTTTGATAAAACTGTCACTATTCATCCATCTTTAAAGTGAGACAATTTGTGTATCCCATTGATAACTCAAACACTCTCATCAAAAACTGAAGCTTTAACCCTGAAGTGTGAATGTAGAAATTTCTTAATTGTATTCTATAATTAGTACTTCAAGGTACATTATGAGTTACATTTAATAGTCATATATTTGTCTCTCTCTGCCTTCTTGATCTAAGCTCACTGGCCTGAAAATGAAAACTTAATCTTGATTATAAAACATTTGTAAAAGGGCTCAAACTGGAGATCTGGACAAATTTAACATCTCAAGCTGATGATTTAAATAAGCAGAGAAAATACAAATATAAAGGATACTGATACCAGAAAACATTGAAAATAAAGTAAAGCTTTCAATGTAATGTTTTAATAAACTGTCAGGAAATGGAAGATTTCAGAGACATTCATGAAGCAAAGGCAATATTTAATAGTTTCTCTTTTTTTTTCTTCAGTAGCTTCTACTATGTTAAGGATTAAAATCAATTTTAGTAAATATTCGGAAGCCTGCTGGTGTGAATGTGAAAGAGAAATGATTGAGTTAAAAGTTATATTAATTGCCCTAAAGGAATTAAAGTTTAATTTGACATTTATTGATTTGTAAAATCTGACTAGGAAATTGTCTTGGAAATTGAATAGAATTGCTGCCTAACCCAATTCACTACACTCTTGTAGCTTGGACTGTAATGGATGTGTGAGGTTTGTTTGTTGATAGAAACAGCAATGCAGAAGTTAGTCAATATAGATGCTGAAGCTCAGTTTATGTAGATTTATCTTCAGCTTTAGTTTACTTGAAAGAAAAATAGGGTCTGCCTGAATTACAGAAAAAAAAAAGGATGTTACTCTTGGTTATGCCTTTGGTGAATTTGTTTCTGAGATCCCCTCCAGGGCATCTGTGGAACACAATGAACTTTGGCCCTTATCTGAACTTTCCCCACACAAGCCATGGCTCAGCAAAGGAGCATCCAAAGTCAAGATCATAACCAGAGCTTTAATGGGCTTATTTAAATGCAATCCAACATTCAAGTGAATTCAAAGTGTTAAACATAAATGGTATAGTCACCATATTTGATGTCCAAAAGAATAGGACCTTTACAAATTACAAAAAGAAAAATCAACTAGAGGTGGAACTTTAGTGACAACATAATTGTTGGACACATGGTTTCTTTCTCTTGAGCCATTTTTATAAAAAATATTTAATAAACTGTGGATATCATCAATGCTTGAATTCAAAAGTCTTCAATTTTTTTTTATTGGGTTTGCCTCTCAACAATTTATGGTGGTGATTCAGAGCTGGTAGAGGTGGAATCAAGTTGTAAGTGGATTGAGAAATACAATTCTATTTGAAAATGGAAAATATAAGATAAAAAAAAAAAACATAGAACCGGTGAACAAAGAATACCTCCTGAGCGGTTTTACGTAAGTGAGAAAGGAAGAGTTTTGCATAAGTATGAGACAGAGAAAAGTGCCAAGCCTGGTAATTGGTAGAGTATTAAGGAGAGCTGTGTTTTAGAGTAGAAAGGACTTCATGGATACACTGAGGACACCTAGAGGAAACAGGAAAAGGGGGAATTATGCTGATGGAACCATGTCCTTGCATCCTCTTCTACTGCTCAGGTCAAAAAACATGGGGCCATAGTTGGGTCATTTTTACCTGTCACAATCCGTCACATCTGGAACATGAGCAAATATTGTCAGTGCTATCTGCAAAATAGACCCTGAAATTCATGGCTTCTAACCTCCTCTGCAGCTCACATTTCAACCTCACTTAAGGGGTGCTATCGCCTCCTAATTGGCCCCCACTTCCACACTGAACTTTCAAAGACCTTTGACTCCTGTTACTGTTCTTAGCTTAAAGCAGGATCTACCACTTCTCTTTCCAAAAGGCTCAATGGTCTCTCAACATATTTAGGCAAAAAATGTAAAAACTAAAAATGTTCACTAAAACTCAACCTGGGCATCTCTCCACTTTCTTTTCTGTCAATTGCACCCACCCCACTTAACTTTGCTCAAGCCATACTAGCCTTCTTTGCATCCCTTGAACAAGTCAACTATATCTCTTGGTCTATTTGGGCTGCTATAGCCAAATACCATAAACTAGACAGTGAAGAAACCACAGACACTTGTTGCTCTCAGTTCTGGAGGTGAGGGAAAATCCAAGATCAAGGTGTTGGCTGCCTCAGTGAATTGGGCCATCTGCATCCTGGATTGTAGATGGTGCCTTCTTGCTGCATCCTCACCCAGTGGAACCGCTGAAGGAGCCCCTGAGACCTCTTCTGAGTGCACTGTTCCCATTCTGGAAGGCTCTGTCTTCAGGGCATAACTGCCTCCCACATCCCTCCTCCCACTCTTCCAGCCATTCAGGAATTGAAGCAAATGTTAGATTTTCAGAGAGGTTTTCTCTAATAAGACAAGCCACATTCTATCATCTTACACTGCTTTACTTTTTCTGTATAGTATCTATTACTACCTGATAGTATTATAACACACATCTATAATATAATGAAGTAGACTTTTTCTATTCTATAATGCATCAATAAGGACAGAACATTTTTTCCCATTGGGTTTAAAAGCTTAGTATCTAGAAGTTGATACATCATTCATGGCCATTCATTCAAGAAAAAAAAATATTAACGAAAGTGTTATGGAAGTGAGCATTCATTTAAATAAGAATGTAATAAAACAAGAGTTATTAAAATAATTTTGGTGGCCTTTATTGAGGCATAATTTGTAAACTATACAATTTATTATTTTAAGTGCAGTGATACAAAGTCTCATGATAACCACTGCAGTGGTAAAATGATACATATTTATGAATCCAAAACTGTCCATATCATCTTTGAAAGTCAATCATCTCCCCTAATGCCTAGACGCTTTCAAACACTAATCAGCCGTTGATCCCTACAGTTTTTTCTTTCTATGAATTTGATACAAATGGAACCATATATATGTGGTCCTTTGTGCCTGTCTCTTTATTTACTTGATATTCTTGAGATGAGTGAATGTTTTGGCATAGATCAGTTTCTCTTTCCCTTTTATTGCTATGAGTATTTCACTTTATGCATGTGCCACAATTCTATTTTCATTTATTTTTAAATTTTTTAACATTTATCAATTGGGGGACAATTGAAAGTTCCCAGTTTGGGGCTCTTGTAAAGTACCACTGATTTCATTTTACTCATTACATCTGCAACAACCCTATTTCCAAATATGGCTAATTTTTGAGGCATAGGGGCAGGCACTTAGAATTTTTCTTACTGTGTTTTTTCCTCTCCGACGTCTGCTTGCAAGTCTCATCAGTATCTTATACTTTAACATGTGTTTGTCATTTGATGTGATATAAATTTAGTCATCACCATTTAGTTTCTGAGTGAAGGGATGATTCATTTTTGTTTCTCTTCATGTGATTTAGTACTTTACTGATCACGTAGCCTGCAGTCAATAAAATGGTTTATGTTGAATAAAGAAATGAATGGATAAGTGGGGCATAGTGGTACATGCCTATAATCCCAGCAACTGGGGAGGCTGAGGTAGGAAGACCCTATGTTTAACAATCGCCTCATCAAATTAACAAGGCCCTAAGCAATTTAGCAAGACTTTATTTCAGGGAAAAAAAAGAAAGAAAGAGAAAAAGAAAGAAAGAATAGAAAAAAGAAAGAGGGAGCTGCTGGGAATGTACCTCAGTGGTAAAAGTGCCCCTATGTTCAATTGCCTGTACCAATTAAAAAAAGAAAAAGAAAAAGAAATAAATGGATAATGGTAATAAAACAATGGTTTAATCTTATAACTATTCCCAACAGTCATTTAGTTACATTGAACGAGAGAAGAAATAATGTTCTATTGTCAGAACAATTAAATAAAAAAGTGTATAAGCATTTTCAACACAAACATTCTCTTCCTATAAAACTCAATCCGATTTTTAGCAGGTTACTGAACTTAGTTATAGGAAATGCATAAGACTTCCCTGAAGGGCCAGTTCATTTGCAAACTCTAACATATTTTTAAAAAGAGTTCTGTATGGGTCAGCCTTCCATGACTAAAGAAAATACCCAAGGCAAGACAGCATATCAAAAAAAGTGCTCAGAGCAGAGCAAACTTATCACCTTGTGAGCCAGCAAGCAAACAGAGGAAGAGGAAGGGACCAGAGTCACACAACATCCTACAAAAGAAAACAGTGCATTCTCAATAACCTAAAGACCTCCCACTGGGCAGAAGGTCTAGTGCACATTCCAAGAGTGCCATCCTGGGGCCCAAGCCCTCAATACATGGGTCTCTAGAGGACATTCATTTAAACCTTGGTAAGGTCTTATTATCCTGACATTTTTCCAGGCTTCTAGTGTATCCATGCAGCATTACAGAATTTTTACATCACAATATCCTTTATTCTTTCATTGTCAGTCTGTTTGTAACATCCCTAATTTGGGCTGTGTCCTTTAATCTATTGTTCTCAGTATTTTCACATTATAATTTTCTACTCCCTTTCCTCCTTATTATATTATTTGACCTTCTTACATTTGTGGATTAGAACAATTATGCATGTGAAATTCATGGCAATTACTGCTTTGAGCATTAATAAGTATTTATTCTGATTTTATTAGGATTAATGTTATGATGTTGAGTTACAGAAATGTGTGAATTGATAATGGGCCTCACAAAACAAAGCCTTTGAAACTGTTGCCAAAAGCAAAAGCAAACATAGCTAGCTTCTTTAAAATTCTTTGCTAAAATAAACATATAAAGGCTGTTAAATAAAAGTACTAAGGCAAGTTTTCAGTTACAGTGACAGACTTAGAAGGAAAAAAGAAATATGATATTCACTCTATCATTTCTGGGTGAAAATTGTTCTAAGAGCCCTTAAACTCACTTTTATTGTGTTTGCTTTTCTTTAAAAGAATGTTACACAGCCACAGCTTAGAATAACTCTATGGTTCTTTTGCTTTCCCCTAGAGATACTAGATAAATGGCAATAAGACAGAAGCATTTTGTTCCATGACCTAAGACCATGCTCAGATACACAGGTTCCCCAAAAGGTCATACTTATATCCAGGTACAAGACTTTAAGTCGTGTATGTGAATGACAATGGTCTCAAAAATCAATAAAATGCAAGGCTAGTCACAAAGGTGATGGAACTGGAGGATAATAACATGATGACCAGCCTTAGAGCAACTGAGCTATTGAATAGGAGAATTTTCCTCTAAATGAAGTGTGTGATTAGCTAGTCTAGTTATCTCCCAGTGGCATCCAGGATGCCAAGCTATCAATCAATAAGATGGCATGTCGCCAGTTTCTAAGGAGTCTATGATAAAAAGACACATCATGCATTTTCCAGTCATGAAAATAGATACTAGTTTTAACATTTTGCACTAAGAAATGAAAACTTGAGGGATTTTTGTTTTGCCTTCTGCTACCAACTACTGTGAGGTCTTCGCTGAAGCATTCTGACTGCGTTGCGAGTTGGTTCAGTGGTACATGTGATACAAATGATAACACTGAAGGACTCCTGAGGGCATGGCAATTAACTAGCATTTATATAATGCTTTAAAGAGAGGTGCCATGTGAGAGCAAAGTATTTAATGTAAACCAATAGAAAGCTGATGAGCACACCATCTGAATGAGAAGTCTGTATCCACAGAAATAGCTGCAAGTGATAAAAGTGACAGTTGGAATATAAAAATACAAGTTTTAAAATCTGGCAACTAATCCAGAATTCTCAGGACATACACATAGCTAATTATCATAACTTTCCTCTTCAAAGCACATTGTAACAAGCTATAAGTTTTATTTTGATCATTCTTTTCAGTGATTTGGCTTCCAACCACAGAAGAAAGAGCAGAAAAAAGATCTTCAAATCAATCAGCTCTGATAACCACCATATCCCTCAACAATGATTAAAAATACATATTCAAGAGAAGATTAAGACAGGGGGAAGAGAGGAAACCATTATGTGAGAGAGAACCAGGAAGTAGTCCAAAGAAGCAGAGAAAAATTATTCTTTTCAGCCAAATGCCAAAGGTGACAGAAAGATAATAAGAGAACCCATGGTAAGGGTCCCAGTGTAGGAATTGACACACACAGAGATGTGACATACTGTGAATCAGGATATTGGGTCCAAATTGGTTTAGGAAGAATATTCTGTGTACTCCTTCTTTGTCTCCCATGTTGTCTTGAGCTGATGATTGCTTGTTGCTTTGTCCACAGAGAAGGAAGTCAGCAGAACAGCCTAAAAGTTACAGTGTCCCTACAGTGCTACCTCAACTTAGATGGAGTGGAATGTTTATGGCAAAGAGTAGATGTTTGGACTGAACCCCAGCTTGTGGAGACACTCTTGGGTTGATTAAAATTGGTACCAAGTGCCTCATTGAGGGGTTTTGTCTTGGAAAGAGGATGAGTAGTCATTCCTTGGCTAAAGAGGATGGTGTAACCAAGGCAAGTGACTGAGTAGAGATTGGTTGGCTTATGGCAGACCTGAGGCCATTTTGCCTGGAGGCAGACCCCTTTTTCACCACATCCAACCTCCACAATCAAGAGAGGAGACAGATAACCAGAGTTTATGATCTGAAGGGAATAAAAGTTCATTAAAAAATATGCAATGTAAATGTATGGCTTCTGTAGGATGAAATACAGATCCCCAGTAGGATTGCCTACACCACTGGAAACAGAATGAGTGAAAAAAAAAAATGAGTCTAACAGCATAATGAATGTTCTCAGTAAGATAAAGGACTTATTGTAAATACTAAGCAGAGTCAAACTGAAATAGAATAAAATACATATAAAGGGCATAAATGTCCAAATATATTAAATGAATAATATAATAAATGGATTGATAACTGGATTGAATACTGAACGTACTCAAAGAATCAGATTGTGAATCGTGTACGCATAAGTCTCTCAAAAGCCATCAGGAAAAGATATAAAGATGTAAAGAATGGAAAACAAGTTAAAGGACTAGATAAAGTAAATACAGTGTTTCGTCCAGTAGGCTCCAGGTGGTAAAGAGGGTAAATGGAAAATCAGAAGTAGTCTAAAAAATATAAAACTAAAGAAAATGCTATCCAATTGAAAGGTTGAAATTTCAAAAGATAATTGTCAATAAAATATACATACAAGAAAAATATAAGCACACAAGCCCCCAAAATAAACTAAAATATTTTAGACAGAAAGAAACAAAGGCATAAATATTATGATGGCATTAGTTTCTCAGGATCATGCCATCTGAGAAGAAACTTAAACTTCATCTAGTGGCGTAAAGCAGAAAACAATGGAAACAGGGAGTATTTGAGCATTTGCATAGCAAAAGCATGTGTGAATTGCAGGGCTCCTAAAGGAAAAAAAAAAAAGGCAATGGGATTGTAACTTCAGAATATTGAAGAAAATGACATTTAAATCCATAATTTTTCATTTGACTGTGTTTTTGAAAATATTTTAAAAATTCTTATTGGTGCATATCAATTGTACAGAATGATGGGTTGCATTGTAGCATATTCCTACAGGCTTATGATATAGTTTGATCACATTTATTCTGTTAATGTCCCTCTGCCTTTCTCTGATCCCTTTCTTCTAGACTAATAGTCTCCCTTTTATAGTCATGATGCCCCTTCTCCAGATTCCACATATGAGAGAAAATGTGGGCAACACTTGTCTTTAAGGCTGGCTTACTTCATATCACTCAATGCTCTCCTGTTCCATACATTTTCCTGCAAATGAACTAATTTGCAGAAAATATGGCCCAATGATATTCCACTGTGTATATATACCATACTTTATCCAGTCATATGTCAATAGACAGGGAGGATAATTCCATAGCTTGGTGATTGTGAATTTTGCTGCAATAAACACTGGTATGTGTGTATCACTAAAGTATGCTGACTTTGATTCTTCGGGGTGAATACTATGCAGTGGTATGGCTGGATCATATGGGAATTCTAGTTTTAGTTTTTTGAGAATCCTTTGTACTGATTTCCATGGTGGCTGTTGGAGTATATTTTCTTAATATAAAATATATTAAATATATTTAATACATAAAATATATTAAACTTGCAATTCCTTTAATATATTTTGACATTTATGCCCTTTATATCAATTTTACTCTATTTTAGTTTGATTCTGCTTAGTATTTACAATAATTCTTGTATCTTTCTGAGAACATTTATTATGCTGAAAACTTACAGCTGTGTCTTTTCTCCATTCCACTCTGATAATCTGTTTTAATTGGTTTGTTTAGATATTCACATTAAACATGATTATTAACACATTGGCTAATATGTATCATGCTTGTAATGGTTTTCTTTTTATTACATTAATTTTTATTACATTTTCTCTCTGTCTCATTTCCCTTTTGTGTTTTTCCTGGTTTTAACTGAGCATTTTTCATATTTGCTTTTATCTTTTCTCTTGGCATATCAATTTTTCTTTTTATTATTATTCATTTGTTTATTTATTTTTTGAGTACTGGGGATTGAACCCATTCATGCTTAACCACTGAGCAATATCCCCAGGCCATATGTGTATATATGTATATATGTATATGTATACACACACACACACACACACATATACATATCTGAGATAGGACCTTGATAAGTTGATGAGGCTGACCTTAAACTTGCAGTTCTCCTACATCAGCCTTCTGAGTTGCTGAGATTAAAGGCATGAGCCACCACACCCAGCAATTATTCTTCTTTTTAAGACTGTGCTTATATATGCTCTAGAGCTACACACACACACACACACACACACACACATATTTGTGTCATTTTAATTATTATTTACTTTTTTTTTTTTTTTTTTTTTTTGGCAATGCTGGGGACAGGACCCAGGGGCTCATATATGCTAGTTAAAACTCTTCCACTGAGTTTGCTCTACACATTTTTTTAAAATGTATTTTTAGTTGTTGATGGACCTTTATTTTTTCATATGTGGTTCTGAGAATTGAATCCAGTGCCTCACACCTGCTAGGCAGGAGCTTTACCACTGAGCTACAACCCCAGCCCCAGCTATATATATTTTTAACTGCTAAGTCAACTTTAAAACAAGGCTAAATGATCTTATATGTTTCCGTTATATTTTATTATGTTTAAAAATGATCGACATAGTTTTAACATTTTCTTTTCTAAGGTTTTACAATCTGAGTTGTGATAACCTAATAGTATTAGTTATAGGTCCTTTTGTGTGTTTTTTTCTTCTGAACAGCCTAAATAGCATACAGATATCATACTCTTTTATTATTCATTAGGCTCCATTATAAAATTAACTGTCCCTGAAATTTATTTAGGAGGCACATTTTCATTTTGATTCATATTTCTTTAATTATTACTTATATACATTTTCTATTATTGCTTGTACAAATATTTTTATTCCTGTTTTAATATAAGTCTCCCCTTCACTCACACCACATCTAAATCACAGTAGTGATGTACAGTCTTCTGCTTTCTACTTTACTGAGTGTGAAGCTCAAGTACATGGTGGTGGGCAGATTCAAAATTATTTCAACTTCAATAACTAAACTATGGTAACCTCACATTGCAGAATAAATTGCGTTAATCATTTAATGACAGAAAATGTAAGATGCTAGTCAAAATGAGTTACAAACACACTTCTATTTCATGAACTTAATTTTTTTTTTTTAAAGTGAGAGTGTTAGTCACCAAGCAGTGGTCATACTTAGTTATTTAATTCCTGATAATATTCTCTAAGGAAAATGACAAATAAGACATTTATTGAAATTATCCAAAATGGTGCAATAATCCACGTTGGTCTTCTGCTCCTTTTCCTCTCACTTATGCCTTGCTTTCTGGCCACCTTTATTTCGAGCACCTTCTTACTCCCTTCTTTTCTCTCCTACAACAGAATCTTTATGCATTTCCTTCACTCAGATGCAATGCCACAGAGAGTCTATGGCGTTGTTTATATCCTAAACCTTGCAACTAATCCAAAACTATTGCCTTTAACAAGAAGAAATTTCTAGCACAGAAACCTGTGGGAACAGTTAATGAGGGATTGAGAGGGCCTGTTAAAAATAAAAGGCCATCTTATTACAGAGGAGAAAATAATGCTATATTTTCATAAGCCAGTCCACTCAGTTAAAGATGAACATTGTTTACAAATACGATTGGAGTTAATGATTATCCTCACAGCTGAAGAATCAGTGAGGTGTTCTTTGTCAAATACAGAGATTGGCTGCTCTAAATATCTTGCAACTCATTTCCCACACCACTCTATTATACTATCCAAGCAAAGAAAAGATCACTACCTAAACTCTAGGACGAACTATTTCATTAGAAGACAACCACAATGAACAGCTTACCTATTACTCTATATGTATAATTTTAAGGTAGAATCATAACTTTATAGAGCTTTCACATAAGCAGTAGGGCAACGTTACAATGAGAAAGCCTTTAATTATGTTGTAAAGGTCTAATATTCCAGGAAAATGTCACTTCAAAATAAACTTCTAACAGTTAATTATCAGTGATATTTAACTTGTACAAAAATTAAATATCACCATATAATTCTGTGATCATTTTATTGCTTTTGTAGACATTTCAATATTTTAAGGGTTTTCAGTAACAGTGAAAAAGGCTCACCACTTGCACAGTTGTTAGCTTTGTATGCAGAACCACATAACACGCTGGTGCTCTGTTTTACAAATAGATCATGAGAAAACAGTGTGTGATCACCAAGGAGTAAACATAAAATTATACAATTGGTCTTGAGTCTTTCAACTCCCAAGAATTAGTTTTATTTAATGGGAAATATAGTACCGTCTAAAACAAATGGAATTTCCCAGTCTCTATCAGAGCTTTGACAACACCAGGGATCATTGAAAGAACTGGAAAAACTATTTCCAAGGTGAAATTCAGTGAGTATTTTAAAGTTTACTAATAGTTTGACATAATGAGTTGAGCTAATGAGATTTACACATTATTGAGCTTATATGTTTATATTGTATATCACAGTGTCATGTCCCAAATCATGGTGTGGTCAACAACAGACTGCATAGGACTGTGTGGTTCCATATATAAGATGACACTGGAACTAAAGAATCCCTAGGGCCAGTGATGCCATCGATATCACAATGTCATAGCCATCATAGCCTCACAGTACCTTGTTCATGGTGATGCTGGGATGAGAAAGGTCCTAGGCTGGCAGTCCCATGAGAACACAGCACGATTGTGTTCAGTGCAGAACTGTACTAAATATTCATGGTGGGAGTATTTACTATAATCTGTATTATTATTTTAGAGTGTATTCCTATTTATTTTTTAGAAAGTTACCTGTAAATCAGTGCACCATTTGCACCTGCAGCAGGCTGATACATCTGGGTATTGCATCCCCTGATTGCATGGAGGGCCCTGTGGAGTGACTAACCTTTATCACTTAGACTCGTATAAGTTCACTCCAGCATCCACACAATGATGAACTCACCTTCCGATATATTTTCAAAATGTATCACTGTGGCGAGGAGATGCATGATTATCATAAAAAGAGTGCTTGAAATACAAAATATAAATAAAAATATGAACATTTACATTGAGAAAAAGTAAAAGAAAAAATTATTGTTTTGAGTACTTAGTTGGAGTTCAAGGGCTTGAGCTAGCCAACCTAAGATAGTTGCAGGTCGTTTTATCAAAAAACAATGTCACCAGAACCTACATTTTTCAAACTTTCATCCTTATCAACTTATACAAAAACAAAGAAGTGATTCCTGATTCTCATTTACACCCAAGTATAACGATGCAGTCAAAATCATCCAAAGAAATGAAATATTTCCAGTAAAAAATATTGTGAATGTGAAGATATAAAATCTTGATGTCCCTTATTTAAATGCCTGACATTTACTGATGCTACAAGTGATTTTGCTGGATATACTGTCTATGCCATATAGCTTTGAGAGCATGCAGTAGTCAAAGACAAAGAAGTTAAGTTAGGTACATTTACCATGTGTATTGCTATTATTTAAGAAGGGAGATTCCAGAAAAGTATGTGGGTCAAATGAGTCTATGTTGGTTCTCATAAAGTTCTTTGAATATTAATGATATTAACCTGTGTTCATTATATTGTATAGAGTAGCTGTTTCTTTGTATTCCAGCCATAGTCCCTATTCAATTATGATGGTTTAAGCAAACTGTTTTTAGTTATGTAGATTTGAGAAAATATTGTTCTAAGAGTATGTCAGTTTTTGTGTGTTCTTTTTTGGGGGGTACTGGAAATTCAACTCAGGGGCAATCAACCACTGAGCCACATCCCAAGCCCTATTTTGTATTTTATTTAGAGACAGGGTCTCAATGAGTTGCTTAGTGCCTCACCATTGCTAAGTCTGGCTTTGAACTCACGATCCTCCTGCCTCAGCCTCCCAAGCCAATGGGATTACAGGTGTGCACCACTGTGCCTGGCTTTTTTGAGTTCTTAAAAATTACAATTTTGGGGGATGTGGCTCAAGTGGTAGTGCGCTCGCCTGGCATGCGTGCGGCCCGAGTTCGATCCTCAGCATCACATACAAACAAAGATGTTGTGTCCTCCGAAAACTAAGAAATAAATATTTAAAAAATTCTCTCTCTCTTTAAAAAAAATTACAATTTTGTGTAATAGATATATAAAAATAATATAAATGAATCTTTAAAGCCCCTTAAAAGAAAGGGAGCCAGCTAAAATATTTTATTTTAAAGTTGAAATTAAGTTAAAACCTAAAGAAGTATCCAAGAGAAAATTCTCTGTAGTTTTAGATAATAGCCATCTGTCAACAGCCCAAAATATGAACAGGTTTGAAAAATGAATTCAATCAGGCAAATGGGAAGTATAGGATCGTCATCCCCTGCTGAAGACTCAATAGCTGAGATACAAATTCAAAATTTTGTCAATCATTTACCCCTGTAACTTGGACTACACACAGTTGGTTCCTCAATAGCTTTGACAAGCCTTGCCAAGTTGAAGGAATCCTGATAATAATTTAACTTGACATAAGGGGTATGTGAATATTTCCTGCACAGTTGGGGTCTTTTCTTCACTAAAGCCAAGGAGCTAGCCCCAAGTAGGAAATACCGAAGAGACCCTTATGTATTATTAAGTATACCTGCTCACATTCCTTTGTGTTCTGAGTCTAGAGGTGGGAAGGGGAGGTGGGCATATTAAACAAGATACCAAAATGTAACTCATATTGGCATTTCTTTATATTTTTCTTTCCTATTTAACATACAGTTAAAAATAAGGCACTACCTAGGAATACTAAAGTACGCTGACAATTGAATTAAAAATCTTTCATTTTCAACACAAATAAATTCATAACGTACTTCAAATTTTACAGCATTTCATTTGTGTTTAAAATAGACAAGCATAGCTGGGTGCAGTGATACAAACTGTAATCCCAGTGACTCAATAAGCGAAGGCTGGAGGATCACATGTTCAAGGCCAGCTTTGAAAATTTAGTGAGACCCTATCTCAAGAATAAAAAGGACTGGGGATGTAAAACACCCCTGGGTTCAGTTGCCAGTACCACAAAGGAAAAAAAAAGCATAAATAGGTAGGTAAGGTAGATACATATATAACATACATACATACATCAACATAGATATATAGAAAGATCAATGAAGTAAATAATTAAATAGTTACCATGTGCCAAACTACTCCAAGAATCAGAAAAGGAAAAACATATCAGTCAAGTTGTTTTTATGTAACAAGATTTTAAAGGAATTATTATTGTCTTTTATTCCCAATTTTTCATTGTGAAAATCTTTATTGAAAATGTATACATTATTCAAACATTCTTTATTTTTCAATTTTAATTGTAAAGGCAACACATGAAGAATTGTTCATAATAAATCATGTGTGCGTATTACACAGGTATAGATTTTTGCTTTATAAGCAAATATAATCAAACTTTATATATAAATTTGTATTATTTTTCACCAGCATAGAATGCAGAAACTCTCATATTATTGTATTTATACCTATCCCACTTAAGTTATCGTGCACCTATGTCATGTAAGTAACCAGTGTGAATATTCTGGACTTTATCAAAACCACTGTCATGATAACAAATAACTACAATAACTGGCATATATATATATATATATATATATATATATATATAGAGAGAGAGAGAGAGAGAGAGAGAGAGAGAGATCGATCTTGACTCAGTAAACACACCTTTGCAATTCAACCAAGCAGTGATAGACAATCTTGAATGCCAGCAGGTCAGAAATAGGTTTATCCTAATAAACACCTCAGAGAAGTACCAATCAACACTTGATTCACAATTCTTTTATCAATAATAGCAACCCATTTACACCCTTGAGAATCTATCAGTTGCTGTACCTATATCATGAATTTTACTGTATGAATATTAAAAGTAAATTTTAAAATATGTCACAAACCAATAATATCTTGATGTTCAATGTTCTCAAATCTGGGCTACAGTATCCCCTTCAGGTTCTCTCTGTACCATTTTGACATGTCTCTACTATTTTAAGCATATCCTTACTTCCTGACAGTCGAAGCATCCACACCTGCAATAGAATCTGATCTCTCTCTAGGGAGCACTGGATCCTTTCACTGGAAAATGGATTTAGAATCCAAGATCTTTATGATTTTTTGAAGACTTTATTATTTGCCTGCTCTTGTATCAGAGAGCTTGAAACTTTATACTGTATATTTATGTCCTTCACTGTGTATTCAGTGTTGAATTCATATTTGATACGTGCCAACACAAACATATGTGTGTCATTTATTATGAATTCATAATGATAACTCTAGTTCTGATCTTCTCTGCTAACTCGAAGTGTTCTTCATGCCACTTCACATCCCACCTGAGTATGCATGTCTCTCTTCTCCCCTGTGAAAACCACCTAACATGCAGAAAATTCGAAGTATTTACCAATGTCCTCAGTTTCACAATACACACAAAATACTTTTATAATCACTATAGTTATACCGAGAACCTACTAAGATACAAAAATGCTTTCTTTGCAGGTTGCCATTACTATGTTCAGATAGTCATATTAAATGTCTAAGTTTTTTTTTTTTCCCCGTATCTGTGGAAAGTTTTATTTTTGGAACAAAAAGAAAATAATAATATAAAATGAAATTATTTCAAGCTGGTAAATATTGTGATATTTGATTAAGAAGGGAAGTAAGTGTTATAGAAAGGGATTAAAGATATTTTAAAACTTACTTGAATAAAACATTAAAACCACCTAATGTACATAGAAATTATGGAATAATAAAGTTAAGCTAAAAAGCTGTATGTGTTAATAAGTGTGACTGGATCTAATAGTCCAATAAAATATTTTTTTAAATTGGGCCAGGCATGATGGCACATGCCTGTTAATCCCAGCTGCTCAGAAGGCTGAGGCAGAAGTTTCTCAAGTTGAAAGCCAGCCTCAGCAACTTGACAAGGACCTAAGAACTTAGTGAGACCGGGTCTCAAAATAAAACATACAGAGCGCTGAGGGTGTGGCTCGGGGGTTAAGTGCCTTTGAGTTCAATCCCTGCTACCCCCCCCCCCCCACCAAAAAAAAAAAAAAAGTAAACTGGTTTTAAAACCAATACCCATTCTTAAGTGTTGTGTAAAAAACTAAAACAAAATAAAGTTTTCCCTTTCAGTAATTTGAATGTTGTGAAATTTTAACTCCTGCCCATGCTGAGGAACATGGGTAATGTGCCTGGGCAGGTTTATTTTTTCTTGTTGATGCACTCCATTTTCTGGGATGAGACACTGGGGTGTATTTTTTACTTTTAAGACATATTTATCTCTTTTAATTTTTACATAAACAGTGAAAGCAGTAAAATTATCTTTAATTCAGAGATAAAGTAGTCATTCTCACCACTCACACACATTTATTACTCCTCCATCAAAGGCCAAGAATTCAAAAACAAACTCAAAGCAATCTTCACTTTGTCAAAACGTTGAAGTTGTTTGAATTATAAATGAACATAGGTAAAAATATTTGGCATTCATTACAAAAGAGAATGACGGTAATGATTGGATGAAAATAAATCTAAAATAATTTGATCATGAACAAGAACTACAAAATAAACAAGACAGCGTTGCATATATTATAATTACCTGCATGCATTAGAAGTATCTGGTGAAACTGTTAAAATTTAAGAAAAGGCATTAAATAATTTAAATTTTGTATTATTTACATTTAGATGATCACTTTATTTTTATAGTTATGCATTATTGTGTTTTCATTATATTTGAAAATGGGGAAATAATAATAATAAATTAGAATTAAGGGATTAATATTTTTAAAGGAATTTATTCATTGTGTACTATCATCAATATATCATATACATTGTATAATGGGTTTTGTATTCTTCAGACTTTGTGAAACAAGAATTTTCTCAGCACACTATGAATCACCCTGCCAATTTACATACATATCAAGTCAAAAGTCAGTGATATTTACTTTTCATTCTCTAATTCTATCCCTGCCCCGCCTCTACTTCTTTCTTATTTCCCCATATGATGTAATTATAGGATAGTACAAGTATTCTCTGAGAAATCTTTTTGGCCAACCTTTCAGGTTTGTTAGGAACCTCTGCCTGATTTCTAGAGTATGTTCTATTGGTCAAAGCATTCAGAAACTAATATTTACCAGTATTGCCAGAGAATTGAAATTAGGATTTGATTCTATGAGAGATTTTTGATAATTAGTTTGTTGTTTAGATTAAAATATATAAATGCATATATGTTCAAAAGAGCTATAAGCACGTATTAATCAAAAGCTAGAAGGAAAAGATTTCTGTAATCACCATATAGAAAAAAAAGAGCATAAATAAATAAGATAGAGAACTCCCATGCATTTTTATCCATTTCAACTTCCTACTTAGCCCCTAGGAAAAAAATCACTTGTGATATTTTTTTACTATGCATTTCTTTCCTTTTATTCCAATTTTAATAACCCTGCTGACTTCCCTCAATAATACAGCATAGTTTTGCCTAATTTTGAGTTTTACACAATTGGAATAAAATAAATATTTTGTGCATTTTTTTTCATTTAAGTTTTGTAAGAATAATGTATGGTAATATATGTAGCTATAATGTTTCATTTTTATTTCTGAATTGTGTTCAAGTGTTTGACATGTGTTTAGTTAGATATTGTGATAGACATCCAGGAGAATTTCAGGGGCCAAGCTATGGAGAGTTTATACTAACCTTATTTGCACTTGTGATGTGTTAAATCATTCTTCTATGCTATGTACTTGTGAATGGAAATCTGTTTTACATCAGGCATATCTTCCCCTATACTTGATAATACTAAACATTTTTTCAAGGGGGGGTCATCAAGTTAAATTCCCACTTAAAGTATATGAACATTGACTTTCTTACACATATATACCTAAGTTTAAAACAGTCATATTTAAAAAAAAATCTTATATATACAAGTATTTATATTTTATATCTTTGTATCTTACTAATAAGAACACATTTCATATTTTTGTTGTTTGTCCTTATTGGTCTTTTTCATATTTTTAATGATATTTCTAGTTACCCTTTCCTCTGTACTTAGAACTTATTTCAATTTTGGAATAATAAATGTGTTCTAAACGATGTGGATGAAAGAGTGTTTACAAAGGAAGCTCTTTGACCAGTTTTGGGGCCTCTCAACGAACATCACATTAGTTACAGAGATACAAACATTTACATGGCTAGCACTCATTCTTCAGCCAGCAATGTCCCCTAATTTAAAGCATATTTATAATAAGAATTTTTGAGGGCTTGCCTATGTCTTTCTAAAAAGCATTTAAAAAAAAAAAAAAATAAAGCTGCCCTTAAATCTTTCCACTGGTAAACATGAAAATGTGTATACAGGAGGATTGCTTGAGGTTAATCAACCCTTAGAGGATACTGGAGTACCGAGGGATGAGTCATGGACTTGTTAATCCTCTGTCTTCCCAGTGAATATTAAACTAAAGTGTAAATGTCAATGTCAAGTATTGGAAAAGCCCTAAGGATATAAGCACATTCAGTGATCTGATTATTCTTGTACGTTTCTGGTTATAAGCTTTCATGTAAAAAAATGGCTAGAGTATTTACCTTTATAAATATTTATATTTTGCTATGGTTTGTGTTCCTCTAACATTTGTATGTTTTGATCTAATTCCCAGTGTGATGATATCATGACGCAGGGATTTTAAAGGCCCTTAGGTCATAAGGGCACAGCACTCATGGTCAGGATTAGTGCCTGTCTCAGTTCACATGTGATGCTATAAAGAAGATTTTAGACTGGTCAATTTAAGAACAATGGAAATGTATTGTTCTAGAAGTTGCTGAGTCCGAGATCAAGGCACCAGAATATTTGGTATCTGGTAAGAGATTGCTTTTTGCTTCAAAGATGACACCCACCAATTGTGACCTCACATGATGGAAGAGGAACAAAAAGTTTCCTCAGCCTTTTATAAGAGCACAAATATGATTCTTGAGGATGGAGCTATTATAATTCAATCACCTCCCCCAATCCGCCTTTCTAATATTCTCACCTTGGGGTTAGGTTTAATGAATTTTTTTGGGGGGACACAGTTATACTATAGCAGTTCCCTTATAAAGGAAACACTAAAAAACTGACTCATCCCTGATACCATGTGAGGACACAGCAAGAGGCATGTCTTCACCAGACACCCAAACTTCCCATATCTTATCTTGGACTTTCCAACCTTCAAAACATTGAGAAAAAACTTTCTGTTATATATAAGCTATCCAGTTTATATTTTGTTATAGCAATCTAAATGGACTAAGACAGATAATAAGTTAATTTCTAGAATTTAAACAATTTTTTATTATTATTTTAAGCTGAAGGGTTAGTCCAAGTAACCCGGCATACCATTAAAAGAAAACAAAGTGCAGACAGAGAAGCATGAAAACTATGTATTTGTCCTTTCCTCCTAAAGTTGTTGATGAACCCGTTGTTTTTCCAAACCCCAATTCTGTGTTGAACAGAGTAAAGAAGATCTGAAATAAAACATTACAAGTGTCTCAGTTTTCCATGGGTGTGGTATAGTTCCATTTTCTTGTTTATTCAATCTTTTCAAGATTTATATTAGTTTCTGATTAGATGAAATAAAGATTTATGAGCAAATTCTTTAAGGTGTTGCCTCTGAGAACACATGCCTTCTTAAAGCAAGGCACATCCCTACCCTGAACTTAGAGCTTATAAAATAATACTATGTTTGCTTAAGGAAAAATATAGCTAGAAGTCTCTATGGAGAAAAATACACGAGGCACCCCTAAAATGAACATAGCTAACAAAGTACTACTGCTTTCAACACCTGGCAGACATGTAAACAGGACGATTGATGAACAGCCAAAGAAGTGTCAAAGCCTAAGGAGAAAGACATACTTCTTTTTCCTCCTGTTATGCTTATAACTCAAGCTGGATTCTACAAACCGCTATGTGGAGCTGCCAAACTGTTCTCTCTGGTATTATATAAGCCTGCCTCATCACTTCCTGAACAGCTTCCATACTTCCTGGAATTATGCAGCTGTGCATGCTCCAGACTAAAGCTGGCCTCAGGAAGCCAAGCCTGCTGCATTAGCCTTCCAACTCCTGGTAATGAAGTTTTTCCAACAGGAATTAATTATGGCAAGGAAATGCAGCTGTAGCATATTCACACTTGCTGAGATAAAATTTGAAATAGTGTTGGTTTCTTCCATTCATTGAAATTCATTTATTCCATAAGACAAAGGTGGATTAATTCCAAGCTTCTTCAAGTTGAAGTAAGGTAATAGATTGAAGGTTCGAAACACACTCCAAGGAGAGTGAGAGAGAGAGAAAGAGAGAGAGACATATAGATTTAGAACTTTTGTCTTTCTATACTATAAAATTTATTTTTAAATGATTTTATATCTTTTTTTCCTCTTTTAATCTCATTTTTGTAGAACTAATTTTTCCCCTTAGTCATATTTCTTTTTAGGCTAATTTTATTTTTTTCCTTTCTCAAAAGCAACTTTGATATTTTAATTTTCAAACATAAATGTGACTTCCATGTGGTTTAGTTAAATAAAATGATTATTATCAAGAATATTTGTATGATACACTTAAAGTAAATAAGGCATAATGCATTTGTTTTTTATGTTCCATGTATACGAGAACAGGGTGTCACAGTATCATTTATGAACATTTTTAGAGTAATTCAGGGCAGAATGAGTCATAAAATGGGAAGTGAAGGAATATTCACATGAAGGAAAAATTTATTATTGCAGATATCTTTCACATTACTCCTCAATTCAATATATACTCAAATCCTAGTGGTTACTTATCTAATTAATAAATAATGTCTGTGCTTAGTGATGAAGGCAGGGTAGCTAAGTATAGATATTCAGAACAAAATGGAAATCATTTTGCCATGCACAAAAATTCTTTTAGGGCACAAAAAATGCAGTCACACATTGATCGGCTCTTTTGTAGGTAAATTTCACTCCCTTTGAGTAAATTTCCTGGGTAGCTAATTGATATTCCTAAGTGTTATGCTTCTAAAAGCTATGCTACCAAAGAGTGCTTTTGACCTTCAAATTGAGCTTGGACTTAACATATTAGCTCATCATATGCAGCTGCTAAAACTTTGCTTTCTTCCTTTGTAGAGTCTTCTTAAATTAACAGAAATATAGGAAGTTCAGACTTGTATTCTGAAATATATACAACCTTACATGTGCATAGGATTGTATGGTTTTCAATGTGACTTAACATGTATTCAGAAATCCTCACAAACTTTAGAGGTGGAATTGAGGCTGCAGTTCAGTGAAAGAGAACTTACTAGCCAGCACAAGGCCCTGAGTCCAATCCCCAGTACCACTAACACAAATAGATAAATAAAATTTGTCAGTCCTTGTCATCAATAATTTGAAATGAAATAACTAGTCACATTCATATATGTCTAACATGGGACTGAATTTTGCCTATATTATTTTTCAAATATGTGCATTTTTCAGATATCAGATTTTGCTTAAAGTTGTTATTATGGAAAGGGATGCATTTTAGAAGACAGAATGTCAATGAAGTAAAATCATAAAATAGCTTTATTGTAGTATTTTGTATAATTGTGATTTTTCTATGCCCACTTTTCTACTCATATTTTTTACAATTAGATGACCTGACCTGTCATTCCATGCAGTTCAGTTGAACCCTTACTCAGTCATAAGGCTGTCAGCTGACCTAATCCTGGCCTGTTTGAGTCCCATATTTGTTTGGATCTAGCTGTAGTTAGTATGCACATGCAATCTATGATAGCTATCATTAATCTGGAAACCACTGCTAAACCTTGGAAGATTTAAGTTTTATTAGTCGTAGTTTTCCAGAGAAATAGAACAAATAGGATGTGTACACACAAAGAGATTTGTTACAAGGAATTGACTCACACAATTTTGGAGGATTGGCAAATCCAAAATCTGATGAGGTAAAATACAAACCAGGGATTCAGGAAAGAGTAACACATGGAGTTCATGGCTGCCTGCTGGAGATTTCCTTCTTGCTTAGGGAAGGTCAATCTCATATATTATTCATGCCTTCTGTTTTTAAATTTGTTTTTTATTCTAATTTGTTACATATGACAGCAGATGGCATTACAATTGATAATACACATATAGAGCACAATTTTTCATATTGTTGTATACAAAATATATTCACACCATCCATGTCTTCATACATGTACTCAGGGTAATGATGTCCATCTCATTCCACCATCTTTTTTTACCCTCATGCCCTCTCCCTTCCCCTCCCATCCCTTTGCCTTATCTAGAGTTTGTCTAATCTATCCATGTTCTCCCTCCCAATCCCACAATGAATCAGTCTCCTTATATCAGAGAAAACATTCGGCATTTGGTTTTTTGGGATTGGTTAACTTCACTTAGTATTAGATTCTCCAACTCCATCCATTTTCCTGCAAATGCCATGATTTTATTCTCTTTTATTGCTGAGTAATATTCCATTGTGTATATATACTACATTTTCTTTATCCATTCATCTACTGAAGGACATCTAGGTTGGTTCCACACATTAGCTATTGTGAATTATGCCAACTTATGGGACAAGGCCCCCAAAGTTTTTTGAAGGGCAATCTGCTTTCTCAGAATCCTGATCTGAATGATGATCTCATCCAACAAAAATACTTTCAAAGAAGCATTCAGAATAATAATTAAATATCTTGAGGTTGTAGCCCAATGTGTTCTATTGTTTTTCCTAGGTCATTATCAATAAAGACTAAATATGACTGATATCAACAAAACCATCTTTGCCATCAAAAAGAGAAATGCTGCCTCTTTTTAAAAACTAGCACATAGAAAAGAAGAGTTTAGAGACTGGAAGGAGTATTAGAGACACAGGTTGCGGGAGTGGGGAGAGAGAGAGATGGTGATGAAAGGGTTAGGGCATTTCTAAGGTTGACTGCAACTTTATTATTTGATATTGAGTAAAAGATTTTCTTTATTTCTTTCACTTGTATAAATTGTAGTTTTTTAAAGGCATGATGGGCAGTGTTTGATTTGGCAAGCATCTCTATCTGCTCTGCAAAGTTTGTTATGGAAAAATAAATCTAAAGACATGACGGTTGTTTTTTAACCTAAAATAATCTCCAAACTAACAACTTGCAAGTCTGAGACCAAAACCATAATCTTGGATTTGGGGCTATCTGTTATATTTTAATTTTTCATGGTTTTATTTTTTGAGCAGTAGGAAAATTAGATGCCTGATGAATGTTTAGGTGAGATGTCATGACATTTAACTGAACAATTTCATCAAGTTCCAATGCAAAATGAAGTAACCATCCTGTTTCTACTATACCCTTTACTAATTCAGGCAGTGGTGAGGGAGATGGTTCTCCAAGAGATGTGTACTCTGATAATATTAGCTGAAAGGAAATTCAAGGGAGTTAGAATCCCAGGACATAGTCAAAATCAAACCTCTTACTCCCCACTGTGGGAGGTTTACTGTAAAGGTCTCATCTTAGAACTACTATTAAGGAGGGATGGATTTAAGAAGAATATGCATAATCTGACAGTTTTCAGAATTTTGTAGAAAATACAATAACTCCAGATAAGTTGCTGAAACAATCATCTTTTTCCAGCAAATTATCCCAAAGTCCAGTATGAGTGATGGTGCATCACAAACTAGGACTCATTTATGACAACTGAACCCTGAGATGAAAGACATAGATCAATTCTATCCCGGGTCAGGATTGTTCCCAGAAAAATGGAAGTATTTGCACTTATATCTGAGGATTAAGAAATTTAGGTTCTGGAAAAATCTGGAGGTGAAGCAGGGAAACAGAAAACGTTGTTCTAGAAAAGCTTAGGTAGAAAGGTGATGAATGTGTGTGTTGAAGATATGAAGATCTACCATTCTACATAACAGACCAGATTCATGAGAAACATTTCCTATTCATGCCAATGTATTAGAAATTAAAGTTCATAACTTTGCTTTAGAAAAAAATGCTTTTCTAGAAAACATGACCTGAAGAAGCTTCTATGCTTCAGACTGGGAAATCTGTGCCTGACAGGCTGCTATCCCTGCTATTGTGCTTGTTCATAAGACGGCTTTGAAAAATCAGAAAGATTCCTGATCCTTTGCCAGCACCCATGACATTAAAAAATAAGTATTAAGAGGAAAACAGATTTATTAAGTCCTCATCATTCAGCATTAAGTAAGCATGTTTAATCCTCAAAATAACACTTTGAAGTAAGAAACCTAAAGAAGATGGTAATGGGCAACATGAAACTTGAGATGCCAGTGATGTCACTGGCCCTGAGTCATCTGGACTTGGCTTCCATCTTCCCACCTCTTTCTCTCTGCTCCCTGCCATGCTTTTTTCCATTCAGATACAACAAACTTTTCCAAAGACCTTTTTCAAAATGCCTTGCTCTCTTGTTTCCAGGCACTAAGCTTGTGTTCCTCTATGTGGGACACTCCGATTACTACCATTGCTTAACTAATTCCCATTCAAAATTCAGATTTGTACTTCTCAAATATGAGTCCTCCAAAAGTGTTGCCAGGTCCATTATCTTCATCTTTTTCATCTTCCCCTCACATGGTATATTCGTTCTTCCTGAAAGTTTCCATTCACAAATATTAAATTTTTTTTTTCATTTTTTGTTATTCTTACATGTCTGTAAGTCACATAAGATTAGAAACAATGCCTGTTTGGGGCAGCTTTTATTTTTATATCTCAGATTTTAACCTCAGTATCTAGAATAAAGCCAACATTCAGAAATAATAATTGACTTAAAAAAGATAGCCAACAAAGTCCTCTAGAAGATCCAAGGATATAAATATTATTGTTTCTCAAATGGTTGTAATTTATCCAGGTCAATTATGATGGTTAATTTCATATGTCAGTTTGACTTGGGAAAAACATTATTTTGGGATGTGTCTTGTAGATGTTTCTAGAAGAGATTAGCATTTTAATCTATAGACAGTAATGAGGATCTACCCTCACAAATATAAGTTGACATCATCCAATCCTTCGAACATCCAAATAGAACAAAAAGGTACAGGAAGAGCAAATTTTACTGCTCTTTTTGGACTGGAAAATCCATTTTCTCCTGCCCTTTAACATTCGTGATTCAAGTTCATGGACAACTGGACTCACATAGAATTACAGCATTATCTTCCTATGACTCTAGCTTGTAGTTTGCAAATTGTGAGACTTCTTGACCTCCATAATCATACACATACCCCCCCCACACACACACACACATATTTGTGCCCTGCTGGTTCTGGTTCTTTGGAGAGCCCTGACTAATACATACATATTGTTTAAAATGTGAAACTTCTACCATCAATTATGCAAACCAACTAGCAACAGACTACCCTACCCAATTTTAAACAAATATAAAATTGAACAAAATATACAAGACAGCTGTCTCTAGAAACTTGATAATTGACAGAGCAAAAACATAATTTCTGAAAGAAGGAAAACTTATAAGGTAAGCCCCATAAATATCCTGGCTCTTTGCCTGACACAATTTTCTAACTATGGGGCATCAAACTGGAGTCTGAGCTACACAGCATTCTTAATTTATTGATTAGGCAGATTTCAGGACTTAGGGCAGCTGAAGTGGTTGGAATGTAGAAAGCAGGAGACTAGAACAGAGAGATAGAGGGACCTACATAAGGAGATACTCAAAAGCTCCTTGGGGGAGCTCCATGTGTAGTTAACAAAACAATGAGCTGACCATATGCAGATGAAACAAGCCAAGCCTACCCAGCTGCTATGGGACTGAGAAACAATAGAAGAGTAAAACCCAGAGTAGAAAGCACTCCTCAACACTCCCCTCACACTGTGGGCACTGAGCTGAGACATCTGAAAGCTTGGCAGTAAGAGTCATGATATGGAGTAAACCCTACTTTAGGTTTATTAACAAAGTCTAAAGCCAAGCCCTCCCAATGCTCTGCAGAGAGACAGAATTCAGAGATTGACTCTCAAAGCTTGGGCGCCATCTTGGGATTTTTTTTTCAAAGACCACCTAACAATGCATAAACTCAAGTACATACAAGTCAAAACTCAATAAGCTTATACATAGACCTGGGCACTGAATGGTGAGAAAAGATACAACATGGAGTTTAGGGCCAACCTCAAAAGAAGAATTTCATTGTAAG
The DNA here is from genome assembly GCF_047511675.1 of Marmota flaviventris. Classification (NCBI taxonomy): domain Eukaryota; kingdom Metazoa; phylum Chordata; class Mammalia; order Rodentia; family Sciuridae; genus Marmota; species Marmota flaviventris. The sequence continues at coordinate 25,130,379 of NC_092509.1, read as the reverse complement.
ACTCTGTCAAAACCAAAGAGTGAAGCCAGATTTAAAGTTAGGTAGTCAGTGTAGTTAGATAAATCGGGTCTAATACCGAGTGAAATCTAAAATGGAGGCCATGCTGGCAATGATTCCGGAAATGCAGGACAACTCATGGAATGTTAATGAAGTCCCGAAAAGGCCCTAGGCCAAAGTCCATCCCAAAGGAATGTTAATGGAACCCAGGAAACAGCCCCCAACAGATTTGGAGATAGCCCATCCCAAGAAGTGATAATGAAGTCCTTCCTGCCCAGATTACTTCTTTGGCCCACCTGTGTCCCACCCCTCAGGCCTTTCAACCCACATTCCATCACCAAAACTATAAAAAGGGGAGACAACCGCACTTCCACGGATTCCACCTCTTGGGTCCCCTTCTTCCTCCAGGAGAAGTCTTTTCTGCTGTCCTTTAATAAACTTCTAATTTCTACTCTGACCTTGCCTCGGCGTGCTCTCTGGTGTTATTCTTCAACATTGGGGAAGCAAGGACTCGTCACTGGTCAACAGCGGTAACAAGAGAAAGAATCTTCTTGAAAGCAGGAAGAGAATGAAGACACATAGCATATTGGAAAGAAAGTCAAAAACTATGTTTAACCTCTCATTATAGACAACAGAGACTAGAATAAATGTAATGTACATTTAAGGGCTGAAATAAAAAGCAAACTATAAAACCTAGATTTGGTAATAAGCAACCTTGTCTTTCAGAAACAAGAGTTCAAAAAATATATTTTGAGATGAGCAAATTCAGACAGAATTAATTTTTAATAGAAATGTACTACAAGAAGTGATAAAGGATATTCTTCAGGCTGAAACAAATGATAACAGATGGTAAGTTGTATAATAGGACAGAATGAAGAGCATAAGTAATTATAAAAGAAAATATGTTGTTACTCTTCCCACTTATAAGTCTTTCTAAAAGACAACAGGCTATGTAAAGCTAAAGTAATAAAATTGAAAGCTAGATTTTTTTTAACATGCTTAGAGATAAAATATGCAATGAAAACTTTAAAAACAATGAGGGGCGAGAGAAGTCCACATGATATAGTTTATGTATTTTTTGATGGACTGTAAGTTGCAAGGGGAAGGTCAAATGTATTCTGATAAGTGTAGAATGTGAAGTAAGAAGTGGTGAGTTGTGTGTGAAGTGGAAAAGTAATGACTCTAAATAATCTTGGACAGATTAAGGATTTGTAGTGTTAACCTTGAAGAAATACTAAAAAACTCACCTCAAAGAGTGTAAATTAGAAGGTTTAAAATGCACACAAAATAAAAAATTAGAAATATACTCTTGAATTTGGTCAGCTGAAGACACCTGGTACTACCTGTCTGTACCTCCAAATACATCTCAAACAAAACAAATTAAAGGACAGAACCTGTACCCTGCCCCCGCAATAACCTTGGCTTAAATAAAAGATAGAATGGCAAAGGTTCACAGTAAATGTTAATAAATTTAAAAAATATATATATCAAATTCTAGTAAGTACTTTCCACATACTTCCTATAAAATACTGTGGCAAGCTAGAGCTGCTCAAAGAGAACCTTGGGGAAGAGAGCAGCAGAGAGCTGGCCTCTGACTAAAATAGCTCTAAAACCACCACCAGAAGGTGAAGGTCCACCTAACTCATAGGAATCATATCCTTGTTAATTGGACCACTACAGGCATGGGGCTTTAAATTATCTGTAATCTGAGGTGTCCAATTGTGATAGGGGTATCTATCAGTAAGAGAAATTCCTAAAGGAAAGGAATGCACCCTTTCTTGCTTGTGTGGTAAATCAGAATAATACTGCCAAGGAAAGGAATTGAAAGTCATACGAGACAGAAAACTCAGAGTACTGGTGAACTCATGGACATTTCCTCCTATCACAAAATAAAATACAGTTGAAACTGGACTTTACACCTAAGAGAGAGAAAATAAATGAACCAGGAACTGTACCTACTCCATGGAATTGAGCAAAAGAAGAATGGTAAAATTGTAGAGTTATTACAGAAAAGAAAGAAAGAAAGAAAGAAATCCACACACAAGAATTCTTCCATCTCAGTTACCCCATTCCTCTTCTAACTTCTCACCAAAATAAGGCAGAAAAAAAGTACGATAACACCCTAAATTAAATACATTCAATAAAGTATTTGGAGGTGTGAAAAACCATCCTGAGTCACACATTTTTCAAAGTAAGGACAGGAACAGAGTTTTCAGGTGAAATTCAGATAAGAAATGAAAGAATATGATGAAATGATCTCCAAAATTAAAATTAAATTACAAGATGTGTGTAAAGGAGAAAAGACTTAAATGAAAATTTAAAGAGAGACAGTGAAAAAAGACAAGGAAATAACTAAACATGAAATTACACACAGAAGTTTAAAAATATCAGATAAAAAGTCATTGAAATGAAAATAAATGACATGAATATACTGAAGGTCCTTAAAGACAAAATATAGGACAATGAAACAGAACAACATGCTCAATTGTATACACAAAGAATGTATCCCAAGTATAAAAAAAAAGACCTGAATCTACATATTCAAAGATCCCAGTGCGTACCTGAGGAAACTGATTTATGATAATAATATCTATGATATAGCCTGGTAAAGCTATTAAATTTCAAAAGAAAAAGGAAAAAAAATAAAATTTCAAGAAAATATTTATTCATCTTGGAAGAAAGGAATTATACTGGAATCATATTTTTCAAAAAATAATATTCATAGAAATGCAAATATAGAGCAGTACTTTCAAAAAACTTAACGAAAGGAAGTGTGAACCAAGGATTTTATATTCTAGCCAAGGTGTCAGATAAATATCAAGGTTATAGGAAACAGTGTAAGTACACAAGAACATAGGGACTCTTTATCCACATACCTTTTTTTTTAGGAATGTGTTAGAGTGTTGCTTTTACGAAATGACTAGAAATTCTTGAACAAAATAATTTATGGTAAACACTGGATGTATGTAATCATAACCCTAAGACTAAGTCAAGGGATGAATGGAAGAAAACTAATATCTAAAAACTATGTGACAAGTCAATGTACAGTTTTAAAATATGGGAGAAGAAAAAAGAGATAAAAAAGAAAGTAGGAAGAAGTCCATTGATTGTTGTGTAGGTAATACATGGGAATTAAAATGTATTATAAATTAGACAGATACCATACTGTAGAGAGTAAAATAAGGGATATAAAAAGATACATGCATAAAGTTAACTACTTGTATTAGTCCACTATTTGCCATAATGCTTGAGGCAGGTTCACTTTATAAAAAAAGTACTTTATTGAGCTTATGGTTCTCTATATTCAAGACATGACACTGGGTTCATATTGGCTCTGATGAGGATCTCATAGCATGGTAGGAGCATGTGTGTGAGAGAAAAATTGTTCAGATCTTGAAACAAAAACCCAGAGAGACTCTGGAGTCCCACAATCCTCTCTAAGGCCATGTCTCAACTTTTAAAATTTCTACCAGTTTCCATACCACAATAAGGAGTAAGTGCCAACATTGAACTTTGGGGAAAAATACCATCCAAACCATAGCACCACTGAAATGAAAACGTAAGTCTACTAAGTACCAAAAATCTCTCTTTCTCTCTCCATATTTCTATATCTGTATATCTATATGAATATAGTGAAAGTAGACATAGATATACAGATATATACATAAAATAAGCCAATAATAGTTATATATTGCAAACATAACAATACATATGATTATAAAATATAATGATAAATTAGAAGTAAAACATATCAACCACATAAGCTAATATGAATTTCTTAATTCATTTATTAAAACAAATTTCAATTTGGTTCAAATGGCAAAAACCAATTGTAAGTTGAATACAAGAGATATACACTTAAAGTAATTAAATAAAACTAAAATGAATAAATGGAAGAAGATTTCTAGACAAATGGAAACTATAAACATACAGCTGTTGTTATTTTTAATCAAAGTACAATTCAGTCATTTAAGAATAAGAAGGACACTCAGGAGACTGAGACAGGCAGATGGCAAGTTCAGAACCAATCTCAACAACTCAGAAAGGCCTTAAATAACTCAGAGAGACCATATCTCTAAATAGAATATAAAAATGGCTGAGGATATGGCTCAGTGGTTAAATGTACTGTGTTCAATCTTCAGTACCAAAAAAATAAAAAATAAATAAAATGAGAACAATTTGCAAGTTTAAAAGGTCCAGTTTTTAGTGAAATGAGTAGTTGTGTGCCAAATATCAGTAACTATCTTATGAAACAAGACTATAGGGTAAAAAGATAAATGAAAACATTGCTTGCAAAATGGTAACACCACATGACTTGCTTACCACCTTATTTGAAGACAGATTAATTAAGCAAAAAAAAAAAAAAAAAAAAAGATAAAGAAGATTTAATCAGTAAAATCAACCACATGGATCTTACAGAAATACATGTCTTTATAGAAGTACATGAAATTTTATACCTCATCATATATTACAAAGTCCCAGTAAACTAATTCAAGTAAAGATAAAAGGAGAAATAATGGCATAGAGCACAAAACTAGATTTATCTCCTGTGTCAAAATACTATTTTAGAAGAAAAAATAACAAAACGGAAACAGAAAAATAACTGCTGTTTCAATAATTTCAAAAAGGATGAAAGATAAATATATAAAATGACAAAGGATGAGAAGGAATAAAGTGAAGACATCTAAAAAAATATCTTTAGAAAGTATTTACTTTTACACATAGAAGTGCATTTCTAGATAGGGCAGAGGGGTGGGAGGGAAGGGACGGGCAGGGGGTTAGCAAGGATGGTGGAATGAGATAGACAATTATCCAAAGTTCATGTATGAAGAAACGAATTGGTGTCAACACACTTTAGATACAACCAGAGATATGAAAAATTGTGCTGTATATGTGTAATAAGAATTGTAAGGCATTCCGCTGTCGTTTATTTTTAAAAAATCAATAAAAAATTTGCTATCAAAAAAAAATTCCCAAAGGAAACTTCTTAAAGGAATTTTTAGCTCTTCTAATAGTTTTTAAGTGAAATATTCCCAATTGTCTTGTTTGCTGTAAAAACAAAACAGCAAATGGATAAGACAACTCATTCTGCTCATTCTGTGTGTCACAGGCACAGTTGAAAGCAGGCCCAGCTAGGAGGAGTGAAAGCAGGACTGCAGTTCAAAGCATCCTCCTTTAACCCTTTCCCATGCTATCCATTGTCATTAGCAGCCTCACCCCTCAGGGGTCAGCCTAGACAGTGCCACAAGTTGTGAGGTGGTTTTATAAAGTTCTAAGTATTGTAAGAGGCATTGAGACTAATGAATATAACAGTTCAGTAATTTAAATGTTTATTTTTAAGTGAAAATTATAATGTGCACATTTTAAGAATAAAGAAATCTGGCATTTGAAAAAAAAAAAAGAAGTACATCTGAAAACCTAGATTGACCCCCTATAGTTTGAATATAGCTACTGTGAAAGAATTTAAAAAAAAAGACAAAACAAGGAACTACACCAAAAACTACACCAAAAAATGGTTGATAGTTATTCAAACATTATTCAAACATGTTACCTATTTCTGAAAGATTTTAGATGAGATTACCAATTAAAATGGTAGACATTTCATAAAACAGATTTTTCCTTCATAATATAGGTCAATCTCATCTATTCAGTTGAACCCCGTAATAGAAAAATGATTAACCTCCATGAGGAAGAGGGAATTCTGCCAGAAGATCACTTGATCACTTTCAGACTTTAACAGCAACATCAAGTTTTCCCTGGGTATTCAGCCTACTGTGTACTCTGCAGATTTCAGATTTGCCAACATCCACAAATAGCCTAAGTCAATTCTATAAAATGATAAATTTCTTTCTTTCTCTCTCTTTTGCCATACATATATGAATGTATATAAACTATACACAAGCATATATACATATATTATACATGTTTATTCACAAAAGCATGTACAGAAACTGTATGTAAGCATATACATGTATAAAATTGTTTTAGTCAGCTTTTTCATTGTTGTGACTAAAAAAGCTGACGAGAACTATATTAACAAGGAAAGGGTCATTTTGGGGCACACAGTTTCAGAGGTCTCAGTTTACAGAGAGAAAACTCCATTCCTCAGGGCCTGAAATGAGGCAGCATACCATAGCAGAAGGGAGTGGCAGAGGAAAGCAGCTGGGGACATGGCACCAGGAAGCAAGAGAGAGACTTTTTACCAAGAATAGAATATATACCCCAAAGGCATGGTCCAATGACCCACCTTCTCCAGCCACACCATAATTGCCTATAGTTACCACCCAGTTAATCACTATCTAGGGAGTAATTCACTGATTTGATTAAGACTCTTATAACCCAATCTGTTTACTTATAAATTTTCTTGCATTGTCTCATATATGAGCTTTTGGGGGACACCTCATATCTAAATGATAACATTTCATTCTTGGCTCCTAAAAGCTCATCTCACAACACAAATACATTTCATCTATTTTCAAGAGTATCCATAATCTCAGCAGTTCCAATACTGCCCCAAAAGTCTAAGCCCAAAGTCACGTCTGAGACTCAATGCAAACCTGTCAGTATGAGCCCTGTAATGAGTCAAAAGCAAGTTATAGGTATCTAATATATAAAGGCACAAAGAAAAAAAATTCCATTCCACAAAAAAGAAATAGGAGAATAAAAATAATGGAAATAACTAAAGCAAGACAAAAATTCACCTGGGCCAACAAGTCCTGTATTTCCACATCCAGCATCTGGGGTACATGGCATTGTGATGTTCTCTTTAAAAGGTTTGTATAGATTCACCCCTATGGCCTTGCTGGTTCCAGCCCACATGGTCTCTCTCTTGGCTTGTTATTGGTTGATAACTACAGTTTTCCTCGGCAGACATCCACATTACCAGCCTTTCTTAATCTCTGGGATCTTCACTGCACTTTCATCTGCCTTCTCACTTCTCCATGCATTGCCCTCTCAGAGATTGCCCACAGGGATTCTGACCCTATTGCATCTTGCCTAGCCTCTGAGACCTTCTTTTGAAGTATTGGTTGAAGCCTCCATGACCCCCTAACTTCAGCATCCTGCATTCCTGCATGACCAAGACCACATGGTTGATATTAAGGTCTGCCACCATCTTGAGCAGTCATCAAGCCTCCTGGATGCACCACAGCTGCAACAGCCTCTGAGGGCCTGGGTGGCTGATATTGTGAAACAACTTTCCTGTGCAAGCAAAGTGTCCCTTGGTCTCTTCTCAAAAGAATTTTTATTTTTACATCCTTGACCCTGAGATGGGTAAGGTCTTGCCAATTCCTGAGGCATCCTCAAGCCATCTTTCCTACTGTCTCTAGACAAAGTCTTTGGTGTTTCTTTAGTGGCTATAATGTCTTTAACAACCCCACATTCCTTACTCACAGTTTTCTAGTCAATGTGCAAATTTTTTTAAATCTTTCTGCTTAACTTGCTTCTGTATATTAAAATAAATTTGACTAAAAGCCACCAGCAATTCTATGCCACTCGCTTAAACCTGTGCTGTCTTAAAGTTTCCTCTCTCAGATTAAATTCAAACTCACAGAAAGTCTCAGGACATGGGCAAAATATAGACAACTTCTTAACCAGAATGTAACATGAATGAATATTATATTTTAGATATGTCATGTTTCCCAAAAGCTCATGTGTGAGACAATGGAAGAATGTTCCTGTCAGGTATTTTAGTCATAGCAGCCAAAAAAGCAAACTAAAACAATGACCTTTAGTCTAATTTCCAACAGAGACCTCCTTTTCCTCTAAAAACCACATGATCCCAATCTTTACTGTCCAGAGTCCTATTGACATTCTGGTCTTCTGAGCTCCCACTAGAGTCACTCATTAAGCCCCACTTACAATAATCTAAAACTTTTCCAGCTTTCATCTCCAATCAACTCAAAATTCCTCCCATGAATTCCAAAAAGCTTCTAAACCACATGGTCTGGTTACTCATGGCAACCCCACTTCTTAGTACCAATTTCTGTTTTAGTCAGCTTTTTTTCCTAAATTGCTGCAAATTCCCTCACATTGAAAGCAAAGAAAATTTTACTTTTTTTTTTATAAACAAGTACTGTATGACATTATTATCTAAATCTGATAAAGCCAATACAAAATATAAAATAACAAATCTATAACATTTTTAAGTATCAATGTAAAATAAAACTATTAAATATTAACAAACATAATTCAATACTATATTAAACTAGTAAGACATCATTAAAAAGTATAATTTATTTCAAAGGTTCAAAGTTGATATGCCATTAAGTAATTCATTACTATAACATGTTTTAATATTTTTAAAATGCTTTTAGTACAACGTATCTCTCAATACTAAAAAAAGCATTAAATTGTTAAATAATACAGGAATTGATAGTTTCTTAATATAATGAAATTTATATGATTAGGCTTAAAACCAGGATATTATTAAATCAGAAAAAAATCTAGAAGCTCTTCTATAATTAGGAATAAAGCAAGTATTGACAGTATTTCTTATAACTTTTCAACATTGTATTAGACGTATGGCCCAGTGCGACTTGATAGATCACAATTTGAGTCACATAATTGCTAATTAAGAAGAATAAAGGTACTTGACAAGGATATGATGATACATCTAAAATACAAAAATATTAAAACAAGTTCATTTAATTGAGGGATGTAGTATATGATGTAAAATTAATGTATGAAAATCAATAATTTTCTTGTAATAAACAAGGACTAGTTATTAAGTATAATAATAAAGAAAACTCCATTTATGATAACAAAGATGATCAAATGCTTAGGAATAGTGTGCCAGTAATTTATAAGGAAAAAATTTAAATATTCCTGAACAACACAGGATCAGATTTGAACAGATGGATAAAAGTCTCTTGTTCCTGAAGTAGGATGACTCAACACTACCAATATGTTATTTCTCCCTCAGTTAATTAATTTGTAAAATTCCTTATAATGAAAATGCTAACAAACTTTTTAAATTAAGTCAAACAGGTTGATACTAAAGTTTGTATTGAAAAGTGAATATGCAAGAAGAGCAAAAATATCACCAAAAAAGAAAAATATTCCAAGAGACCTAACTTGATCGGATTTTAAAACATACTTTAAAGTCTAATTAAATCACAGGAGCATGAATGGACTGATGACCAGTATAATAGAAGAGAGACCCCAGAAACTGATCCACATACATATAGATATATACTACCTAATACAAGTAATATAATCTTTTTAATAAATGGTATGGAAACAACTGGATAACCATTCCCTACACACACACACACACACACACACACACACACACACACCCAAAAAGAGAGAGAGAGAGAATAAGATGCTTGCTTAATACTACACACATATACTCTACATTTTTTTTTCCTGTTGATATTAGCTCCAATTTTTTTAAGTTCTTCTGTGGTTAAGTGATGTGCTGCTTTGGACTGTCACTACACATTCCAAGATCCTTCTCAGCCATTTATGTGGGCAGACCAGTTGCATGTGGAACTCCTCATCTCTGGCTCTTCCTTATCCTTATCCATCCACCCTACTCTCCAGCAGTAATGACTTCTTTTTTCTGTATTAGAACCCCAATTGAGGTTTCTATTGAATTTTAGTTACTTAAAGATATTTTGCTATAATCTTTGTATGTTTCTATTTACATGCTGATTTAGTATTATTATGGTATGAGTGATAGCCTGAACTCTATTACTACCTAAATGGGAAGTAAATTGGTCCAGTCCTTATATAGTGAATAATTCACTGGAAATGAAAACACTTGCCTTTCATAGCCTCTAATGTCATGCTACCCGAGTTGTCTTTGAGGTCTATTCCTCCTTATTAACATGAACTTTTAATTTTCTCTTGTTTACTTTTGGAATCTGTTCAATCTGTTGTTCCTGAATCATCAAAACTTGGCTGATTGATTTTGTATTACGATGTAGAGTTGCAATTGCTATGCAGATATGTATAAATTTATAATCTTTTTGTAATTGTTTTAATGTAAACTTCTATATTCTGAGTGGCCAATATATTGTTAAATGTTAGAAGACCCAGTATACTCTAGTTCTGTTCAATCTACAGGATCTCCTTCAACTTCACTAGCATTGATGTAACTGTAAATCCATTTTCTCCACCCTACCTCTTATCTAATTCATAGAATCAATAAATATGTTCCCTTGCTGCTGAGGATCAAATAAACTTGGTTTTAATCCATTCCCCTAGTTACCAGAAATACTCCATGTGGCTTCCCTTGAACCACCTTATTTCTTCCCAATAAACACCTGCAACATTTTGTGTTTAGAAAGCTAAACAGCTATATATATATAATCATTATCAGATATTAAATATAAAATTAATATTTAATTAACTTACAGTTTTTGGGTCAGTTGTACATATGCAATTCCATATTGTATGATTTTAGAGATATCAGAGATTTTAGATTACTGAAGTCAAATCTTTAGTTTAAAGTAATTATTTTATTTGGCTCCACATTTGAAGGCAAGAATAAGAGGCGGTAAATAATTTCTTTATATAGTATTTTCAAATATAGTGGGTGACAATGAAAAAAGATGAAAGCTTTTGTGAAGAGAACCAAGCCCAATATATTATATTTTTTTCACAACTTTGCTTCCTATAGTCAGTAGAGTAGGTTTAGCAAATGAATCAAAAATCAAGTTATTCATTGATATAATTTCTAACTCATAAGTAGAGGGTAGATAGATGATATGCATATGGAAAGGTAGGTAGATGATGGATAGACAGATTGATAAATGGATGCTAGGTGTTCCCATCTTTAAAATAAGAGATACTGTAGTTATATCAACTATAATGAGATAAGAAATAGTTGGAGAAAATTACTATAGGTCCCAATAAATGTATTGCATGGCACAAATATATCTAATGTGAGACAAATATGCAGTGTAATCTAAGTACAAAGTCTGATGAAAATATTTAATATGTCAGGAACCTAGTCCTGCAGGTATTCAGAAGTAAACAAAAAATTGAAATAAATGTGCTATGGTAGGCAGCATTCCCTTGGTGTTCCACTGTCTTGACTGGAGGCATAAAATATGCTGGCTGTTATGTTAACATGGAAAACTACACCTGCTGTGATTGTTCCTTAATGAACCAGCCCTTAAAAAATTCAGCCCAGTGATTCAAAGTTGACTAGGAAAAGGGAAGAGAATAGCCCCTCTAATTTTCTCTAAATTTAACAGCCACTAATTACATTGCAAGACCCCCCTCCTCTGCTGATTACCTTCAAGTGCTCCATGAGATAAGGTGCTAATGAGATTTTTTTTCTTTTTTTAATTTTTTATAATTTTAACAACACTATTAAGGCTAGTATATTAAGCAAGATTTACTCCACTAACTCCAGCTTCGTGTGTTTCTTTTCATGGATGTACAGAAGGTGATTTTGTTTTATGGACGATGAGGATTAATCCTCAAGTGAAGATGCTTTATTTCTATCATTAATGAACAAATTGCTTTTTTACAGGGCTTGGCTGTAAGAGATTAGCTATTCCTTTCTGGTTATTTAGAGGCCCTTCAGGCTTTCTTTGGGGATCTCATTACTTTCTACAGTGCTTCAAAAAGAGATTAAAGAGTCCTAAAGGATGCTAACATATACATAAACCTGAATATGTTATTCTTCTAAGAAAGAGAATGGGGAGAGAAAGTGGAGGTATGTTGTTTGAGGGACAAATAAAAACCTAATATATTTTGTTTCTGTGAAGGTTATGACACCTAATTCCATCATTAAAAGCTCACAGGTAATTTGATTCACTTATTGGACTTTTAAAAGCTACTAGAAGGTAAGTAGTGAATGTCATGGAAAATAATTTTTTCTTAATTATTAGGCCATGAATGACTACCATGATTCCATTCATCATCACCAGAATTCTTACCATGATCATAATGGTTAACATTTACTGAAGACTTACTATACCCTGAGCTTTATGTTAGGTGATTCACACTCCTTGGTTCATTTAATCCATTGGATATTTGCATAAGATTATTAACACTGCTGTCTCCATTTACCACAAGACTATTAACACTGTTATCTCCATTTACAAATGAGAAAACCAAAGACCACATACTAAGTGGCAGAAGGCATTCATGGACACCAGTTCTGTCTAATGAGAGTTTGCCATCATGCAACAGCTAACCAGTGGTTTTCAACCACTGGGATGGGAACTCAGAAGTTACTCTGTTAGATACATTGATTGAGACTAAACTCCACCTCTGAACCATCCACTTTGGTGTCAATTAGTCACAGTCCATTTGGAAGCAAATTTCATGGCAGCCAATTATTGGGTTGGTTGAGCAAACACAATTTGATTATGCAGGAAGTGACTTCAATGGTGTGATTTTATTCAAATTTAGTGATCCTTGGTCTTTGGACTGTAACATCAGAACTTCTTAATTGACAATAGCACCACTTTCTTGTCTATAAGGGTCTTTGTTCTCAGGCTGGATTTAGGAGAATATTAGAGAATAGCATTTACTGAGTGTTGTTTATTGATACTTCACTATTCTGAATTATGTGAAATCTCTCATTAGTTGATTCAACAACTTTATAAGATAACAATAATACCAATTCCTTTTGACATAAGGAAACAAGGCACAAGAAATTGAGTAACTTGTCCTAAATCCCATGGGGAATGGTGAAGTCTAGATTCTAACCTAGAGATTAAGTCAAGCAGTCTTACTCTACCCTGCCAGTCAGTACATGGAAACAAGTACGTTTTTCTAGTAGCTCATGCCAAAAATATTTGTTTGAGGCTATATCTAGTTTCTCATTTCTCTCATGTCACACATTTAATCAAAAAAGATGAGAAAATACATTGTCCTTAACATCTCCAGAAGCAGGCCACTTCTTACTACCTCCACTGCCTTCATTTTGATTGAAGTCCCACATACTTCAACTTAGGTTTTCACAGTCATTTCCGTGTTTTAAATATCTCTATTTGTCTCTTTCCTTGCTGTTGTCCATTTTCAAAATATTTTCATAATCAATAAGAAGTAAAAATTCAGAACACTTTTTTATGCCAATAAAATGCTGACCATATGACTTTTCAATATCACAGGTAGCTGGGAGGAGAAACTACAATATTGATATTTATTCTTATTTTTCACTCAGGACCCTGTAGGGGCTAGTAATGTGGTTATACTCAGTTTTCTGTCAATCAGAATGAATTCTTGGTTAAAAACAAAGACAAAAACAATTAGGGTTCAGAGTAATCTATCAATTATGATTTTGTTTTCTTTTCTTAAAGACATATTCAGATTAACCTTTGGTTTAGGAAATTAGTTCTACCAAGCTAAAGTCTTACCAGCCCCATAGCATCTTCCTTAGAAGCTCTAAATACATTATATGTCCTCTTCTCCCTTTCCCTATCCCTGCTCCTCACCGAAATTAACATCATCCACAATGCTTTTAATCTCTAGAATGCTTATGTCACAAGGAACAATTCACTAATGATTAGTACATTTTCTCGAAGTTACGTTCATATGATCAGATTGTAAGCCAATTTGCTTAGACCAGCAGTAGAAGAGCATAATGACTGAAACTGATTTCTGCATGAGATTTCAAAGTTGCAAAATTCTGGAGATTTTTAATGAAAGGCAAATTGTGCATGAAGCATCCTAAAATACATAATGCAGATTTCCAAATCATTTACTGTTGAATTTTATATTTCAGTACATGGAAATAGCTCCATAAACAATGATAAAAATTATTCTCAAAGATTATTTATAAGCAATAGAATAAATATATATTATTTTTACATATTATAAAATTTACTTATAGTTTACATGTATTTTGTATTATATGTTACATTATTCTATACTGCATACTATAATACTAATCATTTGTCAGTTACATGGTAAGCAGATACTTTTAGGTAGATATTTTAAAGTTCTTTTTTGCTTATTTTGCTTAATAGATATCTTCAATTTTAAAAGAGTCCAATTTATCCATCATTCCTATTAAGACGTAGGCTTTTTTCTCTAGTCTACAAAATCCTTTGCTATCCAGACATAGTAGGTATTCATGCTTTCTACTAATGTTTTAAAATTTTACTTTTGATGTTCCAATTTTTTTTCCATTTGGGCAAATTTTATAACGTAAGAATCAAATTGTATATTCTTTTCTTAATGGAAACTGATTGCTGCAGTCCCATTTATTAAATCAACTGTCTTTTTCTGAGTTTTCATATTTGGATAGATCTATTTCTCTGCTCTTTATTTTCTTTCATTAGTCATGTTTTCCAAGTCCTTGTGCTAAAATAACTCTTAATGCTTCCCCAAACAAAGATGACTTGCTTAGTCATCATTGTTCTATATTGAATTTAAAAAATAGGTGCCTTAAGTTTGTTAATACTCTACTGAAATTCGGCATTTGGGTGACTGTTGCTTGGACTTTGAACATCAACTTGAAGAGAACTGGTATATTTAAAATATACCTATGAGCATGGGATATTTTTACAGTATTTAACCATTTTATTTACTGTTTAACTGTTTTATTCGAATTTTACCAAGACAAGTCATCCATCTTTTGTTAGATGTGCTTATGACACTTGTGTATGTTGTGATATATAATGTGCAATAAACTTAATACATAATACACTGTATATGGAATGTGGATAACTATATGTAACCTGAATTTTTATAAAATATGTATTTTAACAAAGAAATATTTACTACTATACATTATATGTAGACAAACACATACTTTGGAAAATGTTACTTCTAACTGCCCTATATGAAAATGTAATTAGTATTTATATATTTCATATTTGTAGCAGCCTTCTTAAACTCTTTCATTGAAAAAGTTTACCAAATGATTCTTTTATATTTTCCCATCAGCATTAGCAGCATATATGAATGGCAATGAATATCATATGGACAAAGGATAATTTTGTTTCTTCCTTTAAACTTTAAAATTATATTCACTTTTCTCATATTTACTTTGCAATCCAATGAAATGGTGATGTTAGTTCTTATCCTTGTTCTAGAATTTAGCAAATTAACAGTCTAGGAATATGACCATTCCTTTGAACTGGAACAATCTGCCACGTAGTCATAAACCTAGCTTTGCCCCAAATGCTTCATATGCAACATATTCAGATAATGCTTTTTTATAAAATGCCTTCTGAAAACCTAACACCTGAAGTGCTTGTACTTCATCTCTCCATCTGACGTTTTCTT
Organism: Marmota flaviventris; assembly: GCF_047511675.1. Lineage (NCBI taxonomy): Eukaryota > Metazoa > Chordata > Mammalia > Rodentia > Sciuridae > Marmota > Marmota flaviventris. The sequence continues at coordinate 25,115,181 of NC_092509.1, read as the reverse complement.
TTTTGTAAACACTTTTTAGATGTAGATAGACACAGTAACTATTTTATTTATTTATATATATGTGGTGCTGAGGATAGAACCCAGTGCTTCACCCATACTAGGCAAGCACTCTACTGCTGAGTCATAACCCCAACCATCCATCTTGAGCTTCTTGATATTTTATCATATTTCTGGATATGATGAACCATGCCCTGGTTAACTTGTTTTTTCTTTTATTTAAACCAATTGTCATATTTTATTGAAAGGTTCTGTTAAAAGTAAACATTTCCTTACACTTAAAAACAGACTTTTATTCTCTTACCTGCTGGCTTGATAACTTAATATGATAGATGCTCACATTCTCTCTGGATTAGATGCTTTTGCAAAAATTTGAGGTGATTATAATACTTTGTCTTTATTGATAAATGTTAAAATACTCTTTAAAGTCAATTAAAATATTTTTTTAATTTCTGCAAATCTGAAATGTAAAAGTTATCAAAAATTATCTCTCTTCTCAATTCATATGCATGCAGTTTATATGTACAAATTTATTTCATGTGGTATGAATGGTATCATTTTTAAAGCTATTTCATCATAATTACATAGGCAGCAATTCACATTTTTGTGGTTTATTTTTAACTTTGAAAAACAATCTCACAGGAAACCATAGATATAGTATTAAAATAATGAGATACGGGAATATTAGCATCTTAACCATCTTGTAAAAATTCCTTTTACAACAGGTATTAATTTTCTAAGTGATGTTCTATGTGAATTTTTTCTTATAAAATAATTTTTTATGCAGATACAAAGTTTGGGCAATTCTTTAATGTAGCAATTACCAATAAGAATCCATCTTCTGGGACTGGGGCTGTAGCTCAGTTGGTAGAGTGCTTGCCTAGCACATGTGAGGCACTGGGTTCAATCCTCAGAACCAATAAAAATAAAATAAAGGCATTGTGTCCATCTACTATAAAAATTATAAAAAGAAAAGAATCTATCTTCCAATCAATTTTCTGACCCATAATATATTCAAAAAAGAGAGTTTTATTTGCAATTAGATGTTAGTACAAGGTGAAACACATTACAAATACAGGGGGGTAAAGAAAGCAAAATCATTATAGTTTCTCTCTGCCAGAAATATGACCTTCTTTTCAAAAGAATGAAGACAAGCATTCTAATTGTATCTTTGAATCACAAGACTGTTGCAAATACATTTGCAAGAATGAAAGGCAATTAAATGTTCATGCTAAACCTGGTATTTGTATTACAAGATGTTTCTTTAGTTAGGTTCATAAAGAAAAACATCATTATGAGAGACAAAGATGATAAAATGTATTAAGGCTCCTGGAAAATATAAAACTTTTATTTTTTCTTCCATTGTTTCATTATGCTTGTTTTTTTCCTCCAACTCTTCCAAAATAAGCAATTGTTAAAGAATAAGATGTTTATATAGCTCATCAAAAATTTCTCCATAATTTGGGATTGTAGTCCCATAACCCAGGATGGGAGTGAGACCCCTCTATTCAGAATTGATAGTGTGTCCTCTAGTCATAAAGACATCACCTTCATTTTTCTTTCCATTTTCTCTATAATTAGCAGTTTTATTTCCGGCAACCGCTTTAGAATGGCTAGGCATGATTGTCTGCTAGGAATCCTATGTGCCTGTCATAAGAAAGATGGATCACCAGTGGTGTTGTAAAGGAGGATATTAAGTAATCTATGATGAGACTATGAAGGTACTTTGAGTTTGGTTCTATCATCTTAAGATAGCTAAAAAGACACAAATATACATTGCTTTAGCTGCCTTTCAAAGTTTATCTAATTTCATTTTCTCTTAAAACATACTTGTTGCTAGGGGAAAACTAACCCGATGGACAAGGCAGTATTTCCTAAGAAGTGATTTACTAAATGGCAACTGATTGATTGTGGTTGACTTAATGGTTTCTGCCCAAATTTTGCTTAAATTTATATATATATATATTTTCCATTATCTCTAGCTAAAATTCAGCTCACTAAAGTTTTGAGAAAAACTCTATCCAAATTTCCCTAAATGCTTTTTGTCTACCTGATTTCTATAGCATCAGCTGGTGATATTGCTTGTTTTCCCCTTGGAATATGTGGTCTTCTTGGTCACATGCTCATTTATGATTGTTATGTGCTCTTAGAGACTGGATTCTTGGGTAAAATGTTATCTTTTATCCTAGTACTATTCCTTTTTAAGAATGCTTTTCTGATACTAGACTAGCAGTTTTAACTTTCTTGGGACTAGTAATGTATATATTTTGCCATAAATTTATTTAATTTTTAAGTTAAATGAACTTTTCATTAGAAGCATTTAGTTGGGTATTGATATTTTTCTAACCTATTTGGACCATTTTTGCATATTAATGAGAGTGTCCTAGAAAATTACATTTTGATATCATTTTATTAAAAATTACAATTTTTCTATTTATTTAAAACAATTTCATCCATTCTTTGTTATGTTTTTGCTCTTTTAGTGTTTTCTTCTTTTATTAACTGGACATCTTAATGATTCCATTATGTGTCTAATATTGGTTTATTATCTAGAAAGCCAAATAAATTTACCCTCAAATATTATTTCACTTTATGTATAATGGGAGCTATAAGAGAATGTTACTGTTGTTTCCATTTTTGTCCTTTGTACTATTTTGGTAGTATATATATTTTTTTCTGTATGATTGTTGTGTGTGTTTTTGTGTGTGTTATTTGCTTTAGACTCTCTATTACCTTTTAGTGGTTTTTAAATAAAAAGTATGGATATTTATGCATATATTTTCCCCCAATGTTCTTTATGCCTTGCTTAGATTCAAGTCTTTATCTGGTATAATTTTCCTTACTCCTAAAGGAATTCTATTGCTATGTCCTATTATTCTGATTTCCTACTTAAACTTACTTTTACTTTTGTGTTGTCTACATATTAAGGAATTTTCTTCTCTGTTTTGAAGTACTTATTGCTAAATTAAGAATTATAGCCTGACAAGATCTTTTTTCCCTATAGTACTTTAAAGTTATCAACTCATTGTCTTTTGGAGTGCATAATTTTTGATGAGAAGTCTGTAGTTATGCTTACGATTTCCTCATAGATTCCCCTCTCTACATACTGTGAATATGTGCTTTATTACTTTCAAGTTTTTCACATGGTTATTGGCTTTCTGAGACTCTATTTTCACATGTTGGAGAGCGTGATAATACAACAAGGTTTTTTTTTTGTTGTTGTTGTTCATTTTGTTTGCTTAATTTTAAGGCTAAAATTTTTCAAGTTCACTGATTTTTTTTTTCTTCTCTGACAAGTCACCTATTTATCTCATCTAGAGAATTGTTTGTTTAAATATATTTTCAAATCTGGGAGTTCAGACTGTTTGCATGTGTCATTTCTCTCATCATTATGTACATCTCTCTATCCTTCCTGTCAATAAGTCTATCTATCTACCTATCTATATCTATGTACATATATATGTACCTATCTATATCTATCAATCTATCTATCTATCTATCTAATAGTAGCTATTTATCCTAGATTTGATAATTTTATCATTTTAGATATTTCTGTGTCTGGTAATGTTGACTGGGTCTGTACTTCTTATGGTTAATTTTCTTATATTTGAAAACTCTAATAACTTTTTTGGGTGTCAGATAGTTACATTACATGGTGGAGTATCTGAATTTTACTATCTGACTTTAAAAAGTATTGAATTTTTCAGTTAATTGGCTTGAGATCCATTTGATCTTTTTAAAAAACACTTAAAATTACATATTTTAAAAATATAGTTTCTAGGGAAGCCTAGAACATATTTGGGTATACTACACACTTACTGGCCAGAACTATAATTAATTTTAACTTGTTTGAGTTCTAGGAATTGTTTATCTTATAACTCTGTTTTTTTTTTTTTTTTCTTTGTTCTATGTGATTCAATTAAGCATCATGATCTAGTACTCACCAACAACTCAGGAAATATTTTCAGATATGTATAAAAGTTATTTTTTGGTCTTTTGAGATCTGTATAAAAGTTGCTTCTCTCTGATATATCTACCTGAAGATTCTACCTGGCTTGTTCTCCACAAATTCCAATTTCTTCCCTCTCAGATGTTGTCTGCTGAGTTCTATGGGATTTCCCACCTTTGCCCTACAGCTTAGAAGGTGCTTCAGTGAGAAAGCCACCACCTTGTTACTTTGTTTCAGAGAAATCACAGTCCTATTCTGTCTGTTGTCCAATATCTGAAAGATGTTGTTATCTCACATTGATTTTTTTTTGAAGTTGTATTTTGTGTGAGCATTATATTCGGTCCTTGTTAATCCATCTTTTCTGGGACTAGAAATCCGTAAGTCTTTAAATTTTATTTTATCTTTATAATTTTGCATATTCGGAGTAGGATGTGCTTTACATATTATGTTCTATATAATATTAGCTATA